>NC_029789.2:99300595-99311896 GCF_000816755.2 Arachis ipaensis | reverse complement strand
TGGTAAAATCTTGCTAAGAATTTGTTCACCACGTCTTCCCAAGTTGTCAAGCTTTCCCTTGGGAAAGATTCCAGCCACTTGGCTGCCTTATCCCTGATTGAGAATGGAAATAAAAGCAGTCTATAGGTGTCAGGATGAACACCATTAGACTTCACTATGTCACATATTCTCAGAAAGGTGGTTAAATGTTGATTTGGGTCCTCTTGGACACTTCCTCCAAACGAACAGTTGTTCTGCACAAGGGTGATAAGCTGTGGCTTCAGTTCAAAATTGTTGGCATGGATGGTTGGCTTTTGAATGCTACTTCCACAATTTCCTGGGTTTGGATTGATATAAGAGCCTAAAACTCTTCTATCCTCCCCAGTATGATTTGCTCGACCTCTTCTGCCATGGTTGTGAGCCTCTTCTTCATGATGGTTTTCCATGTTTTCTTCCATGTTTGGTTCAAAGTATTCCTCAAAGTGTTCCTCCTCTTCTTCAGCACCAACTACACATTTGTCTCTTGCCTCCCTCCTTAGTCTAAGGAAGGTTCTCTCAGGTTCAGAATCAAAGGAAGTTGAAGCCCCGCTTCTTCTCCCTGTCATAAAACCAACAAGTACAAGCAAAGAGAATAGGTGCAAAAAGTATATCTGTCAGAATTTCTGTTAGTGTGAGTGATGCAATATATCAAATAGTTAGTGGGTTAGTGAGATAAAACATAAATAACAGAAAAAAAGTAGGGGGAAGGGAAGAAATTAACTAAAACAGGAAGTAAATAACTCAAACAGAAATTTAAATCAAACAAAAATAAAATGCTCAATCTAGTTATCCTCCAATCTAATCATTGTTGATGCACAATCAATCCCACACTTGATGCACAAAAAACTTGTCTCATAACAAATTTCCTTCGGCAAGTGTACCGAATTTGTCGTCAAGTGAAAACTCACAATAGAGTGAGGTCGAATCCCACAAGGATTGATTGATCAAGCAACTTTAATTAGAGGAATGTTCTAGTTGAGCGAATCAGAAATTGAGTTGTGAATTGCAGAAAGTTAAATGCGGGAAAGTAAATGACAGAAAGTAAATTGCATAATTTTAAATGGGAATGGGGGAATTGCTTATAAATGTAAATGACAGAAATTAAAGAGAATGGGTAAGATCAGAAATGGGGAGTTCATTGGGCTTAGGAGATGTTGCATTCTCCAGATCAATCTCATTTACATCTCTTCCTCAATCAATGCACTCATTGATCTCCTTGGGGAACGTTAGTGACAATGTTGAGTGTCACTAACGTTGGCCATCACCTTCTTCTCTCACGTTAGCCTCCACGTTAACTAAGTTAACGTGGACGGTAACGTGGCTCCTTGGGGTTGTGTGGTTGCTTCCAACGTTAGTGGTAATGTTGGGTGTCGCTAACGTTGTCGACCACTCTTGCCTCTTCACGTTAGCTTCCACGTTAACCAAGTTAACGTGGGAGTTAACGTGGCATTGTGCACTTAGGCCAACGTTAGTGACAATGTTGAATGTTACTAACGTTTGCTTCTTTTCCCCGTTTTAACGTTAGAGGCTACGTTAACTAAGTTAACGTGGACTCTAACGTGGCCACTTGTGAGCATTTGCCAACGTTAGTGATAATGTTAAGTGTCACTAACGTTGGCTCAAATTCCCTTCTTCACATTAGAGTTCACGTTAACTTAGTTAACGTGACTCTTAACGTGGGTAATGATGGCTTCGAGAGCGTCATTGGTAGTCACTTTTCTCATTAACTATGCAAGTTACCTCCCATTCCTTGCTTCCTTTGGTCTTGAAATCAGGCAATAGAGTGCATCAAAGTTCTAGTCCAAGTCATGGGTAATGCAGAATACAATTTGTCACTAAACTCATGCAAAATCCTCATGAAATCATGTAAAATGCACAATGTATGCTTGAATCAAGGTGTAAGTGAATATCTACCCAAAACTAGCTTATTTCCTAAGAAAATGCATGATACTATCCTAAAAATAGTAAAGAAAAGGTCAGTGAAACTGGCCAAAATGCCTTGGCATCACAACACCAAACTTAAAGCTTGCTTGTCCCTAAGCAAGTACTGGAACAAGAGAATGATGAATGGGATACCAAGAGAAATGAGTCATTCTGGTGGAAGTCATGTCCCTAGTTTTATGGTGGTTTCATGCATAGCAACTTAGGTTCATTCCTAGCTTTCAGACCTTTATCATATCCTAGAATACTCACTATGATTGCATCCCATGAAACTTTTATTTATTGATCCTTTTGTTGTTATTTCAGGGCTTATTTGTGTCCTTAGGCTAAGTGTTCTGTAAGGGGACAACTCTTTAAGATAAGCTTTCAGCCAACACTCCCGAACCAGTTGGATCAAGGTGCTAGGTGTTGAGACACCCCTAAGGACTTACTCCCTCAAGTCTCTCCCCCATACATACACACCACAGGCATATAGTTTATTCATTTTCTTTTCTTGAGGCCTTGGTGTCCAGCACCTCGTTGGGTTACTAAATGTTCTGTGGTGAGGGTTACTCTTGATAGTGGACTTTCATCTAATAATCCCGAGTTAGTTAACCCAAGTTACCAAGTGATAAGGCACCCCTAAGAGCTTATTCATCCAAGTAGATCCCTCATACAAGAACACCACAGACACATGCCTCAAGATTTAAAACCGTTGGTGCCTAGCCTTATTGCTTAGTCTTTTTCTTTTATTCCTCAACTTTGATTGTTCTTTTCCTTTTTCTTATTAGGATCTTCTTATTTATCTAGTCTCATGGGTTGTGTCTCAAGTATAGTATTCATGACAGATAGTTGTCTTCCCACCTTATGGTTGAACCAACTCAGCTAACTTATGATCACACCAAAAACTCATGAATGCACTTCCATATTATGAACTCCACTCTGGTCTTTTTAAAAACACACTCATTCTCTTTTTCATTTGATTTAAAGGGACAAACATACAATTAAGTAAGGAGATGGTGTAGTAACATAAAGACTAGCACACAGAGACTTTCTTCAATACCAAAAACTTAAAAGACAGAATTGAAAAAGGTTCCAACTATGAGTTTCTATTAATCAAATGTGCATTCGGACTTCCAATTTTCAACAATTCTTATTATAATGGAATTAAGTGACAATACAACCTTCGGGTGATGATTTCTAGTTGCTCTCTTTCTTTGTCATCATCCTAGTCCTTGCAACTTCACTTCCTTGGGTGAAGATGCACTATTTCCTCATAAGATTCCTGTAAAGTTATTGGAAGTTGCTTGTTCCCAAAGCACTTGAGACATAATTAGCTTGTATGTGTGCTTGTGGCTGTTGAACTTACTTTGGTGTGCGAATACCAAACTTATTTCCTTGCCCAGTACAAAACATTGCATATATGCAGAGAACCTCATATCTTGTTGTTAATATGACAATTATTACTAAAGTCTAACTACATCTAAGTAGTTTTCCTTGATTGGTTGGAGCTAGCAATGTGTTTTGGGAGTGGGGTGTAATTCTAATGTCTTTGGTGGAACACCAAACTTAGAATCACACTTTCACTCTTGACTTGTTTTGGTGTGGAACACCAAACTTAGCTCCTCGCAATACAAGGGGAAACAACTTGTGATCCTTATTGAAATATAGATGAAAAGGAAACTACCTGAGGTTGGGTTGCCTCCCAACAGAGCGCTCTTTTATCATCGCTAGCTCGACGATTCCTCCTTTACTTGAGGTGGTAATTTACTCTGGGATTTTCCCCTATGTTGCCCAGATAATGCTTGAGTCTTTGTCCATTCACTGTAAAAGTCCTTTCAGAGCCTTCATCCATGATTTTAATATGTCCATAAGGCGAAACTTTTGTGACAAGAAAGGGTCCGGACCACCTTGATTTGAGTTTTCCTGGGAATAGTCTCAATTTGGAATTGTAGAGGAGTACTGATGAGCGGATACTTTATACGCTTTTTGGGGATAATTTCATATAGTTTAGAGTATGTTTTAGTTAGTTTTTAGTCTATTTCTATTAGTTTTTAGGAAGAATTCATATTTCTGGACTTTACTATGAGTTGTGTGTTTTTCTGTAATTTCAAGTATTTTTCTCTGGCTGAAATTGAAGGAGCTGAGCAAAATTCTGATTTAGGCTGAAAAAGGACTGCTGACGCTGTTGGATTCTGACCTCCCTGCACTCAAAGTGGATTTTCTGGAGCTACAGAACTCGAAATGGCATGCTTCCAATTGCGTTGGAAAGTAGACATCCAGGGCTTTCCAGAAATATATAATAGTCTATACTTTGGCCGAGGATAGATGACGTAAACTGGCATTCAACGCCAGCCTTCTGCCCAAATCTGGCGTCCAGCGCCAGAAAAGGATCAAAAACTGGAGTTGAACGCCCAAACTGGCATAAAAACTGGCGTTCAACTCCACAAATGGCCTCTGCACGTGAACTCGTTGCCCCTTTTCGAAACTACGTACAACATGCAGGTCATGTCTTCTCTTTGCCTTCTCTTTATACATCTTGGTGTTTTCATAGGCTTGTGACCTGAATTCCTCCATTTCTTGCAGCTGCAAGATCCTCTTTGCACCAGCAGCAATGCTGTCAAAGTTTAGTATCTTGATAGCCCAGAGAGCCCTGTGTTCTAGCTCCAGTGGTAAGTGACAAGCTTTCCCATAAACCAGTTCATAAGGGGACATCCCAAGTGGTGTTTTGAATGCTGTTCTGTATGCCCAAAGAGCATCATCCAGCTTTTTCGACCAATCCTTTCTTGATGCACCCACAGTCTTTTCCAGAATCCTCTTTAGCTCTCTGTTGGATATCTCAGTTTGTCCACTTGTTTGGGGATGATATGGTGTAGCTACCTTATGTTTTACCCCATATCGTAGGAGAAGAGCTTCTAGTGGTTTGTTACAAAAATGGCTCCCTCCATCACTGATGAGTGCTCGTGGGACTCCAAACCGGCTAAAGATATTCTTCCTGAGGAAGTTCATGACAACCTTGTTATCATTTGTTGGCGTTGCAATAGCCTCTATCCACTTGGAGACGTAATCTACTGCCACCAAAATGTAATTGTTTGCATATGAGGTTGGGAATGGTCCCATGAAATCAATTCCCCACACATCAAACAGTTCCAGTTCCAAGATGAAATTCTGTGGCATCTCATTTCGTTTGGGTAAGTTTCCATATCTTTGGCATTCATTGCAGCTCCTTACTAGTTCTTTTGCATCTTTAAAAAGGGTGGGCCAAAAGAATCCGCTTTGTAACACTTTTGCTGCAGTTCTGTCTCCTCTAAAGTGTCCTCCATAACATGAGCCATGGCAGTTCCATAGGACCTCTCGTCCTTCTCCTTCTGAAACACATCTTCTAAGGATCCCATCTGAACACTTCTTGAAGAGATATGGCTCATCCCAGACAAAGTATTTTGCATCATTCATGAGCTTCTTTTTTTATGTTTATTTATCTCTGGAGGTAATGCTCCAGATGCCTTGAAGTTGGCAATGTCTGCGAACCATGGTGCTTTGTGAATTGTCATCAACTGCTCATCCGGGAAGAGCTCGTTTACACTTGTATCATGTGCTCCACCTGTATCATGAGGGATCCTGGATAGGTGATCTGCTACCTTGTTTTCCACTCCCTTCTTGTCTCTAATTTCAATATTGAATTCCTGCAACAATAAGATCCATCTTATTAGTCTTAGTTTTGATTCTTGCTTGGCAAACAAATATTTAAGTGCTCTGTGATCTGTAAAAATAATCACTTTAGCACCAATGAGGTATGATCTAAACTTGTCAAATGCAAAAACTATTGCTAGTAACTCCTTTTCAGTAGTGGTATAATTTCTTTGAGTATCATTAAGAACTTTGCTAGCATAGTATATCACATGGACTAAGTTGTCTTTTCTCTGTCCTAACACTGCCCCAACTGCAAAATCAGATGCATCACACATCAATTCAAATGGTAAATTCCAATCAGGTGGGGAAATGATAGGAGCAGACGACAACCTCATTTTCAAATTTTCAAAGGCTAACATGCATGTTTCATCAAAGATGAATGGTGTATCAGATATAAGGAGATTGCTTAAGGGCTTGGCTATCTTTGAAAAATCTTTAATAAATCTTCTGTAAAAACCAGCATGCCCCAAAAAATTCCTAATTGCCCTGACATCACTGGGTGGAGGCAGTTTTTCAATGAGTTCTACTTTAGCTCTGTCAACCTCAATGCCTTGGTTAGAAACCTTGTGACCCAGGACTATTCCTCCTGTCACCATAAAGTGGCATTTCTCCCAGTTCAAGACCAAATTCGTCTCTTGGCATCTTTTCAATACCAAGGCGAGGTGATGTAGACAACTAGGGAAGGAATCTCCGAATACCGAGAAATCATCCATAAAAACTTCAATGAATTTTTCTATCATATCTGAAAAGATAGAAAGCATGCAGCGTTGGAAAGTTGCAGGTGCATTACATAACCCAAATGGCATGCGCCTGTAGGCAAACACTCCATATGGGCAAGTGAATGAGGTTTTCTCTTGATCTCTGGGATCAACCACTATTTGGTTGTATCCTGAATAACCGTCGAGAAAACAATAATATGCGTGCCCTGCAAGTCTTTCCAACATCTGATCCATGAATGAAAGGTGAAATGATCTTTTCGTGTAGTCTCATTGAGCTTCCTGTAGTCTATGTACATCCGCCATCCTGTGACTGTCCTTGTAGGAATTAATTCGTTCTTCTCATTAGGAACCATGGTGATTCCTCCTTTTTTTTGGGATAACATGCACGGGGCTAACCCACGGGCTGTCTGAGATTGGGTAGATCACCCCTCCCTGCCATAACTTCATAACTTCTTTCTGTACTACTTCCTTCATAATAGGGTTCAACCTCCTTTGGGATTGAATGGATGGTTTGGCATCATCTTCCAACAGTATCTTGTGCATGCATATGGCTGAACTTATCCCCTTTAGGTCAGCAAGAGTCCAACCAATGGCGTCTTTGTGTTGTCGCAGTACTTTGAGCAATTCTTCCTCTTGATCTCGGCTGAGGCATGAACTTATGATCACTGGGTAACTTTCGTGTTCTCCTAAGTATGCATATTTGAGAGTGGGTGGTAGTGCTTTAAGTTCAAGTTTGGGTGCTTCTGACTTTTCGTTTTCTTCCTTTGGTGCACCTTGTATATGAATCTCTGCTGTTGCAACCTCTTCACTTGATTCAGATTCCTCATCTACCAATCTCTCAGGTTCTTCAGGTTCTTCTTCTTCAAAATTCTCTTGCACTTCCTCCTCAAGTACATCTAACCTCATGCATTCCCCCAATTGTTCTGGTGGGTAACTCATGGCCTTGAACACATTGAATGTCATCTCTTCATTGTGTAGTCTTAAGGTAAGATCACCTTTTTGGACATCAATGACAGCTCCAGCAGTGGCCAAGAACGGTCTTTCCAGGATGATGGAAGCCTTGGCTTCCTCCTGCATGTCCAGCACTACAAAGTCTGCTGGGAAGATAAAATCTCCCACTTTCACCAGCAAATCTTCTACGACGCCATGCGTGAACTTGAACGACCTGTCAGCCAACTGTAGGGCCATTTTTGTTGGTTTAGCCTCCTCTATCATCATCTTCCTCATCATAGCTACTAACATCAAGTTGATGCTGGCTCCTAAGTCACAAAGGGCTTTCTCCACTGTGATTTCCCCTATAATGCAAGGGATCTGAAAACTCCCAGGATCCTTCAATTTCTGGGGCAGTTTGTGCTGAATGATAGCACTACACTCTTCTGTTAGTATCACAGTCTCGTTGTTCTTCCAACTTCTTTTCTTAGTCATGAGCTCCTTCAAGAACTTGGCGTAGAGTGGCATTTCTTCTATTGCTTCAACAAAGGGTATGTTCATTTGTAGCTTCTTGAAGATTTCCAAAAATCTCGAAAACTGATTGTCATCTCCCTTCTTCTTTAGTTGCTGAGGGTATGGGACTCTTGGGATGTCTGGTTTCAGCACTCCTTCCCTTTTTTGTGAACTCAAAGTCAGAACTTGAACTTCGTCCTGCTCTTCTTGTGGTTTCTGGGGGGTTTCCTTCAGTTCCTCCCACTCCGAAGGGTGATAGCCTGACACTCCTCCCTTTTGGTTGAGTTAGTTTTACTGTGAAGGTTGTGGCTGGGAATTTGCTTGAATAAATAGCCAATTTGTGTCTCAAGCTTCTTGATGGCAGCATCCTGATTTTGCATATTTGACTGCACTTCCTCTCTGAATGCTTTACTGTCTTGGATATCCTTGCATATGCCTTCAAGTAGATTTTGAATCCTTGAGATTCTTTCATCAAATGATGATAGGTCAGGTTGAGAAGGGTTGTTCTGGCCTTGATATGAATGTGGAGAGGTGTTGTTATTGGGATGTTGATATGGTCTAGATGTGAAATTGTTTGGATTTGAGCGTCTTTGATCCAGGCTTTGGTCTTGTTGATTTCCCCACCCAAAGTTTGGGTGATTCCTCCATCCAGGGTTGTAATTCTTGGAGTAAGGATCATGGTTCTGCCCAGATGAATTCCCAATGTAGTTGGCTTGCTCCTGACTACCCTCTGCTTCTTTATTCACTCCTTCTTGGGTTGTTGATGAAGTGGAGATTGCTACCACTTGGTTCCTCTCCATCTTCTTGGTGAGGTCAGCCAGCTGTTGGGTAATGAGCTTGTTTTGGGCCAACTGAGTATCTACATTGTTTAGCTCCATAACTCCTCTTGTGTTCCCTCTTTCGGAAGCATAGAAGTAGTCGTTCTCTGCTACTGTTTCAATGACATCTATAGCCTCCTCAATGGTTTTCTTCTTGTTCAAAGATCCTCCGGATGAATGGTCTACGGCCTTCTTTGACTCATAAGAGAGCCCTTCATAGAAAATGTGCAGCTGCACCCATTCGTTAAACATGTCAGGTGGACACCTCCTTGTTATGTCTTTAAACCTCTCCCATGCTTCATATAGAGTCTCACCATCTTGTTGCCTGAAGGTTTGGACTTCAGCTCTCAGCCTATTGATTCTTTGAGGAGGGTAAAATCTTGCTAAGAATTTGTTCACCACGTCTTCCCAAGTTGTCAAGCTTTCCCTTGGAAAAGATTCCAGCCACTTGGCTGCCTTATTCCTGAGTGAGAATGGAAATAAAAGCAGTCTATAGGTGTCAGGATGAACACCATTAGACTTCACTGTGTCACATATTCTCAGGAAGGTGGTTAAATGTTGATTTGGGTCCTCTTGGACACTTCCTCCGAACGAACAATTGTTCTGCACAAGGGTGATGAGCTGTGGCTTCAGTTCAAAATTGTTGGCATGGATGGTTGGCTTTTGAATGCTACTTCCATAGTTTCCTGGGTTTGGATTGATATAAGAGCCTAAAACTCTTCTATCCTCCCCAGTATGATTTTCTCGACCACACTTCCGCCATGGTTGTGAGCCTCTTCTTCATGATGGTTTTCCATGTTTTCTTCCATATTTAGTTCAAAGTATTCCTCAAAGTGTTCCTCCTCTTCTTCAGCACCAACTACACGTTTGTCTCTTGCCTCCCTCCTTAGTCTAAGGAAGGTTCTCTCAGGTTCAGAATCAAAGGAAGTTGAAGCCCCGCTTCTTCTCCCTGTCATAAAACCAACAAGTACAAGCAAAGAGAATAGGTGCAAAAAGTATATCTGTCAGAATTTCTGTTAGTGTGAGTGATGCAATATATCAAAAAGTTAGTGGGTTAGTGAGATGAAATGTAAATAACAGAAAAAAAGTAGGGGGAAGGGAAGAAATTAACTAAAACAGGAAGTAAATAACTCAAACAGAAATTTAAATCAAACAAAAATAAAATGCTCAATCTAGTTATCCTCCAATCTAATCATTGTTGATGCACAATCAATCCCCGTCAACGGGGCCATAAACTTGATGCACGAAAAACTTGTCTCATAACAAATTTCCTTCGGCAAGTGTACCGAATTTGTCGTCAAGTAAAAACTCACAATAGAGTGAGGTCGAATCCCACAAGGATTGATTGATCAAGCAACTTTAATTAGAGGAATGTTCTAGTTGAGCGAATCAGAAATTGAGTTGTGAATTGTAGAAAGTTAAATGCGGGAAAGTAAAAGACAGAAAGTAAATTGCAGAATCTTAAATGGGAATGGGGGAATTGCTCATAAATGTAAATGACAGAAATTAAAGAGAATTGGTAAGATCAGAAATGGGGAGTTCATTGGGCTTAGGAGATGTTGCATTCTCCGGATCAATCTCATTTACATCTCTTCCTCAATCAATGCACTCGTTGATCTCCTTGGCAATCTTAAGTGATTGAATTACAATTTCTTGTAATTCAATCTCTCAAATTTTGATCAATAGCCAATTCCTTGGTCAATTGCTCATGAGAAGAGATGAAGTATGGTCACTGATTATACCACATGCATTTCCCAAATCAAGCATTGAGAGGATTATAGTCACATATCCATCCAAACCCAATTTGGTCCAGCATGAGAAAGCATTTCTAGCTTGATCTCTTCATTCCTCTTCTAAGGTTTAGAAGAGATCCAAGTGTGAATAGTTTCTTTTCCAAGATAACTACCCAATTGGATGAAGATCGAAAGCTTTCAAGTAAAATCAAGAGAAAAGATAGAAGAAGAATAATGAAAACTAGTATTGATCCATCAAATTACAACAGAGCTCCCTAACCCAATGAAAGGGGTTTAGTTGTTCATAGCTCTAGAAAATGAAAACAAAGATGGAGAATACATTATGAAAACTAGAAGAGCAAAGAAAGTAAAATACAGGAAGTAGTTCTATGCTATTTTCCAACTCCCAGCAACTCCCCAAAATAATTCAAAGCTATTCCTATATATACTACTATTCTCATCTTCTAGTTGGCTCTTCAAGTCTTGGGCCTTTGGATCTTGAGTTTGAAGCAGTTCTCTTCTTCATTTGGGCTTGGCTGTACTTGCAGAGAGAAAGTGTGAAGTGGGCAGAGATTTTAGCTCAGGATGTTAGGGTTGTTAACGTTTAGTGAAAATATGAGTTCGAGAACGTTAGTGACAATCAACTTTCTCACTAACGTTCCTAAGTAAAATCCACGTTAACCTCAACCTGTGGCTCCTTCCAACGTTAGTGACAATGTTGAGTGTCACTAACGTTGGCCATCACCTTCTTCTCTCACGTTAGCCTCTACGTTAACTAAGTTAACGTGGAAGTTAACGTGGCTCCTTGGGGTTGTGTGGTTGCTTCCAACGTTAGTGGCAATGTTGGGTGTCACTAACGTTGGCGACAACTCTCACTTCTTATGTTAGCTCCCACGTTAACCAAGTTAACGTGGGAGTTAACGTGGTGTGTTGCATCCTTAGGCCAACGTTAGTGACAAT
>NC_029789.2:99298943-99300579 GCF_000816755.2 Arachis ipaensis | reverse complement strand
AAAATCCTCATGAAATCATGTAAAATGCATAATGTATGCTTGAATCAAGGTGTAAGTGAATATCTACCCAAAACTAGCTTATTTCCTAAGAAAATGCATGCAACTATCCTAAAAACAGTAAAGAAAAGGTTAGTGAAATTGGCCAAAATGCCCTGGCATCACAACACCAAACTTAAAGCTTGCTTGTCCCTAAGCAAGTACTGGAACAAGAGAATGATGAATGGGATACCAAGAGAAATGAGTCATTCTTGTGGAAGTCAAGTCCCTGGTTTTATGGTGGTTTCATGCATAGCAACTTAGGTTCATTCCTGGCTTTCAGACCTTTATCATATCCTAGAATACTCACTATGATTGCATCCCATGAAACTTTTATTTATTGATCCTTTTGTTGTTATTTTAGGGCTTATTTGTGTTCTTAGGCTAAGTGTTCTGTAAGGGGGCAACTCTTTAAGATAAGCTTTTAGCCAACATTCCCGAACCAGTTGGTTCAAGGTGCTAGGTGTTGAGACACCCCTAAGGACTTACTCCCTCAAGTCTCTCCCCCATACATACACACCACAGGCATATAGTTTATTCATTTTCGACCACCATCTTCTATCTTCTTGTTGGCTCATCCAGTTCAATATTTGCTCTTGTCCTTCTATATGTCTCATCCCCAAATCGTCAATAGCTCTTAGAAGATGATTCATATTCAGATCGGCTGGGTAAGGATGCTCTCCCTGTTGATATTCTTCCTGATGAGACTCCTCTTGGTGAGTTCCTTCCCTTGCTTTTAGTTTCCCTATTTGTGGCCTTCTTTGTTGCTGAGCAGGTGTAGTATAGGCCATACGCTGGGTTATCATTAGCCTCCCTGGGTTAACCCAATCTGGATTACTATCCTCAAAGACCACCTTGGCCTTTGTGCACAATCGGAGAATGGTGCTGGGGTACCAAAGCCTGGCACCTGATTCAAGCTTCTCAGCTGAATCTTGAATTCCCTCAGCTATAAGTTCATGCACGTTGATTTCTCCACCTTGTACTAGGCAATGTACCATAGTTGCTAGATTAATATTTACCTTTGAATTATTTGCAACTGGGAGAATAGACCTCCTCACGAGTTCAAACCACCCCTTGGCTTCTGGACTAAGGTCTCCCCTCTTGATGAAACGGGGTCTCCCATCTCCATACCTCTCCCAGTCAGCTGCTATAACACAGATGTCAGTCACTATCTCAGTGAGCTCATCATTGTCTTGTGGTATGCGAAATTGCTACTCAGGTTGTGAATTGTTGTTCGAAATTGATTCCCTGGCAATGGCACCAAAAACGGATGCATAGGACCATGCTCTAAACATATCTTCACAACTTCGCATAACTAACCAGCAAGTGCACTGGGTCATCCAAGTAATACCTTACGTGAGTAAGGGTCGAATCCCACGGAGATTGTCGGTATGAAGCAAGCTATGGTCACCTTGTAAATCTCAGTCAGGCAGATATAAAATAGGAATGGGGTTTTTGAAAATAATATAATAAAATAGGGATAGAAATACTTATGTAATTCATTGGTGAGAATTTCAGATAAGCGAATGAAGATGCTTTCGTTCCTCTGAACCTCTGCTTTCCTGCTATCTTCATCCAATCAGTCTTACTCCTTTCCATG
>NC_029789.2:99296108-99298845 GCF_000816755.2 Arachis ipaensis | reverse complement strand
ATGATGATGATTGTCACGTTCATCACATTCAGATTGAAGTACGAATGAATATCTTAGAAGCAAAACAAGATGAATTGGATAGAAACAATAGTACTTTGCATTAATCTTTGAGGAACAGCAGAGCTCCACACCTTAATCTATGGAGTGTAGAAACTCTACCGTTAAAAATACATAAGTGAAAGTCCTGGCATGGCCGAGAGGCCAGCCCTCAAACGTGATCTAAGATAGCATACAACTGATCAAAGATACCTAATACAATAGTAAAAGGTCCTATTTATAATAAACTAGCTACTAGGGTTTACAGAAGTAAGTAATTGATGCATAAATCCACTTTCGGGGCCCACTTGGTGTGTGCTTGGGCTGAGCTTGAGTGTTGCACGTGTAGAGGTCCTTCTTGGAGTTGAACGCCTGGTTTTGATCCATTTCTGTCGTTCAACTCTGGTTTTGGCTCCTTTTCTGGCGCTGGACGCCAGATTTGGGCAGAGAGCTGGCGTTGAACACCGGTTTGCATCGTCTAAACTTGGCCAAAGTATGAACTATTATACATTTCGGGAAAGCCCTGGATGTCTACTTTCCAACGCAATTGGAATCGAGCCATTTCGAGTTCTGTAGCTCTAGAAAATCAACTTTGAGTGCAGGGAGGTCAGAATCCAACAGCATCAGCAGTCCTTCGTCAACCTCTGAATCTGATTTTTGCTCAAGTCCCTCAATTTCAGCCAGAAAATACTTGAAATCACAGAAAAACACACAAACTCATAGTAAAGTCCAGAAATGTGAATTTAACATAAAAACTAATGAAAACATCCCTAAAAGTAACTAGATCCTACTAAAAACATACTAAAAACAATGTCAAAAAGCGTATAAATTATCCGCTCATCACAACACCAAACTTAAATTGTTGCTTGTCCTCAAGCAACTGAAAATCAAATAGGATAAAAAGAAGAGAATATACTATAAATTCCAAACTATCAATGAAACATAGCTACAATTAAATGAGCGGGACTTATAGCTTTTTGCCACTTGAATAGTTTTGGCATCTCACTCTATCCATTGAGGTTCAGAATGATTGGCATCTATAGGAACTCAGAGTTCAGATAATGTTATTGATTCTCCTAGTTCAGTATGATGATTCTTGAACACAGCTTCTTTATGAGTCTTGGCCATGGCCCTAAGCACTTTGTTTTCCAGTATTACCACCGGATACATAAATGCCACAGACACATAATTGGGTGAACCTCATGTGCTTGTGACTCAGCTTTGCTAAAGTCCCCAATTAGAGGTGTCCAGGGTTCTTAAGCACACTCTTCTTTTGCTTTGGACTTTGACTTTAACCGCTCAGTCTCAAGTTTTCACTTGACACCTACACGCCACAAGCACATGGTCAGGGACAGCTTGGTATAGCCGCTTAGACCAGGATTTTATTCCTTTAGGCCCTCCTATCCACTGATGCTCAAAGCCTTGGGATCCTTTTTATTTGCCCTTGCCTTTTCGTTTTAAGGATTATTGGCTTTTTCTGCTTGCTTTTTCTTTCTATTTTTTTTCGCCTATTTATTTTTTTTTTCTGCAAGCTTTGTTCTTTGCTGCTTTTTCTTGCTTCAAGAATCATTTTTATGATTTTTCAGATTATCAAATAACATGTTTCCTAGTCATCATTATTTCAAGAGCCAACATATTTAACATTCTTAAACAACAACTTCAAAAGACATATGCACTGTTCAAGCATACATTCAGAAAACAAGAAGCATTGTCACCACATCAATATAATTAAACTAAGTTCAAGGATAAATTCGAAACTCATGTACTTCTTGTTCTTTTGAATTAAAACATTTTTCATTTAAGAGAGGTGATGGATTCATAGGACATTCATAACTTTAAGACATAGTTACTACTACTAATGATCATGTAATAAAGACACAAACATGGATAAGCACATAACATAGAAAACGAAAAACAGAGAAAGTAAGAACAAGGAATGAATCCACCTTAGTGATGGTGGTGTTTTCTTCTTGAGGAACCAATGATGTCCTTGTCTCTTCTATGTCTCTTCCTTGTCTTTGTTGCTCCTCCCTCATTGCTTTTTGATCTTCTCTAATTTCATGAAGGATGATGGAGTGCTCTTGATGTTCCACCCTTAGTTGTCCCATATAATTGTGTGGAAAAAATGTATCCCCTGAGGTATCTCAAGGATCAATGGCCCGGTCTATAGTAACTTCAGAGCGGTTGCTAGTGGGAATGATTGAGCATTGAATAAACTCCAACCATCCTCTAGCTACAGGCTTGAGGTCCAATCTTCTTAGTTGAACCGGCTTGCCTTTGGAGTCAATCTTCCATTGAGCTCCTTCTACACATATGTCCATAAGGACTTGGTCCAACCTTTGATTAAAGTTGACCCTTCTAGTGTAGGGGCGTTCATCTCCTTGCATCATGGGTAAGTTAAACGCCAATCTCACATTCTCCAGACTAAAATCTAAGTATTTCCCCCGAACCATTGTAACATAGTTCTTTGGATCCGGGTTCTTACTTTGATCATGGTTCTTGGTGATTCGTGCATTGGCATAGAACTCTTGAACCATTAGGATGCCGACTTGTTGGATGGGATTTGTTAGAACTTCCCAACCTCTTCTTTGAATTTCATGTCGGATCTCTGGATACTCATTTCTTTTGAGTTTGAAAGGGATCTCAGGGATCACCTTCTTCTTGGCCACAACATCATAGAAGTGGTCTTGATGGGCTTTGG
>NC_029789.2:99291764-99296014 GCF_000816755.2 Arachis ipaensis | reverse complement strand
TGCCTGTTTTCTTGAATTGTCTGCCATCTCTAATGAGATTTTGGTAGCTTGCACCCCATAGATTCCCAGTTTCTCTATTAAAGAGAAGGGCATGAGGTTTATCCCTAAACCAAGGTCACACAGAGCCTTAAAGATCCTGGTGCCTATGGTACAAGGTATTATGAACTTTCCAGGATCCTGTCTCTTCTGAGGCAATGTCAGTTGATCCAGATCACTTAGTTCATTGGTGAACAAGGGAGGTTCATCTTCCCAAGTTTCAATACCAAATAATTTGGCATTCAGCTTCATGATTGCACCAAGAAACTTGGCAGTTTGCTCTTCAGTAACATCCTCATTCTCTTTAGAAGAGGAGTACTCATCAGAGCTCATGAAGGGCATAAGGAGGTTCAATGGAATCTCTATGGTCTCTAGATGAGCCTCAGAGTCCTTTGGTTCCTCAGAGGGAAGCTCCTTATTGACCACTGGATGTCCCAGGAGGTCTTCCTCACTGGGATTCACGTCCTCCTCTCCCTCTTTGGGTTCGGCCACTGTGCTTATGTCAATGGCCTTGCACTCTCCTTTTGGATTCTCTTCTGTATCGCTTGGGAGAGTACTAGGAGGGATTTCAGTGATCCTTTTACTCAGCTGGCCCACTTGTGCTTCCAGATTTCTAATGGAAGATCTTGTTTTATTCATGAAACTTACAGTGGCCTTAGATAGATCAGAGACTAAGTTTGCTAAATTAGAAGTATTTTGTTCAGGGTTCTCTGTCTGTTGCTGATTGGATGATGGAAAAGGTTTATTATTGTTAAACCTGTTTCTTCCACCATTATTAAAGCCTTGTTGATGCTTTTGATCCTTCCATGAGAAATTTGGATGATTTCTCCATGTTGAGTTATAGGTGTTTCCATAAGGTTCACCTAAGTAATTCACCTCTGCTATTGCAGGGTTCTCAGGATCATAAGCTTCTTCTTCATAAGAAGCCTCTTGAGTACTGCTGGATGCAGCTTACATTCCATGCAGACTCTGATAGATTATATTGACTTGCTGAGTCAATATTTTATTCTGAGCCAATATGGCATTCAGAGTATCAACTTCAAGAACTCCCTTCTTCATAGGCGTCCCATTACTCACAGGATTCCTCTCAGAAGTGTACATGAACTGGTTATTAGCAACCATGTCAATGAGTTCTTGAGCTTCTGCAAGCGTTTTCTTTAGGTGAATGGATCCACCTGCAGAGGTATCTAATGACATCTTAGATAACTCAGACAGACCATCATAGAATATATCCAAGATGGTCCATTCTGAAAGCATGTTAGAAGGACACTTTTTGGTCAACTGTTTGTATCTTTCTCAAGCTTCATAGAGGGATTCATATTCTTTCTGTTTGAAGGTCTGAACATCTACTCTAAGCTTGCTCAGCTTTTGAGGAGGAAAGAACTTGGCTAAGAAAGTCGTGACCAGCTTATCCCAAGAGTTCAGGCTATCTTTAGGTTGAGAGTCCAACCATATTCTAGCTCTGTCTCTTACAGCAAAAGGGAAAATAATGAGCCTGTAGACTTCAGGATCTACTCCATTAGTCTTAACAATATCACATATCTGCAAGAATTCAGTTAAGAAATGAAAAGGATCTTCAGATGGAAGTCCATGAAACTTGCAGTTCTACTGCATCAGAGAAACTAATTGAGGTTTCAGCTCAAAGTTGTTTGCTCCAATGGCAGGAATGGAGATGCTTCTTCCATGTAAATTGGAATTAGGTGCAGTAAAGTCACCAAGCATCCTCCTTGCATTATTATTATTTTCGGATGCCATCTCCTCTTCCTGTTCGAAAATTTCTGAAAGGTTATCTCTGGATTGTTGTAATTTAGCTTCTCTTAATTTTCTCTTCAGAGTCCTTTCAGGTTCTGGATCTGCTTCAACAAGAATGTTCTTGTCCTTCCTCCTGCTCATATGACAAAGAAGAGGGCACAAAAAAATAATAATAAGAATATGGATTCTTTATACCACAGTATAGGGATCCCTTTGTGAGTGGAAGAAAAGAGGGAGACAAAGAATGTGATGTAAAGAAAGAAACACAACTGTGAAGAGGGCAGAGATGTGAGATGAGATGTTAGTAAATGAATAGATAAATAGAATAAGATGGGAGAGGGAGAATTTTCGAAAATAATTTTTGAAAAAGAGTTAGTGATTTTCGAAAATAGTTTTTGAAAAAGGTTAGTATTTTTTTTTTCGAAATTTTTTTTTTAAAATCAAAAATAAAAATAATTAGTTAATAAAAAAGAAATTTTTGAAAAAGAGGGAAGATATTTTCGAAAATTAGAGAGAGAGAGAGTTAGTTAGGTAGTTTTGAAAAAGATAGGAAACAAACAAAGAGTTAGTTAGTTAGTTGAAACAAATTTTGAAAAGATAAGAAGTTAGGAAGTTAGAAAAGATATTTTGAAATCAAATTTTTGAAAAAGATAAGATAAGAAGATATTTTGAAAAGATATGATTGAATTTATTTTTTTGAAAAAGATTTGATTTTTAAAATCACAATTAATGACTTGATTCATAAGAAATCACAAGATATGATTCTAGAACTTAAAGTTTGAATCTTTCTTAACAAGCAAGTAACAAACTTGAAATTTTTGAATCAAAACATTAATTGATTATGTTATTTTCGAAAATTTGATATAAAATTAAGAAAAAGGTTTTTGAAAAATATTTTTGGAATTTTCGAAAATAACTAAGAAGTTTGAAAAAGATTTGATTTTTGAAAAATATTTTGAAAAAGATGAGATTTTCAAATTAAAAATTTGATTTGACTCATAAGAAACAACTTGATTTTTAAAAATTTTTGAACAAGTCAATCCAAATTTTCGAATTTGATGAGAGAAAAAAAAAGGAAAGATATTTTTTTGATTTTTGAATTTTTTATGATGAAAGAGAAAAACACTAAAAAGATGCAATGCATGAAATTTTTAGATCAAAACATGTGATGCATGCAAGAATGCTATGAATGTCAAGATGAACACCAAGAACACTATGAATGTCAAGATGAACATCAAGAACATATTTTTGAAAAATTTTTAATGCAAAGAAAATATGCAAGACACCAAACTTAGAATTCTTTAATGCTTAGACACTAAGAATTCAAGAATGCATATGTAAAACAAGAAAAGACACAAAACATGAAAACATCAAGATCAAACAAGAAGACTTACCAAGAACAACTTGAAGATCATGAAGAACACTATGAATACATGGAAATTTTCAAAAAATGCAAGATGCATATGCAAGTGACACCAAACTTATGACATGACTCATGACTCAAACAAGAAACACAAAAAATATTTTTGATTTTTATGATTTTCTAATTTTTTTGGATTTTTTCGAAAATTATATGAAAAAGAAAAAATAAAGATTCCAAAATTTTTAACATGAATTCCAGGAATCTTGCATTCTTAGTCTAAAGCTTCAGTCCAGGGATTAGACATGGCTCACTAGCCAGCCAAGCTTTCAATGAAAGCTCCGGTCCAAAACACTAGACATGGCCAATGGCCAGCCAAGCTTCAGCATGTAAATCAGACATGACATGCCTGACATACCCTACAGTCGTATTGGACATGGCTTTACAACCAGCCATGCTTCATGAAACACTAGAATTCATTCTTAAAAATTCTGAAGAAAAATATATTTTTGAAAACACATTTTTTTTTTCGAAAACAGATGAGAAAATTTTTGAAACATTTTTGAAAAGTTTTTGAAAAGAAAACAAAAAGAAAATTACCTAATCTGAGCAACAGGATGAACCGTTAGTTGTCCAAACTCGAACAATCCCCGGCAACGGCGCCAAAAACTTGGTATGCAAAATTGCTACTCAGGTTGTGAATTGTTGTTCGAAATTGATTCCCTGGCAATGGCACCAAAAACGGATGCACAGGACCATGGTCTAAACATATCTTCACAACTTCGCATAACTAACCAGCAAGTGCACTGGGTCGTCCAAGTAATACCTTACGTGAGTAAGGGTCGAATCCCACGGAGATTGTCGGTATGAAGCAAGCTGTGGTCACCTTGTAAATCTCAGTCAGGTAGATATAAAATAGTAATGGGGTTTTCGAAAATAATATAATAAAATAGGGATAGAAATACTTATGTAATTCGTTGGTGAGAATTTCAGATAAGCGAATGGAGATGCTTTCGTTCCTCTGAACCTCTGCTTTCCTGCTATCTTCATCCAATCAGTCTTACTCCTTACCATGGCTGGCTTTATGTGATACATCACCACT
>NC_029789.2:99289566-99291634 GCF_000816755.2 Arachis ipaensis | reverse complement strand
AGGTCCTATTTATAATAAACTAGCTACTAGGGTTTACATGAGTAAGTAATTGATGCATAAATCCACTTTCGGGGCCCACTTGGTGTGTGCTTGGGCTGAGCTTGAGTGTTGCACGTGTAGAGGTCCTTCTTGGAGTTGAACGCCTGGTTTTGATCCATTTCTGTCGTTCAACTCTGGTTTTGGCTCCTTTTCTGGCGCTGGATGCCAGATTTGGGCAGAGAGCTGGCGTTGAACGCCAGTTTGCGTCAACTAAACTTGGCCAAAGTATGGACTATTATACATTTCTGGAAAGCCCTGGATGTCTACTTTCCAACTCAATTGAAAGCGCGCCATTTCAAGTTCTGTAGCTCCAGAAAATCCACTTTGAGTGCAGGGAGGTCAGAATCCAACAGCATCAGCAGTCCTTCTTCAACCTCTGAATTTGATTTTTGCTCAAGTCCCGCAATTTCAACCAGAAAATACCTGAAATCACAGAAAAATACACAAACTCATAGTAAAGTCCAGAAATGTGAATTTAACATAAAAACTAATGAAAACATCCCTAAAAGTAACTAGATCCTACTAAAAACATACTAAAAACAATGTCAAAAAGCGTATAAATTATCCGCTCATCATCTTGGCTTTTACTTATCCTTGTATGATAGCTAGGCTCATCAAAGTGTGGTGATTTTAGGTGAAGAGTTCTTATTATAGCATTTGGACTGAAGTCTACTTCCTTTCCCCTTACATAGCTTTTGAAGATTGGGGCTCTGGTTTTCTCTTCTCTGACCACATTTGCATAGAACTCTTTGATGAGGTTTGCATTGATCTTCCCCTCTGGATTGGTGAGCAATTGCCACCCTCTTTCTTCAATCTTCTCCCGAATCTGTGGGCATTCGTCTTCATTGATTTGGAAGGTTAACTCGGGCAGTATCTTTTTGAGCTTTATCCGCTCAAATTCTCATTCATGGAAGGCAGTCTTGAATCTCTTCTCATCAAAGGGAATGTTCTCCGTTGGTTCCTTTCTCTTCTGCCTCTTGGAGCTTGATGATGCCATGAATGAAGTTAAAGCAAAAAGGGTGTAGTGAAGGGAAGAGGTGTGGGATTTAGAGAGTGAGAAGTTGAAGAATTGGTTGCTGGAAAGTGAAGTGCAAGGGGTACGAATTTCGAATGTGGAGATGGTGTGGATTTGATTCACTTATATAGGGAAGTGATGAAGAGATGAAAGGTGTGGATTGATGGGATTAGTGTATGATGAACGGATGGGGTTTTATATGGAGTAAGCACGAGGATTCTCAACTTTATGATGGAGTTGGTTCACTTTCCAAGTTTGTTCTTCCTCCAATGTTGAATGGCAACCATTCCCAATGCATTCCCCTTGAGGCACGTGTGTAGTGCCCTCTTCATGAAGTGGCCGAACCTTTCCCATTAAATTATCCAATCAATCTCTTTCAATGCTCCTTTCCTTTCCCTATAAAGATAAAAAAAGAAAAGTAAGAATTATCACAAAAAAAATCACTTTAAATTTTTACGGCTAAAATAATAAAGAGATGAAAAGATGAGATTGTTTATTCATGAACTCCAACTAACTAACTAACTATGTATCCTTATATGCATTTTGGTGGCACCATGGGGTGACACCAAACTTAGTTTGGAGCACTGTGATCAAAAGTCTTGTTCAAAGCTCCAAGACTAGCATGCTCTCTGTTGCATTCATGCTTTCTTGGTACGCTTTGAACACCAAACTTGTTCTTCACTATATACTGCAATATAAGGACTTCACCAAGTTTGGGTTGGAATTCATGAATATTGACTTATTCAATAGTAAAAGCTAATAAAATATGGGTTGCCACCCAAGAAGCGCTTCTTTAGCGTCACTAGCTTGACGTTTCTCCTTCATCAGGGAGGTTGATAATGCTTCAAGTCCTCCCCTCTTGCCTTGGACTTATATCCATTGGTTGTATCAATGATCTCTACATATTCCAAGGAGAGAACTCTGTTAATAGTGAAGACCTTAGGTAACTGAGATGGTACAGTGGGGAGATCAGGTGGGATATCTGGGAAGTAAGCTGAGATCACTTTATCTCCT
>NC_029789.2:99289305-99289444 GCF_000816755.2 Arachis ipaensis | reverse complement strand
AGTGAATTTTGTTTCACATGCCTCTGGTGGTTTAGGTTCCTCCAGCTTCTCCTTGAGCTGTGACGATTGCTGTTTGCCTTGTTCATCATTCATCATTCATCTCAGATTTATTGGTTGTGCTTCAGTGCTTGTTTCCTCT
>NC_029789.2:99286915-99287747 GCF_000816755.2 Arachis ipaensis | reverse complement strand
AAGTCCTCCCCTCTTGCCTTGGACTTATATCCATTGGTTGTATCAATGATCTCTACATGCTCCAAGGAGAGAACTCTGTTAATAGTGAAGACCTTTGGTAACTGAGATGGTACAGTTGGGAGGTCAGGTGGGATATCTGGGAAGTAGGCTGAGATCACTTTATCTCCTGGAGAGAAATCTTCCGTAGGGATCTTCTTGTTCCTCCACCCCCTTGGTACCTTCTTATTTGTCTCTTTTGATGCTTCCCTGCTCTTGGCGACTTCTTCTTCTAAGTGAATTTTGTTGTTGTCTTCACATGCCTCTGGTGGTTTAGGTTCCTCCAGCTTCTCCTTGAGCTGTGACGATTGCTGTTTGCCTTGTTCATCATTCAGTGGGGTTTTTGGATGCGTTGGTGGTGCCTCAGTGCTTGTCTCATATTTGTCTCTTTTGATGCTTCCCTGCTCTTGGCGACTTCTTCTTCTAAGTGAATTTTGTTGTTGTCTTCACATGCCTCTGGTGGTTTAGGTTCCTCCAGCTTCTCCTTGAGCTGTGACGATTGCTGTTTGCCTTGTTCATCATTCAGTGGGGTTTTTGGATGCGTTGGTGGTGCCTCAGTGCTTGTCTCATTATGATCATTGCTTGGTTCTTTATTTTCTTGGTCAGCTTCTTGGGAGAGTTTGAAGACATTGAAGCTGAGTTGTTCATCATGGATCCTCAATATTAGCTCCCCTCGCTCCACATCTATGAGTGCTCTGGCTGTAGCTAGGAATGGTCTTCCCAATATGATTGGGTGAGTGTGACTCTCTTCCATGTCCAAGATGACAAAGTCTGTTGGGAGGTAGTATTTCCCAAC
>NC_029789.2:99279745-99283977 GCF_000816755.2 Arachis ipaensis | reverse complement strand
AGTTGGGGAAAAGGTGCATAGAGTCTCAACAGCTCCTGTTTTGAGATTTCTGGTTCTTAGTAATCTTTTTCCACCTCCTCTACTAAGGTATCTTCAGGTTGTTCTGACAGCTTACTTGGCTTGTCCTCAATCTCCTTATCACTTATAGTGACCATCTTGCAATCTTCCCATCTTACTTTCTTTGTTTCACCTCTCGGATTTTTCTCTGTGTCACTTGGGAATCCATCTGTGGGTTTGGAAATTTGCTCAGAGAGATATCTTACTTGAGATTCCAACCTCTTGATTGTGTCTCCCTGGTTCTTGAAACTGGCTCGCACTTCCTCCTTGAACACCTTGTTGTCTTGGATATCCTTGCATATGCCTTCAAGTAGATTTTCAATCCTTGAGATTCTTTCATCAAGTGATGATAAGTCAGGCTGAGGAGGGTTGTTCTGGCCTTGATATGAACATGGAGAGGTGTTGTTATTGGGATGTTGATATGGTCTAGATGTGAAATTGTTTGGATTTGGGCGTCTTTGATCCAGGCTTTGGTTTTGTTGATTTCCCCACCCAAAGTTTGGGTGATTCCTCCATCCAGGGTTGTAATTCTTGGAGTAAGGATCATGGTTCTGCCTAGGTGAATTCCCAATGTAGTTGGCTTGCTCCTGACTACCCTCTGGTTCTTCATTCACTCCTTCTTAGGTTGTTGATGAAGTGGAGATTGCTGCCACTTGGTTCCTCTCCATCTTCTTCGTGAGGTCAGCCAGCTGTTGGGTAATGAGCTTGTTTTGGGCCAACAGAGCATCTACATTGTTTAGCTCCATTACTCCTCTTGTGTTCCCTCTTTCGGAACATAGAAGTAGTCGTTCTTTCCTACTGTTTCAATGACATCTATAGCCTCCTCAATGGTTTTCTTCTTGTTCAAAGATCCTCCGGATGAATGGTCTACGGCCTTCTTTGACTCGTAAGAGAGCCCTTTATAGAAAATGTGCAGCTGCACCCATTCATTGAACATATCTGGTGGGCACCTCCTTGTTAGGTCTTTAAACCTCTCCCATGCTTCATATAGAGTCTCTCCATCTTGTTGCCTGAAGGTTTGGACCTCAGCCCTCAGCCTATTGATTCTTTGAGGAGGGTAAAATCTTGCTAAGAATTTGTTCGTCACGTATTCTCAGGAAGGTGGTTAGATGTTGATTGGGGTCCTCTTGGACACTCCCTTCGAACGAACAGTTGTTCTGAACAAGGGTGATGAGCTGTGGTTTTAGTTCAAAATTGTTGGCATGGATGGTTGGCTTTTGAATGCTACTTCCACAGTTTCCTGGGTTTGAATTGATATAAGAGCCTAAAACTCTTCTATCCTCCCCAGTATGATTTGCTCGACCTCTTCCGCCATGGTTGTGAGCTTCTTCTTCATGATGGTTTTCCATGTTTTCTTCTATGTTTGGTTCAAAGTATTCCTCAAAGTGTTCCTCCTCTTCTTCAGCACCAACTACACGTTTGTCTCTTGCCTCCCTCCTTAGTCTAAGGAAGGTTCTCTCAGGTTCAGAATCAAAGGAAGTTGAAGCCCCGCTTCTTCTCCCTATCATACAACCAACAAGTACAAGCAAAGAGAATAGGTGCAAAAAGTATATCTGTCAGAATTTCTGTTAGTGTGAGTGATGCAATATATCAAACAAAGTAGGGGGAAGGGAAGAAATTAACTAAAACAGTAAGTAAATAACTGAAACAGAAATTTAAATCAAACAAAAATAAAATGCTCAATTTAGTTATCCTCCAATCTAATCATTATTGATGCACAATCAATCCCCGGCAACGGCGCCATAAACTTGATGCACGGAAAACTTGTCTCATAACAAATTTCCTTCGGCAAGTGTACCGAATTTGTCGTCAAGTAAAAACTCACAATAGAGTGAGGTCGAATCCCACAAGGATTGATTGATCAAGCAACTTTACGGTTGTTAACGTTTAGTGAAAATATGAGTTCGAGAACGTTAGTGACAATCAACTTTCTCACTAACGTTCCTAAGTAAAAGCCACGTTAACCTCAATGTTAGTGGCACAAACGTTGTCACCAACGTTGCCTCTAGGTCCTTCGCACACGTTATTGGGACTTAACTTTCCCAATAACGTTGAAAAGCCCCCATTGCTCCTACGTTAGAGCCCACGTTAACTTAGTTAACGTGGCTCTTTAACGTGGGCTTGCCATCCTTCGAGAACGTTAGTGACATTCAACATTGTCACTAACGTTCCAATGTGCCCCCATGTCTCACGTTAGAATCCATGTTAACTAGGTTAACATGGCTTATAACGTGGCAATACTTAGCCATCCCCAACGTTAGTGACAATGTTGAGTGTCACTAACGTTGGCTCATCATTCCTCATCCACGTTAGCTTCCACGTTAACTAAGTTAACGTGGGAGTTAACGTGACTCATAGTGGCTTGTGTGGCTCCTTCCAACGTTAGTGACGATGTTGAGTGTCACTAACGTTGGCCATCACCTTCTTCTCTCACGTTAGCCTCCACGTTAACTAAGTTAACGTGGCTCCTTGGGGTTGTGTGGTTGCTTCCAACGATAGTGGCAATGTTGGGTGTCACTAACGTTGTCGACCACTCTTGCCTCTTCACGTTAGCTTCCACGTTAACCAAGTTAACGTGGGAGTTAACGTGGCATTGTGCACTTAGGCCAACGTTAGTGACAATGTTGAATGTCACTAACGTTTGCTTCCTTTCCCCCTTTTAACGTTAGAGACCACGTTAACTAAGTTAACGTGGACTCTAACGTGGCCGCTTGTGAGCATTGGCCAACGTTAGTGATAATGTTAAGTGTCACTAACGTTGGCTCAAATTCCCTTCTTCACATTAGAGTTCACGTTAACTTAGTTAACGTGACTCTTAACGTGGGTAATGATGGCTTCGAGAGCGTCATTGGCAGTCACTTTTCTCATTAACTTTGCAAGTTACCTCCCATTCCTTGCTTCCTTTGGTCCTAAAATCAGGCAATAGAGTGCATCAAAGTTCTAGTCCAAGTCATGGGTAATGCAGAATACAATTTATCACTAAACTCATGCAAAATCCTCATGAAATCATGTAAAATGCACAATATATGCTTGAATCAAGGTGTAAGTGAATATCTACCCAAAACTAGCTTATTTCCTAAGAAAATGCATGCAACTATCCTAAAAACAGTAAAGAAAAGGTCAGTAAAATTGGCCAAAATGCCCTGGCATCACAACAACAAACTTAAAGCTTGCTTGTCCCTAAGCAAGTACTGGAACAAGAGAATGATGATCAGCTGATAATCCCGAGTTAGTTAACCCAAGTTACCAAGTGATAAGGCACCCCTAAGAGCTTATTCATCCATGTAGATCCCTCACACAAGAACACCACAAACACATGCTTCAAGATTTAAAACCATTGGTGCCTAGCCTAATTGCTTAGTCTTTTTCTTTTATTCCTCAACTTTGATTGTTCTTTCCCTTTTTCTTATTAGGATCTTTTTATTTATCTAGTCTCATGGGGTGTGTCTAAAGTATAGTATTCATGACAGATAGTTGTCTTCCCACCTTATGGTTGAACTAACTTAGCTAACTTATGATCACACCAAAAACTCAGGAATGCACTTCCATATTATGAACTCCACTCTGGTCTTTTTAAAAACACACTCATTCTCTTTTTCATCTGATTTAAAGGGACAAACATACAAGTAAGCACGGTAAAGATGCAGTGACATAAGGACTAGATATCATAAACCTCTTCAACAAGAACTTAAAAGAAGGAATTTAGAAATGTTTAAACTGAAATGGAAGCAAGTTCTATTTCATACAAGATCTTCCTTATTTAAAGCATAGAGAAAGATGGACTAAAGAAGGAACTCCACCACCTTTTACTCTTGTGGATGTCCATGCTCTCCTTCTTGATTGCTTGTGCTCCCACTTCCCTTGCCTTTTCCAAGCAGCTTCTTCCAGAAACCACCATCTTCCATCTCCATACCTCTCCCAGTCAGATAGCTTTTGAAGGTTGGGGCTCTGGTTTTGTCTTCTCTGACCACATTTGCGTAGAACTCTTTGATGAGGTTTGCATTGATCTTCCCCTCTGGATTGGTGAGCAATTGCCACCCTCTTCCTTCAATCTTCTCCCGAATTTGTGGGCATTCGTCTTCGTTGATTTGGAAGGTTAACTCAGGCAGTATCTTTTTGAGCTTTATCCGCTCAAATTCTTGTTCATGGAAGGCAGTCTTGAATCTCTTCTCGTT
>NC_029789.2:99273642-99276500 GCF_000816755.2 Arachis ipaensis | reverse complement strand
CCAGGGTTCACCCAGTCTGGATTGCTATCCTCAAAGACCACCTTGGCCTTTGTGCACAATCGGAGAATGGTGCTGGGGTACCAAAGCCTGGCACCTGATTCAAGCTTCTCAGCTGAATCTTGAATTCCCTCAGCTATAAGCTCATGCACATTGATTTCTCCACCTTGTACTAGGCAATGTACCATAGTTGCTCGATTAATATTTACCTTTGAATTATTTGCAGCTGGGAGAATAGACCTCCTCACGAGTTCAAACCACCCCTTGGCTTCTGGGCTAAGGTCTCCCCTCTTGATGAAACGGGGTCTCCCATCTCCATACCTCTCCCAGTCAGCTGCTATAACACAGATGTCAGTCACTATCTCAGTGAGCTCATCATTGTCTTGGCTTTTACTTATCCTTGTATGATAGCTAGGCTCATCAAAGTGTGGTGATTTCAGGTGAAGAGTTCTTATTTTAGCATTTGGATTGAAATCTACCTCCTTTCCCCTTACATAGCTTTTGAAGATTGGGGCTCTGGTTTTGTCTTCTCTGACCACATTTGCATAGAAATCTTTGATGAGGTTTGCATTGATCTTCCCCTCTGGATTGGTGAGCAATTGCCACCCTCTTTCTTTAATCTTCTCCCGAATCTGTGGGCATTCATCTTCATTGATTTGGAAGGTTAACTCGGGCAGTATCTTTTTGAGCTTTATCCGCTCAAATCTCGTTCATGGAAGGCAGTCTTGAATCTCTTCTCATCGAAGGGAATGTTCTCCGTTGGTTCCTTCCTCTTCTGCCTCTTGGAGCTTGATGATGCCATGAATGAAGTTAAAGCAAAAAGGGTGTAGTGAAGGGAAGAGGTGTGGGATTTAGAGAGTGAGAAGTTGAAGAATTGGTTGCTGGAAAGTGAAGTGCAAGGGGTATGAATTTCGAATGTGGAGATGGTGTGGATTTGATTCACTTATATAGGAAAGTGATGAAGAGATGAAAGGTGTGGATTGATGGGATTAGTGTATGATGAACGGATGGGGTTTTATATGGAGTAAGCACGAGGATTCTCAACTTTATGATGGAGTTGGTTCGCTTTCCAAGTTTGTTCTTCCTCCAATGTTGCATGGCAACCATTCCCAATGCATTCCCCTTGAGGCACGTGTGTAGTGCCCTCTTCATGAAGTGGCCGAACCTTTCCCATTAAATTATCCAATCAATCTCTTTCAATGCTCCTTTCCTTTCGCTATAAAGATAAATAAAGAAAAGTAAGAATTATCACAAAAAAAATCACTTTAAATTTTTACGGCTAAAATAAGAAAGAGATGAAAAGATGAGATTGTTTATTCATGAACTCCAACTAACTAACTAACTGTGTATCCTTATATGCATTTTGGTGGCACCATGGGGTGACACCAAACTTAGTTTGGAGCACTGTGATCAAAAGTCTTGTTCAAAGCTCCAAGACTAGCATGCTCTCTGATGCATTCATGCTTTCTTGGTACGCTTTGAACACCAAACTTGTTCTTCACTATATACTGCAATATAAGGACTTCACCAAGTTTGGGTTGGAATTCATGAATATTGACTTATTCAATAGTAAAAGCTAATAAAATATGGGTTGCCTCCCATGAAGCGCTTCTTTAGCGTCACTAGCTTGACGTTTCTCCTTCATCAGGGAGGTTGATAATGCTTCAAGTCCTCCCCTCTTGCCTTGGACTTATATGCATTGGTTGTATCAATGATCTCTACATGTTCCAAGGAGAGAACTCTGTTAATGGTGAAGACCTTAGGTAACTGAGATGGTACAGTGGGGAGATCAGGTGGGATATCTGGGAAGTAAGCTGAGATCACTTTATCTCCTGGAGAGAAATCTTCCGTAGGGATCTTCTTGTTCCTCCACCCCCTTGGTACCTTCTTATTTGTCTCTTTTGATGCTTCCCTGCTCTTGGCGACATCTTCTTCTAAGTGAATTTTGTTGTTGTCTTCACATGCCTCTGGTGGTTTAGGTTCCTCCAGCTTCTCCTTGAGCTGTGACGATTGCTGTTTGCCTTGTTCATCATTCAGTGGGGCTTTTGGATGCGTTGGTGGTGCTTCAGTGCTTGTTTCCTCTGCCAGCATCTCATTATGATCATTGCTTGGTTCTTTATTTTCTTGGTCAGCTTCTTGGGAGAGTTTGAAGACATTGAAGCTGAGTTGTTCATCATGGATCCTCAATATTAGCTCCCCTCGCTCCACATCTATGAGTGCTCTGGCTGTAGCTAGGAATGGTCTTCCTAATATGATTGGGTGAGTGTCACTCTCTTCCATGTCCAAGATGACAAAGTCTGTTAGGAGGTAGTATTTCCCAACCTTTAACAACACATTTTCCACCACCCCTATTGCTTGTTTTTGAGTTTTGTCAGCCAGCCTGATGACCACATCTGTGGGCAATATCTCATTGATCTGCAATCTCTTCACCAGGGCTAAGGGCATTAAGTTGATGTTTTCTCCCAAATCGCAGAGTGCTCTATCAAACATTGTTTCTCCTATGGCACAGGGGACATGAAAACTCCCTGGATCTTTTCTTTTCGTAGGCAACTGTGGTTGAATAAGGGCACTACACCCCTTGTTCATCACTATAGTCTGGCCTCCCTTGAGTGAGCTTTTCCTAGGAAGCAGCTCCTTCATATACTTGATATATGCAGGCATTTGTTGGATAGTCTTGATGAATGGTATGTTCACATGCAAAGATGCAAACAAGTCAAGAAATCTTGAGTATATTCTCTTCGCCACAGCACCATTGAGCAGTTGGGGAAAATGTGCATAGAGTCTCAACAACTCCTGTTTTGAGATTTCTGGTTCTTGGTAATCTTTTTCCACCTCCTCTACTAAGGTATCTTCAGGTTGTT
>NC_029789.2:99265699-99266164 GCF_000816755.2 Arachis ipaensis | reverse complement strand
GGGACATGAAAACTCCCTGGATCTTTTCTTTTCGTAGGCAACTGTGGTTGAATAAGGGCACTACACCCCTTGTTCATCACTATAGTCTGGCCTCCCTTGAGTGAGCTTTTCCTAGGAAGCAGCTCCTTCATATACTTGATATATGCAGGCATTTGTTGGATAGTCTTGATGAATGATATGTTCACATGCAAAGATGCAAACAAGTCAAGAAATCTTGAGTATATTCTCTTCTCCATAGCACCATTGAGCAGTTGGGGAAAATGTGCATAGAGTCTCAACAACTCCTGTTTTGAGATTTCTGGTTCTTGGTAATCTTTTTCCACCTCCTCTACTAAGGTATCTTCAGGTTGTTCTGACAGCTTACTTGGCTTGTCCTCAATCTTCTTATCACTTATAGTGACCATCTTGCAATCTTCCCATCTTACTTTCTTTGTTTCACCTCTCGGATTCTTCTCTGTGTCACTT
>NC_029789.2:99256342-99265674 GCF_000816755.2 Arachis ipaensis | reverse complement strand
TGCTACTTGGTTTCTCTCCATCTTCTTGGTGAGGTCAGCCAGCTGTTGGGTAATGAGCTTGTTTTGGGCCAACAGAGCATCTACATTGTTTAGCTCCATTACTCCTCTTGTGTTCCCTCTTTCGGAGCATAGAAGTAGTTGTTCTCTACTACTGTTTCAATGACATCTATAGCCTCCTCAATGGTTTTCTTCTTGTTCAAAGATCCTCCGGATGAATGGTCTACGGCCTTCTTTGACTCGTAAGAGAGCCCTTCATAGAAAATGTGCAGCTGCACCCATTCCTTGAACATGTCAGGTGGACACTCCTTGTTAGGTCTTTAAACCTCTCCCATGCTTCATATAGAGTCTCACCATCTTGTTGCCTGAAGGTTTGGACCTCAGCTCTCAGCCTATTGATTCTTTGAGGAGGGTAAAATCTTGCTAAGAATTTGTTCACCACGTCTTCCCAAGTTGTCAAGCTTCCCCTTGGGAAAGATTCTAGCCACTTGGCTGCCTTATCCCTGAGTGAGAATGGAAATAAAAGCAGTCTATAGGTGTCAGGATGAACACCATTAGACTTCACTGTGTCACATATTCTCAGGAAGGTGGTTAAATGTTGATTTGGGTCCTCTTGGACACTTCCTCCGAACGAACAGTTGTTCTGCACAAGGGTGATGAGCTGTGGCTTCAGTTCAAAATTGTTGCATGGATGGTTCGCTTTTGAATGCTACTTCCACAGTTTCCTGGGTTTGGATTGATATAAGAGCCTAAAACTCTTCTATCCTCCCCAGTATGATTTGCTCGACCTCTTCCGCCATGGTTGTGAGCCTCTTCTTCATGATGGTTTTCCATGTTTTCTTCCATGTTTGGTTCAAAGTATTCCTCAAAGTGTTCCTCCTCTTCTTCAGCACCAACTACACGTTTGTCTCTTGCCTCCCTCCTTAGTCTAAGGAAGGTTCTCTCAGGTTCAGAATCAAAGGAAGTTGAAGCCCCGCTTCTTCTCCCTGTCATACAACCAACAAGTACAAGCAAAGAGAATAGGTGCAAAAAGTATATCTGTCAGAATTTCTGTTAGTGTGAGTGATGCATTATATCAAACAAAGTAGGGGGAAGGGAAGAAATTAACTAAAACAGTAAGTAAATAACTGAAACAGAAATTTAAATCAAACAAAAATAAAATGCTCAATCTAGTTATCCTCCAATCTAATCATTATTGATGCACAATCAATCCCCAGCAACGGCGCCATAAACTTGATGCACGGAAAACTTGTCTCATAACAAATTTCCTTCGGCAAGTGTACCGAATTTGTCGTCAAGTAAAAACTCACAATAGAGTGAGGTCGAATCCCACAAGGATTGATTGATCAAGTAACTTTAATTAGAGGATTGTTCTAGTTTAGCAAATCATAAATTGAGTTGTGAATTGCAGAAAGTTAAATGCGGGAAAGTAAATGACAGAAAGTAAATTGCAGAATCTTAAATGGGAATGGGAGAATTGCTCATAAATGTAAATGACAGAAATTACTTCCTAACCCAATGAAAGGGGTTTAGTTGTTCATAGCTCTGGAAAATGAAAACAAAGATGGAGAATACATGATGAAAACTAGAAGAGCAAAAAAGTAAAATACAGGAAGTAGTTCTATGCTATTTTCCAACTCCCAGCAACTCCCCAAAATAATTTAAAGCTACTCCTATATATACTACTCTTCTCATCTTCTAGTTGGATCTTCAAGTCTTGGGCCTTTGGATCTTGAGTTTGAAGCAGTTCTCTTCTTCATTTGGGCTTGGCTGTACTTGCAGAGAGAAAGTGTGAAGTGGGCAGAGATTTTAGCTCAGGACGTTAGGGTTGTTAACGTTTAGTGAAAATATGAGTTCGAGTCTTATTTGTGTTCTTAGGCTAAGTGTTCTGTAAGGGGGCAACTCTTTAAGATAAGCTTTCAGCCAACACTCCCGAACCAGTTGGTTCAAGGTGCTAGGTGTTGAGACACCCCTAAGGACTTACTCCCTCAAGTCTCTCCCCCATACATACACACCATAGGCATATAATTTATTCATTTTCTTTTCTTGAGGTCTTGGTGTCCAGCACCTCTTTGGGTTACTAAATGTTCTGTGGTGAGGGTTACTATTGATAGTGGACTTTCAGCTGATAATCCCGAGTTAGTTAACCCAAGTTACCAAGTGATAAGGTAATAGCTCTTAGAAGATGATTCATATTCAGATCGGCTGGGTAAGGATGCTCTCCCTATTGATATTCTTCCTGATGAGACTCCTCTTGGTGAGTTGCTTCCCTTGCTTTTAGTTTCCCTATTTGTGGCCTTCTTTGTTGCTGAGCAGGTGTAGTATAGGCCATACGCTGGGTTGTCATTAGCCTCCCTGGGTTAACCCAGTCTGGATTACTATCCTCAAAGACCACCTTGGCCTTTGTGCACAATCGGAGAATGGTGCTGGGGTACCAAAAACTGGCACCTGATTCAAGCTTCTCAGCTGAATCTTGAATTCCCTCAGCTATAAGTTCATGCACGTTGATTTCTCCACCTTGTACTAGGCAATGTACCATAGTTGCTCGATTAATATTTACCTTTAAATTATTTTCAGCTGGGAGAATAGACCTCCTCACGAGTTCAAACCACCCCTTGGCTTCTGGGCTAAGGTCTCCCCTCTTGATGAAACGGGGTCTCCCATCTCCATACCTCTCCCAGTCAGCTGCTATAACACAGATGTCAGTCACTATCTCAGTGAGCTCATCATTGTCTTGGCTTTTACTTATCCTTGTATGATAGCTAGGCTCATCAAAGTGTGGTGATTTCAGGTGAAGAGTTCTTATTATAGCATTTGGACTGAAGTCTACCTCCTTTCCCCTTACATAGCTTTTGAAGATTGGGGCTCTGGTTTTGTCTTCTCTGACCACATTTGCATAGAACTCTTTGATGAGGTTTGCATTGATCTTCCCCTCTGGATTGGTGAGCAATTGCCACCCTCTTTCTTCAATTTTCTCCCGAATCTGTGGGCAATTATCTTCATTGATTTGGAAGGTTAACTCGGGCAGTATCTTTTTGAGCTTTATCCGCTCAAATTCTCGTTCATGGAAGGCAGTCTTGAATCTCTTCTCATCGAAGGGAATGTTCTCCGTTGGTTCCTTCCTCTTCTGCCTCTTGGAGCTTGATGATGCCATGAATGAAGTTAAAGCAAAAAGGGTGTAGTGAAGGGAAGAGGTGTGGGATTTAGAGAGTGAGAAGTTGAAGAATTGGTTGCTGGAAAGTGAAGTGCAAGAGGAATGAATTTCGAATGTGGAGATGGTGTGGATTTGATTCACTTATATAGGGAAGTGATGAAGAGATGAAAGGTGTGGATTGATGGGATTAGTGTATGATGAACGGATGGGGTTTTATATGGAGTAAGCACGAGGATTCTCAACTTTATGATGGAGTTGGTTCGCTTTCCAAGTTTGTTCTTCCTCCAATGTTGCATGGCAACCATTCCCAATGCATTCCCCTTGAGGCACGTGTGTAGTGCCCTCTTCATGAAGTGGCCGAACCTTTCCCATTAAATTATCCAATCAATCTCTTTCAATGCTCCTTTCCTTTCCCTATAAAGATAAAAAAAGAAAAGTAAGAATTATCACAAAAAAAATCACTTTAAATTTTTACGACTAAAATAATAAAGAGATGAAAAGATGAGATTGTTTATTCATGAACTCCAACTAACTAACTAACTGTGTATCCTTATATGCATTTTGGTGGCACCATGGGGTGACACCAAACTTAGTTTGGAGCACTGTGATCAAAAGTCTTGTTCAAAGCTCCAATACTAGCATGCTCTCTGTTGCATTCATGCTTTCTTGGTACGCTTTGAACACCAAACTTGTTCTTCACTATATACTGCAATATAAGGACTTCACCAAGTTTGGGTTGGAATTCATGAATATTAACTTATTCAATAGTAAAAGCTAATAAAATATGGGTTGCCTCCCATGAAGCGCTTCTTTAGCATCACTAGCTTGACGTTTCTCCTTCATCAGGGAGGTTGATAATGCTTCAAGTCCTCCCCTCTTGCCTTGGACTTATATCCATTGGTTGTATCAATGATCTCTACATGTTCCAAGGAGAGAACTCTGTTAATAGTGAAGACCTTAGGTAACTGAGATGGTACAGTGGGGAGATCAGGTGGGATATCTGGGAAGTAAGCTGAGATCACTTTATCTCCTAGAGAGAAATCTTCCGTAGGGATCTTCTTGTTCCTCCACCCCCTTGGTACCTTCTTATTTGTCTCTTTTGATGCTTCCCTGCTCTTGGCGACTTCTTCTTCTAAGTGATTTTTGTTGTTGTCTTCACATGCCTCTGGTGGTTTAGGTTTCTCCAGCTTCTACTTGAGCTGTGACGATTGCTGTTTGCCTTGTTCATCATTCAGTGGGGTTTTTGGATGCGTTGGTGATGCCTCAGTGCTTGTTTCCTCTGCCAGCATCTCATTATGATCATTGCTTGGTTCTTTATTTTCTTGGTCAGCTTCTTGGGAGAGTTTGAAGACATTGAAGCTGAGTTGTTCATCATGGATCCTCAATATTAGCTCCCCTCGCTCCACATCTATGAGTGCTCTGGCTGTAGCTAGGAATGGTCTTCCCAATATGATTGGGTGAGTGTGACTCTCTTCCATGTCCAAGATGACAAAGTCTGTTGGGAGGTAGTATTTCCCAACCTTTAACAACACATTTTCCACCACCCCTATTGCTTGTTTTTTAGTTTTGTCAGCCAGCCTGATGACCACATCTGTGGGCAATATCTCATCGATCTGCAGTCTCTTCACCAGGGCTAAGGACATTAAGTTGATGCTTGCTCCCAAATTGCAGAGTGCTCTATCAAACATTGTTTCTCCTATGGCACAGGGGACATGAAAATACCCTGGATCTTTTCTTTTCGTAGGCAACTGTGGTTGAATAAGGGCACTGCACCCCTTGTTCATCACTATAGTCTGGCCTCCCTTGAGTGAGCTTTTCCTAGGAAGCAGCTCCTTCATATACTTGATATATGCAGGCATTTGTTGGATAGTCTTGATGAATGGTATGTTCACATGCAAAGATGCAAACAAGTCAAGAAATCTTGAGTATATTCTCTTCTCCACAGCACCATTGAGCAGTTTGGGGAAATGTGCATAGAGTCTCAATAACTCCTGTTTTGAGATTTTTGGTTCTTGGTAATCTTTTTCCACCTCCTCTACTAAGGTATCTTCAGGTTGTTCTGACAGCTTACTTGGCTTGTCCTCAATCTTCTTATCACTTATAGTGACCATCTTGCAATCTTCCCATCTTACTTTCTTTGTTTCACCTCTCGGATTTTTCTCTGTGTCACTTGGGAATCCATCTGTGGGTTTGGAAATTTGCTCAGAGAGATATTTACTTGAGATTCCAACCTCTTTATTGTGTCTCCCTGGTTCTTGAAACTGGCTTGCACTTCCTCCTTGAACACCTTGTTGTCTTGGATATCCTTGCATATGCCTTCAAGTAGATTTTCAATCCTTGAGATTCTTTCATCAAGTGATGATAAGTCAGGCTGAGGAGGGTTGTTCTGGCCTTGATATGAATGTGGAGAGGTGTTGTTATTGGGATGTTGATATAGTCTAGATGTGAAATTGTTTGGATTTGGGCGTCTTTGATCCAGGATTTGGTCTTGTTGATTTCCCCACCCAAAGTTTGGGTGATTCCTCCATCCAGGGTTGTAATTCTTGGAGTAAGGATCATGGTTCTGCCTAGGTGAATTCCCAATGTAGTTGGCTTGCTCCTGACTACCCTCTGCTTCTTTATTCACTCCTTCTTGGGTTGTTGATGAAGTGGAGATTGCTGCCACTTGGTTCCTCTCCATCTTCTTGGTGAGGTCAGCCAGCTGTTGGGTAATGAGCTTGTTTTGGTCCAACAGAGCATCTACATTGTTTAGCTCCATTACTCCTCTTGTGTTCCATCTTTCGGAAGCATAGAAGTAGTCATTCTCTACTACTGTTTCAATGACATCTATAGCCTCTTCAATGATTTTTTTCTTGTTCAAAGATCCTCCGGATGAATGGTCTACGGCCTTCTTTGACTCATAAAAGAGCCCTTCATAGAAAATGTGCAGCTGCACCCATTCGTTGAAGATGTCAGGTGGACACTCCTTGTTAGGTCTTTAAACCTCTCCCATGCTTCATATAGAGTCTCACCATCTTGTTGCCTAAAGGTTTGGACCTCAGCTCTCAGCCTATTGATTCTTTGAGGAGGGTAAAATCTTGCTAAGAATTTGTTCACCACGTCTTCCCAAGTTGTCAAGCTTTCCCTTGGGAAAGATTCTAGCCACTTGGCTGCCTTATCCCTGAGTGATAATGGAAATAAAAGCAGTCTATAGGTGTCAGGATGAACACCATTAGACTTCACTGTGTCACATATTCTCAGGAAGGTGGTTAAATGTTGATTTGGGTCCTTTTGGACACTTCCTCCGAACGAACAGTTGTTCTGCAGAAGGGTGATGAGTTATGGCTTCAGTTCAAAATTGTTGGCATGGATGGTTGGCTTTTGAATGCTACTTCCACAGTTTCCTGGGTTTGGATTGATATAAGAGCTTAAAACTCTTCTATCCTCCCCAGTATGATTTGCTCAACCTCTTCCGCCATGGTTGTGAGCCTCTTCTTCATGATGGTTTTCCATGTTTTCTTCCATGTTTGGTTCAAAGTATTCCTCAAAGTGTTCCTCCTCTTCTTCAGCACCAACTACACGTTTGTCTCTTGCCTCCCTCTTTAGTCTAAGGAAGGTTCTCTCAGGTTCAGAATCAAAGGAAGTTGAAGCCCCGCTTCTTCTCCCTGTCATACAACCAACAAGTACAAGCAAAGAGAATAGGTGCAAAAGGTATATCTGTCAGAATTTCTGTTAGTGTGAGTGATGCAATATATCAAACAAAGTAGGGGGAAGGGAAGAAATTAACTAAAACAGTAAGTAAATAACTGAAACAGAAATTTAAATCAAACAAAAATAAAATGCTAAATCTAGTTATCCTCCAATCTAATCATTATTGATGCACAATCAATCCCCGGCAACGGCGCCATAAACTTGATGCACAGAAAACTTGTCTCATAACAAATTTCCTTCGGCAAGTGTACCGAATTTGTCGTTAAGTAAAAACTCACAATAGAGTAAGGTCGAATCCCACAAGGATTGATTGATCAAGCAACTTTAATTAGAGGAATGTTCTAGTTGAGCAAATCAGAAATTGAGTTGTGAATTGCAGAAAGTTAAATGCAGGAAAGTAAATGACAGAAAGTAAATTGCAGAATCTTAAATGGGAATGGGAGAATTGCTCATAAATGTAAATGACAGAAATTAAAGAGAATGGGTAAGATCAGAAATGGGGAGTTCATTGGGCTTAGGAGATGTTGCATTCTCCGGATCAATCTCATTTACATCTCTTCCTCAATCAATGCACTCATTGATCTCCTTGGCAATCTTAAGTGATTGAATTACAATTTCTTGTAATTCAATCTCTCAAATCTTGGTCAATAGCCAATTCCTTGGTCAATTGCTCATGAGAAGAGATGAAGTATGGTCACTGATTATACCACATGCATTTCCCAAATCAAGCATTGAGAGGATTATAGTCACATATCCATCCAAACCCAATTTGGTCCAGCATGAAAAAGCATTTCTAGCTTGATCTCTTCATTCCTCTTCCAAGGTTCAGAAGATATCCAAGTATGAATAGTTTCTTTTCCAAGATAACTACCCAATTGGATGAAGATCGAAAGCTTTCAAGTAAAATCAAGAGAAAAGATAGGAGAAGAATAATGAAAACTAGTATTGATCCATCAAATTACAATAGAGATTCCTAACCCAATGAAAGGGGTTTAGTTGTTCATAGCTCTGGAAAATGAAAACAAAGATGGAGAATACATGATGAAAACTAGAAGAGCAAAGAAAGTAAAATACAGGAAGTAGTTCTATGCTATTTTCCAACTCCCAGCAACTCCCCAAAATAATTCAAAGCTACTCCTATATATACTACTCTTCTCATCTTCTATTTGGCTCTTCAAGTCTTGGGCCTTTGGATCTTGAGTTTGAAGCAGTTCTCTTCTTCATTTGGGCTTGGCTGTACTTGCAGAGAGAAAGTGTGAAGTGGGCAGAGATTTTAGCTCAGGACGTTAGGGTTGTTAACATTTAGTGAAAATATGAGTTCGAGAATGTTAGTGACAATCAACTTTCTCACTAACGTTCCTAAGTAAAAGCCACATTAACCTCAACGTTAGTGGCACAAACGTTGCCACCAACGTTGCCTCTAGGTCCTTCGCACACGTTATTGGGACTTAACTTTCCCAATAACTTTGAAAAGCCCCCATTGCTCCTACATTAGAGCCCACGTTAACTTAGTTAACGTGGCTCTTTAACGTGGGCTTGCCATCCTTCGAGAACGTTAGTGACATTGGCCAACGTTAGTGATAATGTTAAGTGCACTAACGTTGGCTCAAATTCTCTTCTTCACATTAGAGTTCACGTTAACTTAGTTAACGTGACTCTTAACGTGGGTAATGATGGCTTCGAGAATGTCATTGGCAGTCACTTTTCTCATTAACTTTGCAAGTTACCTCCCATTCCTTGCTTCCTTTGGTCCTGAAATCAGGCAATAGAGTACATCATAGTTCTAGTCCAAGTCATGGGTAATGCAGAATACAATTTGTCACTAAACTTATGCAAAATCCTCATGAAATCATGTAAAATGCACAATGTATGCTTGAATCAAGGTGTAAGTGAATATCTACCCAAAACTAGCTTATTTCCTAAGAAAATGCATGAAACTATCCTAAAAATAGTAAAGAAAAGGTCAGTGAAACTAGCCAAAATGCCCTGGCATCAGATCCACAACGTGTATAACTCAAGCAAATTCTAAAAAAAAAATTTCAACCAATTGGGGTGGTGCCCTAAAAATGAGTTTCTTGGAAATTTTCATCATATTGACTAAGCTTATTCTAATGCAATATTGTGATTTAGAAAATTTTAAAAATTCTCCTAGTTTACCCCTTTTTCAATCAAAACACATTTCTTATATAAAAAGGGACAACTAAGTTTTACAATCCAAAATATTTTTTTAATCACAATAAAAAACTAGGATGCAATATACCTATGTATATAATAAAAGTGTGCAACAACCAAAATAAGGATATCCACAATAGCAACTATGTACAGTAATCCCAAAATGATCTCAAAGATAAAGTGCAAACTAAAATAAAGTAGCAGAAACAAGAAATAGATGTCTGAAAATTCACCACATAAATGCAAACACCGGTCACGAACGGTGACCTCCCCACACTTTAGAATTAAGCATCGTCCTCGATGCTACTACTGAAGCTCG
>NC_029789.2:99245400-99255762 GCF_000816755.2 Arachis ipaensis | reverse complement strand
CCTTTTTCAATCAAAACACATTTCTTATATAAAAGGGTTGACTAGATTTTTAGCAATCTAGAAATTTTCTTTCTAATCACAATCAACAACTAAGATGCAAAACATATATATATATATATATACTAAAAGTGTGCAACAACCAAAACAAGAGTATCCACAATAGCAAATATGTACAGTAATTCCAAAATGATCTAAAACATAAAGTGTGGAATAAAACAAAATAAAGTAGTAGTGAATAGGAATAGAGATCTGTAAGTTCACCACATAAATGTAAACATTAGTCACGAACGGTGACCTCCCCACACTTTAGAATCAAGCATCGTCCTCGATGCTACTACTGAAGCTCGGGATGGGGGTCAACAATCGCACTAGGCTGTGGCTCATGCTCAGGCTGTAGGACTGGAGGTGGTACTGGCTGTGGCTCAGGTACTGGCTGTGGCTCTGGAATGTCATGCTGGACCTCAGGAGGCTGCTGGACCTCAGTGGTGGTCTGCGTCTCTGGTGGTGCCTCCTGCTGTGTCAGTTTCTCACTATGCTCCTCCTCCTGGTCCTGCTCGTCAGAGGCGGAAAAGTCTGGAAGTGGAGGGAGCTCAATGCCCTGTGATGCAAATACCTAGTCTATGCGGTCAAGACGTCGCATGACACGACGCTCAAAGCGCACCATGAAGTGAAGAAGATGCTTGGTGCACGAAATTGTGATCTCTGGTAATGGCTCCAAAAACTTGGTGCTCTAATCTCAATTCATAATTTGTCACAACTTCGATACAACTAACCAGCAAGCGCACTGGGTCGTCCAAGTATAAGTCAGCTCAGGTGCTGGTGGTGGTGGTGGTAAGGATGCTGCGGCTACTGTGGAGGAAGAGGGTTCTGTTGCTACTATGGAGGAAGAGGGCCTGGCTGCCTCAACTACCACTCTAGCCTGAGAACGACGTCTGGTCGAGGGCTTCTTGTGCACCCATCCACCCCATGGGATAGTAACTTCCTTGTCGTCATCATCTGGGGGTGGTGGTGTCACGTCATCGTCCTCCCACGGGACATCAGCTAGCTCAGCTAAACTAGTAACTAGTGTAGGAAACGGTAGCAAGCCGCGAATATGAGCTTTCCACATGCTATGCCTAATCAGCCGGCGGAAATACACCTCTTTTCGTTCCATGAGACACCCAATCAGAATCAGCATATCCATGAGCAAATATCTACTGCCCGGTCCTAGCCTCTTTAGACAGATATGTAGATAGCATCCCCTTAGGCTTCTTGTAGTTCGAATCCATCACCCAGGGAGCGTCTGGTGTAGCAATCACGTGCTGAAACACCTCATAGTCAAAAGTCATGGAGAGGAGAGCTACCTCTGCCTGCTGGTAGGCACAAGTGTTAGGAGTACCAACTCTGCAAAGCAGTGCATCCTGACGTTAGGATTTTTGCCAGTAAAGAATGTCATAAAAACAGTCGCGTTGTAGATATAGTCTCTAAACCGACAAAAATCCCTTCGTACAAACGTTTGGTTGTCACAAGTAACAAACCCCTTTAAAATTGATAACCGAGTATTTAAACCTCGGGTCGTCTTCTCAAGGAATTGCAGGGAGGTATGTTCTTATTATTGGTTATGGATATTGTAAATTTGGGGGTTTGAGAAAGTAATGGTAGGGTTTTTAGAAATTAAGGGAGCAGTATGTTGAATGGCAAGTAACATAAAATAATAATAATAAAATCTCTTGGCAAGGTATGAGAACCGGAAATTCTATCCTTGTTATCCTTATCAGATGTGATGAGAATTGGATTTTAATCCCACTTAGTTAAGTCAAGTGGACTAATTAGCTTGATTCTCAAGTCCTAGTCAACTCCTGTGGAGAGACTAGTGTTAGAGCAATCCTAGCTAAAGCAAAATCAACCAATTTCAACCACTCCTGAGTTTGACAACTCAAGTGTTACCAATTACCTAACGAAAAGGGAAGAGAATCTACTTGAATGAAAATAACTTGGATAAACACAGAGCATTAACAAATTAAAGAGAAAATTTATGGGTCTGAAATACTTCGAATTATATTAAATAAAATGTTCAAATCATAACATGGGAATTCATAAATTAAATTGGAAAAATAAAAAAAAATAAAGATCCTGGGATTGAGAGTCACTCCTAAAACTAAGAGAAATCCTAAATCCTAATCCTAAGAGAGAGGAGAGAACCTCTCTCTCTAAAAACTACATCTACTCCTAAAATTGTGAATTGTGAGAGCCTCCTCATGAATAGATGCAGTCCCCCACTTTATAGCCTCTAATCTGTGTTTTCTGGGCCGCAAACTGGGTCAGAAACAGTCCAGAATTCGCTGGTTTCTAATTCAGATTCGCTGATTTTCGTCCGAGCAACTATGGCATATTATATATCAAATCGAAGCCCCAGACGTTAGCTTTCCAACGCAACTGGAACCGTATCGTTTGGACTTCTGTAGCTCAAGTTATAGCCGTTTGAGTGCAGAGAAGTCAGGCTAGACAGCTTAGCAACTTCTTCAACTTCGTGTATTCCTTCCACTTTTGCATGCTTCCTTTCTACCCTCTGAGCCATTCCTGCCTTATAATATCTGAAAACACTTAACACACATATCAAGGCATCTAATGGTAATAAGAGAGGATTAATAATAGGCAAATATAAGATCAAAGAAGCATGTTTTTAAACAAAGCACATAATTAGGAAGGCAAATGTAAAACCATGCAAATAGTATGAATAAGTGGGTAAAGAGTAGATAAAAACCACTCAATTGAGAACAAGATAAATTATAAAATAGTGGTTTATCAACCTCCCCACACTTAAACAATAGCATGTCCTCATGCTAAGCTCAAGAGAAGCTATAAAGATGAAGAGGGATGGTAGAATGTATGAAGTGCAATCTATGAATGTAACTATATGCAAAATATTTTTACCTACTTAGTTAAAAGTAAACAAATCTTTCAAGAGGAAATATGAACTGGATTTCACTAATTCAAATCATGAAAATGAAGTACAAATAGACTTGCAAGAAGAAAATAGCTCATGAAAGCAGGGAACAAGGGATTGAGCATCGAACCCTCACTGGTAGTGTATACACTCTAATCACTCAAGTGTTTTAGGTTCGATTCTCTCAATTCTCTACTAACCTTGCTTTCTAAGGCTTGCTCTTCATCTAACAATCAACATAAATTTAATGCATAAATACACAAATCAAGAGGTCTTTTAAGGGTTGTATTGGGGTTAGGGTCAAGGTAGGATTGTATTTGGCCAAGTGGACTAAAATTTGAATCCTTAATTAACTTAAACTTTCCACCTAACTTTAGACAATCCATGTAATTATAATACCACATCTAACTATCCATTAACCATGTTTTTCACATATTCATGCATTCTAATTTCAAGTACAATTCATATGCATTGTTTTCAACATTTACTTTGGGGCATTTTGTCCCCTTTTTCTTATTTGCTCTTTTTCTTTTCTTTTTCTCTCTCTCTTTATATATATATATATGTATTTTTTTCTTTTATTTTTCTCAATGCATATGATTAAATTATTGGATGCATGAATCATGTTCTAAACATTTCTTTCACATCTTTAGAAAATTCTAACATACTCAATTCTCAAACCAAATATTTCCAAACCCAATTTTCCACACTTAAATCATAAGCACTCTCACTAGTCTAAGCTAACTAAGGATTCAAATTAAGGACATTATTGTTTTCCGCTTAGAGTTAATGATGTGCTAAATAAAAAGAACAAAGGGGTACAATAGGCTCAAAATTGGTTTGCAAGGGATAATGAAAGGTAAGGCCATATGGGTATGTAAGCTCAGTGAAATAAAGGTCTCAATCATGTAAGTGTATGCATACATCAAACCATGGAAATATAGAATTAAGCAAGACAAAGATCACAATTTTAGAGAGAAAAATACACACTAAAAATAAAATATTGATTGATAAAATGCAACCAATTCAAATAGGCTCAAAATCTCATAGGTTTTGTGTGTTCAAGCTCTAAACCATGTTCCAATATAATATTTCTTCAAACAAGTGTAATATTAAATTTTATTCTAATTAGTGAAATTTTCTAAAAGGTTTCTTGAAAAACAAAATATTACTTTAACCAAGTGGTAAAATATGTAAAAAATCAAATAAACATGCAATCAAACATGCAAATGCAACAATCAAACAAATAAAATAAAAAATTTGGTGTTGAGTCAAGAAATAACTAACCCATGGAGATCAGTATCGACCTCTCCACACTTAAAGATTGCACCGTCCTCAGTGCATGCTGAGATGTGCAGGTGGACGGGTTGTTCCAACTGATGCTTTTCTTCAAGGATTGTGCAGATGAACTTGTTTGTCTTCCCTTTTAGAAGTTTCTCCCTTTTTTTCGTCTTCGGTGGCCAGCCTGAAAGAAGAGAAAAAGAGGAACAGTAACCCAGAGAGATAGAATAAATAGAATATGGTTGGGTTATTGCCAAAGAATGAGGGTCTCAATTACATGGTAGCTACAACATGCAAGTGAGAAAACAGTAGAAGTACATGGCAAATCAAGAGTGCAAAAAAAAATTTGCAAAAATAAGGAAGAGAATGTGGGCAAGGAGAGATAATATAAATTTATGTCAATGTAAAAGTAATACAGGTATAAAAGGTTGGCATTGATATAAATAATATTACCTATCCAGAATAAAACAAGTCACGAAGCACCAAGAAAATACCAGAAAAGATGTAACAGTTGAATAAGAACATTTGAACACCAATAATAAATTTAGAAAAATAAAAATATGCAATGAATGAAAATATGCAAATAAATAAAATAAAATGAAAGTGAAAAAGAATTAGAAGTAGAAAAAAAAGAAAGTGAGAAAGGAGAGAGAAGGAAGAAATTAGGATTAGAAGAGAAAAGATAAGAAAATTGGCACTAATCTGGATAGGTTGTGCGACGCTGGCGATGCGGTCGCGTGGGTGACGCGGTCGCGTGGTGCGCGATAAGGTTGGGTGACGCGGACGCGTGGGGCACGCGATCGCGTGACTTGATTTGTGCTAGTGGCGCGAGTGCAGCCTCGCGGTCGCACAACTCTCTGTTCAAAACTCAGTATTGCCAAAATTCAGGGTGACGCGGTCGCGTGGGTGACGCGGTCGCGTGGGTGACGCGATCGCGCGGGTGGCCTTTTTCTTAAAATGACGCGGCCGCGTGAGGCACGCGGTCGCGTGGTAGAGCTTGGGCTTCCAGCACGAGTCCAGCCCAACTCCAGCTCAACTTTCTGCCATACACCCTTTTTTACGCCGATTTCAGGTCACGCGGCCGCGTGGGAGGCCATTATTCCCATATGACGCGGTTGCGTCAGCAAAGCGGTCGCGTGGGGTGATTTGTGCCATTGGCACGCCTCCAGCGCTGCTCCTGCGAAACTCTCTGTTCATTTTTATTTTTCTTTATTCTCCCTGTGACGCGGACGCGTCGCTGATGCGATCGCGTCGCGTGCACGCTTTTTTTTTTTTAATCTGAAAAGATGCAGAATGCAGTGTTAATATGAATGTGATGCAAAACTCCAGGTTCAACATAATAAAATAAAATAAAATTCAAAAACCAATAAAACTAAATAAAAATGAAAAAGGACGATCATACCATGGTGGGTTGTCTCCCACCTAGCACTTTTAGTTAAAGTCCTTAAGTTGGACATTTGATGAGCTTCCTGTTATGGTGGCTTATGCTTGTACTGATCCAGGAATTTCCACCAATGTTTGTACTTCCAATAGCCTCTGGGGTCCCAAACTAAGCATGTAAAGCCCTTAAAAAGCTTCAAACAGATTCTTAGGCTCCCGGGGTGACAATTGCCAGAACAGATTCCAGGATCCCAAACTTTACTTTTACACCCGTTTTTTTCTCGATCTGCATTTTTCCAGCAGGGTGAAAGGTGATCTGAATTCTCACTGCAGCGACCAAACAGCTTCTTAGACCCATTCAGTTGAGCTTTATACCAACCCTTGCGTTTAAACTTAAAGCTTCCAACCATAATGAACCTTGCAGGACAATTCTTACCACTGGCCATCTTTCTCTTACTCTTAATGCCACAAAGAGCTCTAAGTTGACCATCCGTCTCCAGTAGCCCATATTCAAGTGGGATTAGAAAGCTATGGGATATGAATTTACCCACTTGAATGTTGTGAAGGATGATGGCAACTTAGGGGGAGGGGTTTCCAACAACTTTGGCAAGGTAATTTCAAGCTCCACTCCCTTGTGCTCTTCTTTGACATCTTCTACCTCTTGATCAACCTCTACAAAATCTTCAACCATGATCTGCCTTGGAGGTTGTACGCTCTTCTCATCATCAACATCAAACACCGTGGAAGGAGGCTCTGTGACTGGACTTTCCAATGGAGGTACAACATCTCTTAAGTCCGCAACCACTTCTTCCTTTTTAATAATTGCTGCTTTGTCCAGGTATTTAAGTGTAAAATCATACTCATCCTCGATGTTTTTCTTTCTATGACAACTCCTTTCAACTATTCTTTCATCTTCGAGGGTCTCTCCTACCCTTACTCGTAGGGCCTCCTCTAGCTCTTTATGAAGTATGGATTCGCGAAGATGATTCATTCTTTCCTGTTCCTTATTAATAGCATAATTGGGATCATCTTGCTCTTGGATTGATGGATGTGGGTGCTCTTCCATGGATGGTGGTGATGGGATGGAGAGATTATTCTGCGGTTGACAAGGAAGTGCACTAGAGCTTGAGGGTTGATTGTTGAAGGTAATTGGTGGTCTGATTTGGGTGAAGAGAGCTTGTATAGTAGAGTTTAGATCGGCAAGTGCTTTCTCCATGGAGGTTTGGGGTAGATAGGAGGGTTCATTTGGTTCATAAGGTGGTTGGTGTGGTGGATGTGGGTTAGGGTCATATGATGGTGTTTGGTGGTGAGGGGCTTGTGAGTATGGTGGTCCAAAGTCATGTTGAGGAAAGGGTTCATAGGCATATGGTGGTGGTTGTTGATAGTCCATTGGAGGTGGTTGTTGCCATGAGGGTTGATCAAATCCTTGTGGCTCCTCCCATCTTTGATTGTTCCAACCTTGATGCCTGTTCTCATTGTAATTTCTTCTTCCTGCAACATTATTGTAACCAGAGTCATAGCCAAAGGGGTGAGAGTTCATAGTAGTAAATAGAAATAAAAAAATTAAAAAAAAATAAATTTAAATTAAAAGATTATTTAAATTTTGAAATTTGAATTTTAAATTTAAATTTTGAAAAATTTTTTAAATTTGAATTTTGAAATTTGATTTTTGAAATAAGATAAGATAAGATAAAAATTTTAAAAATAAAAATCAATAACCTCTTAATTTAATAAAAATAAAAATAAAAACAAATAAAAAAGCAAATATTTACAATAACCAATAATAAGACACACGTTTGCAATTCCCCGGCAACGGCGCCATTTTGACGTTAGGATTTTTGCCAGTAAAGAATGTCATAAAAACAGTTGCGTTGTAGATATAGTCTCTAAACCGACAAAAATACCTTCGTACAAACGTTTGGTTGTCACAAGTAACAAACCCCTTTAAAATTGATAACCAAGTATTTAAACCTCGGGTCGTCTTCTCAAGGAATTGCAGGGAGGTATGTTCTTATTATTGGTTATGGAGATTGTAAATTTGGGGGTTTGAGAAAGTAATGGTAGGGTTTTTAGAAATTAAGGGAGCAGTATGTTGAATGGCAAGTAACATAAAATAATAATAATAAAATCTCTTGGCAAGGTATGAGAACCGGAAATCCTGTCCTTGTTATCCTTATTAGATGTGATGAGAATTGGATTTTAATCCCACTTAGTTAAGTCAAGTGGACTAATTAGCTTGATTCTCAAGTCCTAGTCAACTCCTGTGGAGAGACTAGTGTTAGAGCAATCCTAGCTAAAGCAAAATCAGCCAATTTCAACCACTCATGAGTTTGACAATTCAAGTGTTACCAATTACCTAACCAAAGCCAAAAGGGAAGAGAATCTACTTGAATGAAAATAACTTGGATAAACACAGAGCATTAACAAATTAAAGAGAGCAATCATGAGTCTGAAATACTTCGAATTATGTTAAATAAAATGTTCAAATCATAACATGGGAATTCATAAATTAAATTGGAAAAATAAATAAAAATAAAGAACCTGGGATTGAGAGTCACTCCTAAAACTAAGAGAAATCCTAAATCCTAATCCTAAGAGAGAGGAGAGAACCTCTCCCTCTAAAAACTACATCTACTCCTAAAATTGTGAATTGTGAGAGCCTCCTCATGAATAGATGCGGTCCCCCACTTTATAGCCTCTAATCTGTGTTTTCTGGGGCGCAAACTGGGTCAGAAACAGTCCAGAATTCGCTGGTTTCGAATTCAGATTCGCTGATTTTCGTCACTTGCGATGCGGCAGCATGGAGCACGCGGTCGCGTCGCCTAGCCTCAGAGAAACTATGGCATATTATATATCAAATCGAAGCCCCGGACGTTAGCTTTCCAACGCAACTAGAACCGCATCGTTTGGACCTCTGTAGCTCAAGTTATAGCCGTTTGAGTGCAGAGAGGTCAGGCTGGACAGCTTAGCAACTTCTTCAACTTCTTGTATTCCTTCCACTTTTGCATGCTTCCTTTCTACCCTCTGAGCCATTCCTGCCTTATAATATCTGAAAACACTTAACACATATATCAAGGCATCTAATGGTAATAAGAGAGGATTAATAATAAGCAAATATAAGATCAAAGAAGCATGTTTTCAATCAAAGCACATAATTAGGAAGGCAAATGTAAAACCATGCAAATAGTATGAATAAGTGGGTAAAGAGTAGATAAAAACCACTCAATTGAGAACAAGATAAATCATAAAATAGTGGTTTATCACATCCCCTATAGCATCCTCAGTGATCATAATCTCTCTACCCCTTAGGTGCACTGAATCCAAGTTCGCTCGGAAGAAGTTACAGTAAAACTCCTTAACCCATGAGATGTTAATCCTTCCTAAGTCCCTATCAACGAAATCCAATCCCAGCTCCGAGATGCGGGTGTTTATGGCACGCCTCACTTCATTGGGAAGGTTCAGCATCTTCTCAATGTTCAGATTTTTCTTTTTATAACTGGAGAAGCATAGCTCGTAATAGAGGTTTGGGAATTTGGTTGAATCAGTGGATGGGAGTAGCTGATTTTCTTTGTCTTCTTCATTTAGCGAATTCTTGGCATGGTTAGCATATGGTGAGGGGGTAGAGGTCTTAGAGTGCTTCCTCTTTTTGGACGTAGTAGCTATAGCTTTTCCTTTATCTGACATCCTGAAAAATAGAGATGATACAATATAAGTGATGAGCGGATAATTTATACGCTTTTTGGCATTGTTTTTAGTATGTTTTTAGTAGAATCCAGTTACTTTTAGGGATGTTTTCATTAGTTTATATGTTAAATTCACATTTCTGGAATTTACTATGAGTTTGTATGTTTTTCTGTGATTTCAGGTATTTTCTGGCTGAAATTGAGGGACTTGAGCAAAAATCAGGTTCAGAGGTTGAAGAAGGACTACTGATGCTGTTGGATTCTGACCTCTCTGCACTCAAAGTGGATTTTCTGGAGCTACAAAACTCAAAATGGCGTGCTTCTAATTGCGTTGGAAAGTAGACATCCAGGGCTTTCCAGAAATATATAATAGTCCATACTTTGGCCGAGTTTAGATGACGTAAAAGGGCGTTGAACGCAAGTTCTACGCTGCAGTCTGAAGTTAAATGCCAGAAACACGTTACAACCTGGCGTTCAACTCCAGAAAGAGCCTTTGCACGTGTAACATTCAAGCTCAGCCCAAGCACACACCAAGTGGGCCCCAGAAGTGGATTTATGCACCAATTACCTATCTCTGTAAACCCTAGTAACTAGTTTAGTATAAATAGGACCTTTTACTATTGTATTAGACATCTTATGATTTTTAGTTCATCTTAGGATCATATTGATCACGTTTGGGGCTGGCCATTCGGCCATGCCTGGACCTTCATCACTTATGTATTTTCAAACGGTAGAGTTTCTGCACTCCATAGATTAAGGTGTGGAGCTCTGCTGTTCCTCAAAGATTAATGCAAAGTACTACTGTTTTTCTATTCAACTCAACTTATTCCGCTTCTAAGATATTCATTCGCACTTCAACATGAATGTGATGAACGTGACAATCATCATCATTCCCCCACGAACGCGTGCCTGACAACCACTGCCGTTCCACCTTAGACTGGATGATTATCTCTTGGATTTATTAATCAGAATCTTCGTGGTATAAGCTAGACTGATAGCGGCATTCATGAGAGTCCGAAAAGTCTAAACCTTGTCTGTGGTATTCCGAGTAGGACTCTGGGATTGAATGACTGTGACGAACTTCAAACTCGC
>NC_029789.2:99242652-99245342 GCF_000816755.2 Arachis ipaensis | reverse complement strand
GTGTTCATCTTGACATTCAAAGTGTTCTTGGTGTTCATCTTGACATTCATAGTATTCTTGCATTCATCACATATTTTAATCCAAAATTTTCATGCATTGCATCATTTTCATGTTTTTCTCTCTCATAAAAAAAATTCAAAAATCAAAAAAATATCTTTCCTTTTTTTTTCTCTCATAAAATTCGAAAATTTGGATTGACTTTTTTTCAAAAATTTTTAAAATCTAGTTGTTTCTTATGAGTCAAATCAAATTTTCAATTTAAAAATCTTATCTTTTTCAAAATCTTTTTCAAAAATCATATCTTTTTCATTATTCTTATTTATTTTCGAAAATTTTAAAAATATTTTTCAAAAATCATTTTCTTAATTTTATCTCATAATTTTCGAAAATATCATCAACAATTAATGTTTTGATTCAAAAATTTCAAGTTTGTTACTTACTTGTTAAGAAAGATTGAAACTTTAAGTTCTAGAATCATATCTTGTGATTTCTTGTGAATCAAGTCATTAATTGTGATTTTAAAAATCAAATCTTTTTCAAAACTAATTTCAATCATATCTTTTCGAAAATATCTTTTTATCTTATCTTTTTCAAAATCATATCTTTTTCAAAAATTTGATTTTAGAATATCTTTTCTAACTCCCTATCTTCTTATCTTTTCAAAATTGATTTTCAAATTTGTTTCAACTAACTAACTAACTAACTTTTTGTTTGTTTCTTATCTTTTTCAAAACTACCTAACTAACCCTCTCTCTCTAATTTTCGAAAATATCTTCCTCTTTTTTAAAAATTCTTTTTAATTAACTACTTGTTTCAAACTTCAATTTTAATTTGTTTCTTCTTTTAATTTTCGAAAATCACTAACCATTTTTCAAAAATAATTTTCAAAAATCCTTCTCTCTCATCTCCTTCTGTTTATTTATTCATCTACTAACATCTCTCCCTCACTCACCAAAAATCCGAACCCTCTCTCTCTCTGAGTTCAGATTTTCTCTTCTTTCCTTCTTCTACTCACACAGGGGAACCTCTATACCTGGGTAAAAAGGATCCCTGTTATTATTATTTTTCTGTTCCCTCTTTTTCATATGAGCAGGAGCAAGGACAAGAATATTCTTGTTGAAGCATATCCAGAACCTGAAAGGACTCTGAAGAGGAAACTAAGAGAAGCTAAATTACAACAATCCAGCAAGCACCTTTCAGAATTTTTCGAACAGGAAGAGGAGATGGCAGCCGAAAATAATAATAATACAAGGAGAATGCTTGGTGACTTTACTGCACCTAATTCCAATTTACATGGAAGAAGCATCTCCATCCCTACCATTGGAGCAAACAACTTTGAGCTGAAACCTCAATTAGTTTCTCTGATGCAGCAGAACTGCAAGTTTCATGGACTTCCATCTGAATATCCTTTTCAGTTCTTAACTGAATTTTTGCAGATCTGTGATACTGTTAAGACTAATAGAGTAGATCCTGAATTCTACATGCTCATGCTTTTCCCTTTTGCTGTAAGAGACAGAGCTAGAGTGTGGTTGGACTCTCAACCCAAAGATAGCCTGAACTCTTGGGATAAGCTGGTCACGGCTTTCTTAGCCAAGTTCTTTCCTCCTCAAAAGCTTAGTAAGCTTAGAGTGGATGTTCAAACCTTTAGACAGAAAGAAGGTGAATCCCTCTATGAAGCTTGAGAGAGATACAAGAAACTGACCAAAAAGTGTCCTTCTGACATGCTTTCAGAATGGACCATCCTGGATATATTCTATGATGGTCTGTCTGAATTAGCTAAGATGTCATTGGATACTTCTGCAGGTAGATCCATTCACCTAAAGAAAATGCCTGCAGAAGCTCAAGAACTCATTGACATGGTTGCTAATAACCAGTTCATGTACACTTCTGAGAGGAATCCTGTGAGCAATGGGACGCCTCAGAAGAAGGGAGTTCTTGAAATTGATACTCTGAATGCCATATTGGCTCAGAAAAAAATATTGACTCAGCAAGTCAATATGATTTCTCAGAGTCTGAATGGAATGCAAGCTACATCTAATAGTACTCAAGAGGCATCTTCTGAAGAAGAAGCTTATGATCCTGAGAACCCTACAATAGCAGAGGTGAATTACATGGGTGAACCATATGGAAACACCTATAATCCCTCATGGAGAAATCACCCAAATCTCTCATGGAAGGATCAATAAAAGCCTCAACAAGGCTCTAATAATGGTGGAAGAAATAGGTTTAACAATAGTAAACCTTTTCCATCATCCACTCTGCAACAGACAGAGAACTCTGAACAAAATATATCTAATTTAGCAAACTTAGTCTCTGATCTATCTAAGGCCACTGTAAGTTTCATGAATGAAACAAGGTCCTCAATTAGAAATTTGGAGGCACAAGTGGGCCAGCTGAGTAAAAGGATCACTGAAATTCCTCCTAGTACTCTCCCAAGCAATACAGAAGAAAATCCAAAGGGAGAGTGCAAGGCCATAGATTAATTACCATGGCCAGAACCTACAAAGGAGGAAGAGGACATGAATCCTAGTAAGGAAGACCTCCTGGGACGTTCGGTGACCAATAAGGAGTTTCCCTTTGAGGAACCAAAGGAATCTGAGGCTCATCTAGAGACCATAGAGATTCCATTGAACCTCCTTATGCCATTCATGAGCTCTGATGAGTATTCCTCTTCTGAAGAGAATGAGGAT
>NC_029789.2:99204226-99242604 GCF_000816755.2 Arachis ipaensis | reverse complement strand
GGAAGACCCTTCCTAGCGACAACAAGAGCTGTGATTGATGTTGACAGAGGTGAATTAGTCCTTCAATTGAATGAGGACTCCCTTGAGTTTAAAACTCAAGGACATCCTTCTGTAAACATGGAAAAGAGGCACAGTAAGCTTCTCCCAAAACAGAGTCAACCAGAGCCCCCACAGTCAAACTCTAAGTTTGGTGTTGGGAGGCCACAACCAAACTCTAAGTTTGGTGTTGAACTCCCATATCCAAACTCCAAGTTTGGTGTTGGGGAGTCTCAACAATGCTCTGAACATCTGTGAGGCTCCATGAGAGCCCACTGTCAAACTATTAACATTAAAGAAGTGCTTGTTGGGAGGCAACCTAATTTTTATTTATCTAATTTTAATTTATTTTTATTGTTATTTCATGTTTTATTAGGATCATGATCATGTGGAGTCACAAAATAAATATAAAAATTGAAAATGGAATCAAAAAAACAGCAGAAGAAAAATTACACCCTGGAGGAGGATCTCACTGGCGTTTAAACGCCAGTAAGGAGCATCTGTCTGGCGTTCAACACCAGAACAGAGCATGTTTCTGGTGTTGAACGCCAGAAACAAGCAACATCCTAGCGTTCAGACGCCAGAAATGCACAGTGAAGAAGAGCTGGCACTGAATGCTAGAAACAAGCATCTGGCTGGCGTTGCCAGAAATATACTGCATCTGGGCGTTAAACGCCCAGAACAAGCATCAATTCGGCGTTTAAACGCCAGAATTGCATGCAAAGGCATTTTACATGCCTAATGGGTGCAGGGATGCAAATCCTTGACACCTCAGGATCTGTGGACCCCACAGGATCAACTCAGCATCTGTGGACCCCACAGGATCCCCACCTACCTCCACTCACTCTCTTCCCTCTTCTCTTTGATCAAAGGTTGGACCAAGTCCTCATGGACATATGTGTTGAAGGAGCTCAATGGAAGATTGAATTAAAAGGCAAACCGGTTCAACTGAGAAGACTGGACCTTAAGCCTGTAGCTAGAGGATGGTTGGAGTTCATTCAACGTTCAATCATTCCCACTAGCAACTGGTCTGAAGTTACTATAGACCAGGCCATCATGATCCATAGCATCATGATTGGAGAAGAGGTGGAGGTTCACGAGATTATACCTCAAGAACTCTACAAGGTGGCTGACAAGTCCTCCAATATGGCAAGGTTAGCTTTTCCTCACCTCATATGCCATCTATGCAATTCGGCTGGGATTGACATAGAAGGAGACATTCCCATTGATGAAGAGAAGCCCATCACTAAGAAAAGGATGGAGCAAACAAGAGAGCCCATTCATGGAGCTCAAGAGACGCATGAAGCTCATCACCATGAGATCCCGGAGATGCCTCAAATGCATTTTCCTCCACAAAACTATTGGGAGCAAATCAACACCTCCCTAGGAGAATTAAGTTCCAACATGGGACAATTAAAGGTGGAACATCAAGAGCACTCCATCATCCTTCATGAAATTAGAGAAGATAAAAAAGCAATGAGGGAGGAGCAATAAAAACAAGGAAGAGACATAGAAGAGCTCAAGGACATCATTGGTTCCTCAAGGAGAAAACGCCACCATCACTAAGGTGGACTCATTCCTTGTTCTTACATTCTCTGTTTTTCATTTTCTATGTTAAGTGCTTATCCATGTTTGTGTCTTATTACATGATCATTAGTATTTAGTAACTATGTCTTAAAGTTATGAATGTCCTATGAATCCATCACCTCTCTTAAATGAAAAATGTTTTAATTCAAAAGAACAAGAAGTACATGAGTTTCGAATTTATCCTTGAACTTAGTTTAATTATATTGATGTGGTGACAATGCTTCTTGTTTTCTGAATGAATGCTTGAACAGTGCATATGTCTTTTGAAGTTGTTGTTTAAGAATGTTAAATATGTTGGCTCTTGAAAGAATGATGACAAGGAGACATGTTATTTTATAATCTGAAAAATCATAAAAATGATTCTTGAAGCAAGAAAAAGCAGCAAAGAACAAAGCTTGCAGAAAAAAAATAGAAAAAAAATAGCGAAAAAAATAGAAAAAAAAAGAAAAGCAAGCAGAAAAAGCCAAAAGCTCTTAAAACCAAAAGGCAAGAGCAAAAAGCCAGTAGCCCTTAAAACCAAAAGGCAAGGGTAAATAAAAAGGATCCCAAGGCTTTGAGAATCAGTGGATAGGAGGGCCTAAAGGAATAAAATCCTGGCCTAAGCGGCTAAACCAAGCTGACAAAAAAAGAGTGTGCTTAAGAACCCTGGACACCTCTAATTGGGGACTTTAGCAAAGCTGAGTCACAATCTGAAAAGGTTCACCCAATTATGTGTCTGTGGCATTTATGTATCCGGTGGTAATACTGGAAAACAAAGTGCTTAGGGCCACGGCCAAGACTCATAAAGTAGCTGTGTTCAAGAATCAACAGACTGAACTAGGAGAATCAAATTTTCATTATTTTTTATGTTAAATTCATATTTCTGGACTTTACTATGAGTTTGTGTGTTTTTCTGTGATTTCAGGTATTTTCTGGCTGAAATTGAGGGACTTGAGCAAAAATCAGGTTCAGAGGTTGAAGAAGGACTGCTCATGCTATTGGATTCTGACCTCCCTGCACTAAAAGTGGATTTTCTGGAGCTACAAAACTCAAAATGGCGCGCTTCCAATTGCGTTGGAAAGTAGACATCCAGGGCTTTCCAGCAATATATAATAGTTCATACTTTGGCCGAGTTTAGACGACGTAAAAGGGCGTTGAACGCCAGTTCTACGCTGCAGTCTAGAGTTAAACGCCAGAAACACGTTACGAACCAGAGTTGAACGCCAGAAACACATTACAACCTGGAGTTCAACTCCACAAAGAGCCTCTGCACGTGTAACATTCAAGCTCAGCCTAAGCACACACCAAGTGGGCCCCGGAAGTGGATTTATGCATCAATTACCTATCTCTGTAAACCCTAGTAACTAGTTTAGTATAAATAAGACCTTTTACTATTGTATTAGACATCTTATGATTTTTAGTTCATCTTAGGATCATATTGATCACGTTTGGGGCTGGCCATTTGGCCATGCCTGGACCTTCATCACTTATGTATTTTCAAACGGTAGAGTTTCTGCACTCCATAGATTAAGGTGTGGAGCTCTGCTGTTCCTCAAAGATTAATGCAAAGAACTACTATTTTTCTATTCAACTCAATTATTCCGCTTCTAAGATATTCATTCGCACTTCAACATGAATGTGATGAATGTGACAATCATCATCATTCCCCCACGAAAGCGTGCCTGACAACCACTTCCGTTCCACCTTAGGCTGGATGATTATCTCTTAGATTTCTTAATCAGAATCTTCGTGGTATAAGCTAGATTGATGGCGGCATTCATGAGAGTCCGAAAAGTCTAAACCTTGTCTGTGGTATTCCGAGTAGGACTCTGGGATTGAATGACTGTGACGAACTTCAAACTCGCGAGTGCTAGGCGTAGTGACAGACACAAAAGGAGGGTGAATCCTATTCCAGTATGATCGAGAGCCGTGCTGTGACAGAGCATTCGGACCGTTTTCACAAGAGGATGGGATGTAGCCATTGACCACGGTGATGCCTCCAGATGATTAGCCATGCAGTGACAGCGCATTGGACCATTTTCCAGAGAGGATGAAAAGTAGCCATTGACAATGGTGATGTCCTTACATAAAGCCAGCCATGGAAAGGAGTAAGATTGATTGGATGAAGACAGCAGGAAAATAGAAGTTCAGAGGAACGAAAGCATCTCCATACGCTTATCTGAAATTCTCACCAATGATATACATAAGTGTTTCTATCTTTATTTTCTATTTATTTATTATAAATTTTTGAAAATACTATAACCATTTAATATCCGCCTGACTGAAATTTACAAGGTGACCATAGCTTGCTTCATACCGACAATCTCCGTGGGATCGACCCTTACTCACGTAAGGTTTATTACTTGGACGACCCAGTGCACTTGCTGGTTAGTTGTATCGAAGTTGTGAATGAAAAACAATTTATTAAGATGTGCGTACAGAGTTTTTGGCGCCGGTTCCTGAGATCACAATTTCGTGCACCAATAAGCAGATAGCCGAATAGATATAAAGCACTCAAAGTAAAGCATACTCATGAAGTGAATAAAGAAAGCAGATTTCTTGGAATGCAAGCAAACATAATTCAGAATTCAAACCAAACTGCAAACCAAGAATTCAAACCACATTTGCACATTACTCGTTTACTAAGCCTAGGAAACACCATATCCAAAATAATGATCAAAAGAGTTAAGTTAAAAACCAAAAGAAGTCAGTTGGTTAAACAGGTTAAAGTTAGAAATCAGTTTGAAAATCAGTGATGTGGTGATTACTAGTTCAATTCAAAAGAGAATGCACGAAATAAGAATATAAACACGTTCACAATCATGAAATACATCAAGTTATTGATGACGAAATATGGTATGGCTAGAAAACAACTAATATGGAACAAACCATCAATCAATGCACAGATCACCAGAGTCAAATGAATCTGTGTTGGTGAAGTCAAATCATTAAAGCAATAATCAATCAAGAAATATCCAACATTAAATTCAGTAATGCATAAAAGTTACAAGTTGAGAAAAGAGTGAAAAACCTTACTGTCTATGTGGCTTAATGTTAATCATGCATGAACATGTGAATCAAATTAGCCCCACAGATTAAAAACTTTCAACTTGTATGTTTATGCCAAAGAGGCCTGATATTTTAAGGAAATCATAAGTGATGGTCAATTAGAAAAATCATTCAAACTATTCAATGCCTATACGCAAATCATAATGCACAAGCAAAGAGTATAAGCAAGACCAAAACTTGTCCCTGAAGATTATCCAAAACCATTTAGTTAACAAAGTGCTAATTGAACAGCAATCATCAACTAGAAGTTGCTACACCCATCAAACAAGGTCAATTCAAGTACTATGGTTAAGAAAAATCCGGCAGCATTAGCAGCAAATTAGCAATTTTCCAAATTCAAACAGTCAAATTAGATTCCATATGAGCTCATCAATAATTAGAAACACAAAATCATATGAATTCATATGGATGTAACAGACAGCCAATAGTTCAGCAGCAAAGCAAATCAAACAGCACAAAGAACAGCAGCAGTTGCTTCAATCAGCATTCTCTTCACCAATCAATCACAAGTAAGCAGCATCAATAGATTAAATAAACACAGAGTAATGCAACAAAACAGAGCAATTTCACATAGCAACAGAAATTCAAACAAGCCTAAATCCACTACTCAGCCCAGATTCGCTAACCACCTAAATCAAACTAAACTAACTAACTAAGCTAATCTAACTAAACTAATGTGATTAACAATAAGCAGTAAAATGAGGTAAAATAGGGGAGGGTATGGAACCTGGAATGCAGAAACTGAACGGGGCAAATGAAGGGAAGGTGAAGTGGAGCGATAGTTCGACGTCACTGTGGAGCTCGCACCGGCGACAATAGGGGTCGCGACGGTGCTTGGGGCGGCACTGAGGCTAGCTGTGAGAGAGAGTAGAGATAGAGAGGGTCGAGTGGAAGAGAGGGAGTGAGGAAGAGGGGGTTGGGTGGTGACGGCGGCGGCGATGGTCGCGGGCCGCTCGTTGGGGGCAGCCGGTGGTTGGTTGCGCAGAGGTGAGAGGTTGAAGATGGAGGGAGAGAAGAAATGGAACGTTGGAGATGGAGGGGCTGAATGGGGGTTGCACGAATGCACTAGGGCTTCGCGTCCCTGGTTAAATGGAATTTTTAAATCCACGCGAGTGCGCACCGTGCGCATCCGCGTGGGTGATAGAATTAGGGAAGTGGCGCGGAGGCGCCACACGCGCCTATGCGTAGATGGGAAAGTTAGGGATCAGCACGGACGCGTACGGTGCGTGTTCGCGTGGATGTGCTGGGCCAGAGGCACAAAAGAGGCATAGAGTTGGCACAACTCTCGGGTCCTTTGGCCTGGGTTATGTTAAAAAGCATCGACGCGCGCGCGCACTTTGCGCGTTCGTGTGGATGGTACGAGCTTATGGAATGGGCGCGGAGTACGCCAATGCGTAAGCGAAGAAGCAGGGAGTGGCGCAGACGCGTACAGCATGCGTCCGCGTAGGTTGAGACACAGAGTTGGCCCAGAAGTGGCACAACTCTCTGGTCCTTGGCCCAGATAGTTGAAATGAGCAGCCTACGCGCGCGCGCTTTGCGCTTGCGCGTGGATTGGTATTTTTTTTGTTCAAAGAGCATCAAAAGACCTCATAACTTTCCATCCTTCTCTAAAACTCTAGAACTAGCTAAGATGCAAGATTAAGCGCATTTTGAAACATAGGGGATTTTTCAAACAACTTGAGAAAACTTGCAATTCAAGCAAAAACTCAAATTCAAAGAATTATCCCTAATTAAAGCATAGGACGTATAGATACCTTAGCAATCAAAGCAAATACACTACAAAGTAAAGAAACTCTATACAATGGAACTCAATTCATTCATTCATTATATCTACGAGAGAATGAAAAGAGTTTACCATGGTGGGGTACCTCTCACCAAGCACTTTTAGTTTAAGTCCTTAAGTTGGACATTGGGAGGCTTCTTGTCAAGGTGGCTTATCTTTGTATCCATCCTTGAACCTCCAAGAGTGCTTGTCCTTCAATCGGTTGTCAGAAGTTTCAACCTTCTTCATTAAGCTTTGGTAAGCTCCTCTCCAAGACGTGAGCTCCCAAAATTGACTATCATAGGATAATCCAGGATCCCATATCTTGTCCTCACACCCATCTTCTAGTTGATTGCCTTGACTTTGTTCGGGCGACGAGAAAATAGAATTCTCATGGAAGTACCAAACTACTCTCTTAGACCCATTTAATTGAGCATGCTCTTCAATTTCGAGCTTCCCACCATAATGAGCCTAGATTTAGAACGCCAACCACTAAACATCCTCCTCTTTCGCTTAATTCCATAAAGCGCCCTAAGTTGGCCATCCGTTTCAAGCAAATCATACTCAAGTGGGATAATAGAGCTGAGAGTTAGAAGTTTTACCCACTCAAGCAGAGAATCGGATGACGAACTAGGTGGAGGGGTTCCCAAAGATCTTGATAAAGCATACTCTACTCCCGTCCACCCTCTTCTAGAGGTTTCCACCACTTGGCAAGGTTCTTCAAGTTCCTTCCCATGCCAAGCTTCCTCAAGTTCACATTCTTCTTCACCAATTTCTTCTATTTCTTCCCCATCACTCTCATCATAGATAGGAGGTATAGTGAAATCTACCTCATCATCAAGTCTAGGCATTTTGGGGAAGGACTCTTCAAACTTGAAAGAATCATATGTTGATTCGGAATCATCATAGATAGGAACGCTTGTTGCTTGGAATACTTCTCCCAGTTCTTCACCCTCAGTAGGTCTTGGAGGTTTCACGTCTTCCTCAACCTTGCTTTCTAATCCACTGAGGGAAGGTTCAACAAGATTGTCAAGGGGATTGATCAACATGCGCAAAAAATCACTAGTGATAGAATCCACTTCTTGATCAATTTCGTTCAACTCTCTATTTACTTTCGCAACATTACTCTTCTCTTCAATATCCCCTCCAAACTTCTTGGAAGAGGGTTCTTCAATTCGAGTCCTTTATGTGCTCAACGTATCCTAAACATCCATCCACTACTTCTTTTTGTTTGCTAATCTTTATCTTCTCCACTTGTTACCTTTCTTGCTTCAATTCTCCTTCTTCACCATGGAGCTTCAAGTTCATATCCTCACTAAGCTCATTGATTATTTCTCCACATCCAGCAATGGGAGTACTTAGGGTGCATGAACTTAGGTGGGAGGTTAAGTGATCCACGACTTCTACCATGCTAGCTATCTTTGCTCTTAGCTCCTTAAACTTAGTTTCATCCTCCTCTTGTCGCCTCAAGATACGAGATTCAAGGTCTCTCAGTTCTAATATGAAGGCTTCGTTGGGAGGTGGTGGTGGGAGGAAGAATTCATCGGTTAAGGGAAGATTGTTGTAATCGAAAGGTGGTTCATATTGGTGGAGTTCTTGAGGTGGTGTATGTGGAATTTGTGGTTCTCGGGAGTATTGGTATTGAGATGGTGGTTGTTCTATATGTGATTCGAATGGTGGTTAATATGGTGTGTATGAGTTATGGTCATGTAGAGTTGAATGGTGATGTGAGGCTTGTGAGTACGGTGTGTGGTTATATTGAGGAATGGGGTCACATGCATATGATGATTGTGGTTGACAACCACAACAAGGGTCATTACACACATTGGATAGATATACATTAGGATCAGGATCATACCCATAGGAGTTCGTAGGAGGTTGTTGCTATGAAAGTTGTTCATAAGCTTGGGGTTCCTCCCATCCTTGATTTCCAAATCCTTGATGCATATCCTCATTGGAGCTTCTATTTCCTACAACATAGTTTGAACTACACTCATAGCCAAAAAGATGAGAATCCATAGTAAAAGAGAAAATAAAAACAGAGAGCAATAAAAAACAAAGAAGATAAAATTCTAACTAGTAAAAACTAGCAAACAACCTAAAATTCAAGCTATTCACAATATATACAACAACCAATAACATAGCACCATTGTGTCCCCGGCAACGGCGCCATTAATTTGATAAGAATGGGTTTTACAACGGTTCGGAATTCCACAAAATAATCACGTTGTCAGTCTAGTCCAAACCAATAGTTAATCCTCAAATCAAATTAAATTTTTAGGTTGTCACAAAGAACAATCTCCAATTAAGAAATAACCAGAGTATTTAGACTCCGGGTCGTCTCCCTAGGAAACAATGAAGTGCATGCGTATTGGCTATGATGGGAGTAAAAGGGGGGTTTTGTTTATGAGATTGCAAGAAAGTAAACTAAGTAAGTAAGTAAAGAAAGAAAAATAAAGAACTCTTGGCTAAGACTTGGGTACTTGAGATCACCATCCTAGTCAACAAATTAATTATTGACAATTATGATAGGCTAACCCATTAAGTCTACTTCTCGAAGCCTTAAGTATGTAACATTTACTCCTAGACTTGAAGTATGTCAAATAGGCTTGATCACATCCACCCTTAAGTCCTAACCTACCTACTAATTGACTTAGTAGTGGGTTAGTGTCAATGGGCTTCAAATCGATCATCCAGGGTTCTCAAATCACCAAATCCATTAAGTCTAAAAACTCAAGATCACTCAAGTCCCTTGGCTTAGGCCAAGAGGTGACAAAACTACTCAAAAACTAAAGAGAGCATTTCATCAAACACATAGAATGCAATAAAAATCAGCATCATAAATTGCAAGAATACTAAAATCCATCACTATTAATTGCAAAAAAAGTGAGATCACAACTCATTCATCAACATCAAAATTGCATTAAATGTAAACAAATCCAACATGAGTCATCATCACAAAAGAGAGCAAAATGGGAAATTAACCTAAAAACTAAGAGAATCAAGATATAGAAATGAGAAATTATCAAAGAAACAAGATGAGGTCAAGTAATTAAACATGAAATTAAGATAATCTAACCTAATCCTAACCTAATTCTAGAGAGAAGAGGGAGCTTCTCTCTCTAGAAAACTAACTAAAGGCTCATGTTGGCTAAACTAATTGCTCTCCCTTTGCTTGGACTTCAATTCTGTATGAAATGCACTCAGAAACAAGTTGGATTTGAGTCTGGGCAGCTCAGAAATCGCCCCCAGCGATTTGCCTTCAAGTGGGCCACGTGAGTGTATCAGCGCGTGCACGCCATGTGCGCGTGCACGTCGACTGGCAAATTCTCAACCCGTGCGGACGCGGCGTGTGCGCATGTGCATCTATTGGCGAAACCACTTTTGCGCGTACGCGCCTGGTGCGCGTGCGCGTCCTTTGGTGCATTCCCAATCTTTGTCTCTTCATGCATTCTCTCTTTTGGTATGCTTTTCTCCTCATTTCTTCCATCCAATACTTGGCTTATGAATCCTGAAATCACTCACCAAACATATCAAGACATCGAATGGAATTCAAGTGAATTAAAATCACCAATTTAGAGCCTAAAAAGCATATTTTTACACTTAAGCAAAATTTAAGGGAGAATTACAAAATCATGTTATTTCATTGAATAAATGTGAGAAAAGGTGACAAAATCCCCCAAAATAAGCACAAGATAAATCACGAAATTGGAGTTTATCAGTCCTCGAGCAAAAGAAGAAAGAAGAGAGTAGAAGAAGAAGAGAGTAGAAGAAGAAGAAAGAATTAGATTAGAAACCCAAGAGATACACATTCAAGCTTGTTTGCATGTAGAACGGAAGTGGTTGTCAGGCACGTGTACATAGGTGAGAATGATGATGAGTGTCACATAATCATCACATTCATCATGTTCTTGAGTGCGAATGAATATCTTGGAGAAGAAATAGGCTTCAGTTGAATAGAAAAACAATAGTACTTTGCATTAATTCATGAGGAACAGCAGAGCTCCACACCTTAATCTATGGGGTGTAGAAACTCCACCGTTGAAAATACATAAGAACAAAAGGTCTAGGAATGGCCGAATGGCCAGCCTCCCAAAGAGGGATCAATCATCAAAACAAGATTAAAAAGATGATTAAAAGATGAAAATACAATAGCAAAAGGTCCTATTTATAGAGAACTAGTAACCTAGTGTTTACAGAAATGAGTAAATGATGCAGAAATCCACTTTCGGGCCCACTTGGTGTGTGCTTGGGTTGAGCGTTGAAGATTTCACATGTAGAGACGCTTCTTGGAGTTAAACGCCAGCTTGGGTGCCAGTTTGGGCGTTTAACTCCAGCTTTTATGCCAGTTCTGGCGTTTTGACACCAGAATTTTTATGCTGACTTGGAACGCCGGTTTGGGCCATCAAATCTCGGGCAAAGTATAGACTATTATATATTTCTGGAAAGCCCATGATGTCTAATTTCCAACGCAATTGAGAGCGCGCTAATTAGGCTTTTGTAGCTACAGAAAATTCACTTCGAGTGCAGGGAGGTCAGAATCCAACAGCATCTGCAGTCCTTTTTTAGCCTCTGAATCAGATTTTTGCTCAGGTCCCTCAATTTCAGCCAGAAAATACCCGAAATCACATAAAAACACACAAACTCATAGTAAAGTCCAGAAATGTGATTTTTATTTAAAAACTAATAAAAATATAATAAAAAATAACTAAAACATACTAAAAACTACCTAAAAATAATGCCAAAAAGCGTATAAATTATCCGCTCATCACTTGTCTATTTTTGTTTAGCCCTTCATAATTGCATGGTTTTATTGCCTCTTTAGTTGAATGACACGGTCGCTTCCAGACCCGAGCTTGGCCACTTTTAATCCGAACCATTCACTATCACCAACCATTTAGTACGCCCATTCACTATCACCAACCATCCGTGACCATCATTCTCCAATCAACGAGGGGACTCTATATTCATCTATGGAGAGTACTGAATTCTCTTTGAGTGACTCAGGTGACACCGACATGGCGGACCCACCGAAAAGAATCACCTTGAAGGAGGCCGGTAGATGATTCTATCTCTTCCTTACTTCCTGAAAAATGCAATGATCCTGGCCCATGTTTGGTCACTTGCTTGATTGGCGGAATTAAATTCATGGACTATATGTGTGATCTGGGGGCGTGCGTAAGCATTATGCCACTCCTCATTTATGAAAGATTGAATTTGTCACCCCTAAAGAGGTCTGGGGCGAGGTTTGTGCTAGCCGACAAGAGTATTGTGTCCGTTGTTGGGATTGCCAAAAATGTCGTAGTCAATATTCATGGATTGCTCTTTTCAGTTAATTTTCACATATTGGAGAGACCTCCCATTGACTCAAACAAGCCATCATCCATACTCCTTGGAAGGCCATTCTTAAAGACAGCCCGTTTCAAGCTAGATGCACATTCAGGAGTCTACTCCTTTGAGGCGGATGGCAAATTAGTCAAGTTCACCTTGGAGGAATCCAACCAGCCCGTTCTTGAGGCATATTCTATTTTTGGCTGCGACGTAGTTGAAGAGCAAGTCACTGAGGGTGGCAAAAAGCAAAAAGAAGAGGATGTTGCCAAGAGATCGAGTTCAAAGGATCATACTCATCCTACTCATGCAAGTCCAACTTAGGACTCTAAACTAAAGTGCTTGGTGGAAGACACCCACCATAGTGACATTATTCCAACTCTATCTCTTGTTTATAGTCTTTTGCCTTATTTGCCTTTTTTGTGATATAATGGATAGTTTAGGTTTGATTTGATGAATTTTGAGTTGTTCAAGTTGTATTGCTTATGAACTGTGAATTTGTGCTTATTTGAATGGTTTGGGGTTGGTATGTTGATGTGCTAAGGGTAGGAACCTAAGTTTTGAAGAGGAAAAATTTTTCTGAAACAGGGCATCTGTGCGTCCGCACGCACCTGTGCGTCCGCACAACCCTAAATTTTTTGCCATTTATGCGGACGCACCAGCCTGTGCGTTCGCACGCGCTTTGCTTTACCCTCTGGTCGCAGCGCCAACAAAGCTTGTGCGTGCGTGCTGCCAGTTTTCCTTACCCTGAGCGAGCGCTCATCCGCGTGCACCCGCACACACTCCCTTTCATGCTCCATCTGTGTGGCCGCACAGACGTGTGCGTCCGCACAGAACTTGACAGCCCCTCTATTGGCAGCAAGGGAACAGCTTGTGCGTGGGCACAACCCACCCCATTCCCAACCTCTGTGCGTGTGCACAGACCTGTGTGCGCACGCACGCAAGCCTTTGTCCTAAAGCTAAAAAAAAAACTCTCTCTGCGGTCGCACGTCTTTGTGCGTTCGCACGTTCTTTTGCAACCCCTCTGGTCGCAGCGATCGCACGCTGTGTCCGTTCGCACCCTTCTAAGTTTTCGTCTCTATGTGTCCGCACAGGTCCTTGTGCGTCCGCACAGGACGCGTTCTGGGCAATATCAGGGCAACCTGCCCTGTTGAGAGGCAGCCTTCTCTTTTCTTTTTCTTCTTCATAGCTGCCCTCTCTCCCACTTCTCTTCCCAACCTCGCCGGTCCTGGCCGCCGCCGCCGTCGTCGCCGCCGCAAGCCCACCGCCGGCGACCACTCTCTCTCTCTCTTCTCTTCTCCTCAATTCTCTTTTTCTCTCTCTTTTCCTTCTTCCTTTCCTTCTCTTTTCTATATACATCACCGGTGAGTTCCCTCTTCTGGTGTTGCTTTCTTTCTTCGGTGAACCCAACTGCCGTGATTTCGCAGTGGCTATAAGAAGTGCCATTGTTTTCCACCTCATTCATGTCTTCTCAACCTCTATATCTAAGGTTCTTGTTTTCTCTTTCTCTTTATATTAAATATTTTTGTGATTGTTTCCATTCCTTTCTTATTGTTTAAATTTAATTAGTTGCTTTCTCTCTTGTTTCCTTGATTTGCAAAGTGTTGTTGTTTGATTTTTGGGATAGGTTATGATCGAATCTGAGCTTAATTATGATGAACTTGCACATTGCATACCACATGTTCGATAAAATGCCTCAATGAACACCTTGTTTGATTCATATGTGATGACTGGAATTCACACCCCCATTATAAAATGAGTGAATTAGTTCTTTGGCAAGCACACCAAAATTATCGTCAAGTAATAACCCACAGTGGAGTGGGATCGTATCCACAGAGATTGGAAAATTCGAGCAGTTTTAATCAATTGATGAATTAGTCAAGCGGATCAATAAGATTGTGAAGTGCAGAATCGTAAATGACATAAATGTAAATGGCTAGAATATAAAGAAAAGCAATAAAGTGCAGAAATATAAATGGCAGAATGTAAAGTGCTGAATCATAAATGACTTGAATGTAGATAGGAATGGGGGATTTCTGAATGTAAAAATAAGCTGTAAAGAAATGGATAGATAAGAATGGGGAAATTCATTGAGATTGGGAGATGTTGTCTCTTTGGATCAATTCTAGCTTATATCCTCTTCAATCATGCAACTCATTGACCTCTTGGCAATCATGATTGATTGAGCCCCAATCCCTTGGTGACTCAATCTCTCAGATCTTGATCAATAGCCAATTCCTTGGTCTAATTGCTCATGAAGAGAGATAGGCTTGGTCCCTGATTATACCACACACCATTATAGGTCCAAGTAGAGGGAGAATTATATGTCACATATCCAAACACCAAAACCCAAATTCTACTCTAGTGTGAGAAGGGATTTCAAGCATGGTTTCATGTTTCCTTTCCCAAGGTTCCCATGAAACCCAATTGCATTCAATCTCTTTCTCAAGATAATTGAACACTAAGCATTAAGAACGAAATTCCTTCTAGAAATAAAAAAGAAGATGAAGAGAAGAAGAATTTCACTATTATCAATCCATCAAGTACAACAGAGCTCCCTCTCTCAATGAGAGGGAAGTTAGCTACTCATAGCTCAAAAAGTACTCAAAGGTGAAGTGTAAAAGTGGATCTAAAACTAACTTCTTAACCCCCTTTCTTTAGTACTCCTTGGGGGTATTTATACTACTCCTAGTAAAATAAAAGAATTACAAAAGTGAAAAAGGAAAATTACATTTTGGAGGAAAAAGAAAACACTCAATAAGCATGACTTCTCAACTGGCGTGTGGCTGGTGCTTTTCTGGCGTGTCACGTGCCCTTCATCTCCAGCTTGGCGTGCGATGCCCAATCCTTCAAATGGCACGCTCGTCCCTCTAACAACCTTGGGCTGCCACGCCTTCGAACTCAAGTGGCACGCCCCTTGCCTTTCTTACTTCTCTCTGCCTCTGGAAACTTGAACTGGCGTGCCACGCCCAGGGTCTGGCGTGCCACGCCCTTGCTCTATGCTTGGCTAGGCTTCTCTGGAAATTTGAACTAGCGTGGCACGCCCAGGGTCTGGCGTGCCACGCCCCTTTTGTGAGTGAGTGATTCCTCTATTTGGTGTGCCACGCCACGAACTCAAGTGGCACGCCCCAATGCTTCTCTCTGAATGACACTATCGTGCCACACTTGGTTGCTCAAGTGGCACGCCTAAGTGAAGAATGGTGAATGGCGTGCCACGCCTTCGATATAAAGTGGCATGCCCCATTTAATTGGCCTCCTTCATCCTCTCGGGAAACTTATACAAGTGTGCCATGCCTAAAGGCTGGCGTGCCACGCCCATCATCTTGTCTTGGTTCCAGTAGTTGGCGTGCCATGCCTCAGCCTTCAAGTGGCACGCCATAGTGAAATGCTAAGGTTGGCGTGCCACGCCTTCGATACCAAGTGGAATGCCCAGTCCTTGCTTTTGGTCCTTTGTGCATTGGCGTGCCACGCCTGGTTACTCACGTGGCACGCCCAGCCTTCAATTGTCTTCAGCCCCTTCTCTGGATTGTTGTACCAGCGTGCCATGCCATGCTGCTTAAGTGGCATGCTCATGGATTTGTAAACTCTCCAAGCTTGGCGTGCCACGCCTGGGTTCTTCAAGTGGCACGCCCAAGTGACTTCTTGAGGCTGGCGTGCCACGCCTTCAACACCAAGTGGCACGCCATAGTAAAGGTTCTTCTTGGAATGGTGAGTTGGCGTGCCACGCCCCTTTGCTCAAGTGGCACGCCCATAGTAGTTGATGGGTCAGGCGTGCCACACCCAGCTTGGCGTGCCACGCCCCTTTTGTGTCCTCCATTTGGCTCTCTGAAATTTTGTATTAGCGTGCCACGCCTAGTCTCTGGCGTACCATGCCCACATGCATGCTTGGACTTCTTCTCTGGACTTTAGTACTGGCGTGCCACGCCCAGCTCCTGGCGTGCCATGCCAGTGCATTTTTGTGGCGTTTGCTTCAAGTGACACGCTAGTTTCACACGCCCAGCTTCTTGTTTGTCTTCTACCCAATTTTTGATGCTTTTCTCACCTAAAATTTAGCACAACTCATCTCAAAGTAGTGTACCATACTATTCATCAAAGAATGCATGAATTGTACTGATCAAATGAGATTTATGCTCTTTTATGGTCTTCTTTATGCAAGAAAGAAGGGTAGATGATGCAAGTCATCACAACACCAAAATTAAATTTTGCTTGTCCCAAGAAAATCAATGTGAGTAAACCTTTATAACTTGAGGCCTTGGCTTTGAGTGATTGTAATATAACTAAGAGTAAGACTAAGTGTTCAACACATGTATGAATGTTTTAATGTCATGAAAAGCTCTTGGATCCTTGAGGGTTCTTTCAGGTATAGGCTTTAGGGGTCCTTTCTATTGATTGTCACCTTGAAGTAGCAAGGGTTGTTTTGCTTTCTTGACCACGACTCTAAGTGTTTTGTCTCAAGACAACCCTTTAATTAGGCTTTCAATTAGCACTCCCAAACCAGTTGGTTTTAGGGTACTAGGTGTTGAGACACCCCTAAGAATTTACTTGCCCAGGTCTCTTCTTGACACATCTTCACCACAAGCATCTACTAAGATCTTTAATTCTTTTTGAGCTTTTAAATGTTTCTCTTTTTTTTTTAATTCCATCCCAGTAGTTGATGCTCAGAGCCTTGGGTCTTTATTGCTTACTACCTCTTGGTTCTATGGATATTCAAGGAACACCCCTTAACCTTCCCCTTGTTGTTCCTTCTAGGACTAGTTGCTCTTCCATGACTCATGTTCTTTTTAGTTCATCCAAGGTCTTACACTTGGTTATTTATTTCTTAGTTTGTTTGATGATCTCTCTTGTCCTTGGTCTCTCTCATTGTTTTTGCATAACTCACAGTGACTCTTATGGGGACAAACTCAACTTTTATTTATGTTGAAATGAAGACTTGAACTACATGGCATTTTCTTTCTTGAAAAAAAAACTCATAAAAATTTCAAACAGGAATTAAAACTAAGCATAAAGCATAAACTATCCTAGCATGACTATTTATTCAAAAGTAAATAAAGCAAAAACTTAAACAAGATTTCAGAATTAGAAAGTGTCAACCATGGGACTCAACAACCTTGAGCAGCTTCATCTTTAGTTCATTGGCCCCTTCCCTTTGTCCTTCTTCTTGGAGGAACCTTCTTGTGCTTTGATGTCCTTGGGCTTCCAAAATCCTACCCTCCTCATATAATTTCTTTCATCTTCTTTATGTTTGGCTAGGATTTCCTCTTGTCTTGCATTTAGCTCTTCCATTCCTTGCATGAAGGTTGGGTATCCTGGGTTTAGAGCGGCCACGGCATTACACAAGTGATTCAGCTTCGCCTGTGTATTGATGTCATACTCCCTCCCGGATATGGTCCTGGCATTATAGAGATGTCTGAATTCGGCCAAGTTCCTCTGTTGCCATTTGCCTTGCTCTGCTATTTTGTCCAGTGCACTTTATACTTCTTCCCAGTCAAATTGTTCTTGTTGCTCCTTCCTCATATGCTCCCAATTTCCTTGGAGTTTTTGAATATTTTGGTTGACTTGGCTCCATTGTTGTTGTTGGATTTTCTTGAGTTGATTAACATCTTCCCTTAAGTGGTGTAGATCTCCCTTCATTTGATGTACATCTCTTTGCAATTGCTCCCAATTGAATCCCTCTGGAAATTGTTGATATTGGTATTGCGGTGGTGGTTGAAGTCCCAAGAATTGAGGTTGCTCTTCTGCCTCCTCTTCTTCTTGTTGTTGTTGTGGTTCATGGGCATGAGCTCTTCGTTCTCTGGCCCTGTTGAGTGGGTGCACAGCTATTACCTTGGCCATCTTTTTGGCAGTTATGAACTTGTCTTGCTTCATAAGCACTTCATCAATGATATTTTCAACTCCAGCATCATCACATAGCCTTTGTATAATGCTGGGGAATGCCATCCTTGTGTTGTCACTGGTGTTTTTTAGCACTTTGTTGATGTTGTTGGCAATCATCTCCCCCACATTGATGTTCTCTCCTTTCATGATGCTGTAGATAAGTGCAGCTTTCTCCTTGGTCACCTCTGAAGTGTTGGATGTGGGGATTAGGGATCTCTTTACAAATTCAAGCCACCCTCTACCTTAGGAGCTCAAATCTCTTCTCCTCAATTGATTGGGTATCCCATCCTTATTATTGATCCAACGCACATGCATCACACAAATCTCGTTCAGGATCTCATCAAATTCAGGGTCTTGCTGCTTCATTCTTTCTTCATAACTCCGAGTGGAGCTTGTCCTCTTCACCATTAGCATTCTTTCTATGCTAGAGGGACTGTAGTCAATAGACTTCCCCCTTACATAGCTAATGTAGCCATGGTGTTGCCCTGGTTGAGGCACTGCGTTGGCATAAAATTCCCTCACCAAGCTCTCTACCACTTTCCTTGGTGGGTTGCATAGAAGTGACCAACCTCTATTGTTGATCTCAATGTTGATTTTAATGTGCTCATTCCTCCCTAGTTGAAACCCAACTTCTGGAATGATCTCCCTCTCACTCCCCCAACCATAGAATTATTTTGGTTGAATGTAGAGAGGAACTTGTAGTCATTGAAGGAACTTGAGGATCCAGAGGTTGGTTCCTTGATTTTTCTTTTCTTTGAGGCTGAGCTTTTTGGTGGTGCCATGAGGTTGAGAGAGTGTGTTTGAGAGTGAAATGGGGATTGCAAGAAAGATCAAGCAAAACAAGGTTTTGCTCCAACACCAAACTTAGGACTGGATTGTCCCAATCAAGAAAAAAAAGAGAAAGAAAGCTGGTGCACAAATTGTGAATCACACTTTTCACAACTCGTACCACTAACCAGCAAGTGCACTGGGTCGTCCAAGTAATACCTTACGTGAGTAAGGGTCGATCCCACGGAGATTGTTGGTTTGAAGCAAGTTGTAACTCTTAGTCAGGATATTAATTTGTGGTTATCAATTGACTTGCAAATGAACAAGAGAGCATGAATTAAAGGTTACTTGTTATGCAGTAATGGAGAATATGTTGAGGTTTTGGAGATGCTTTGTCTTCTGAATTTCAGCTTTTCTCTTGTATTCCTCTTCCCTCATGCATGCAAAAGTGCAAAGTTCCTTCCATGGCAAGCTCTATGTAAGGTGTCGCCGTTGTCAATGGCTACTTCCCATCTCCTTAGTGAAAATGGTCCAAATGCTCTGTCACAGCATGGCTAATCATCTAGAGGTTCTCGATCATACTGGAATAGAATTTACTATCCTTTTGCGTCTGTCATTACGCACAGCACTCACGTGTTTGAAGCCCGTCACAGTCATTCAATCCCAGAATCCTACTCGGAATACCACAGACAAGGTTTAGACTTTCCGGATTCTCCTGAATGACGCCATCAATTCTAGCTTAAACCACGAAGATTCTGATTATGGAATCTAAGAGATACTCATTCAATCTAATATAGAACAAAGGTGGTTGTCATGCACACGTTCATGGGTTGAGGAAGGTGATGAGTGTCACGGATCATCACCTTCTCCATAATTAAGAGCGAATGAATATCTTAGATAGGAACACGCATGTTTGAATGGAAAATAGAAGTACTTGCATTAATTCATCGAGACGCTGCAGAGATCCTCACCCTCAATAATGGGGTTTAGAGACTCATGCGGCCAAAAGGTACAAATTTCAGATCTAAAATGTCATGAGATACAAAATAAATCTCTAAAAGTTGTTTAAATACTAAACTAGTAACCTAGGTTTACAGAAAATGAGTAAACTATGATAGATAGTGCAGAAATTCACTTCTGGGGTCCACTTGGTGTGTGCTGGGACTAAGACTAAAGCTTCTCACGTGCCTGGGCTGTTTTGAGCATTCAACGCTAGGTTGTAACCTGTTTCTGGTGTTGAACTCCAACTTGTAACCTGTTTCTGGCGCTGGACGCCAGACTGCAACATAGAATTGGCGTTGAATGCCAGTTTACGTTATTTATCTTTGAGCAAAGTATGGACTATTATATATTGCTGGAAATCCCTGGATGTATACTTTCTAACGAAATTGGAAGCGTGCCAATTGGACTCCTGTAGCTCCAGAAAATCCATTCTGAGTGCAGAGAGGTCAGAATCCAACAGCATCAGCAGTCCTTTTTCAGCCCGAATCAAATTTTTGCTCAGCTCCCTCAATTTTAGCCAGAAAATACCTGAAACTAAAGAAAAGCACACAAACTCATAGTAAAATCCATAAATATGAATTTTTCCTAGAAACTAATGAAAATATACTAAAAACTTAACTAAAACATCCTAAAAACTACATGAAATTAACCCCAAAAAGCGTATAAAATATCCGCTCATCACAACACCAAACTTAAACTGTTGCTTGTCCCCAAGCAACTAGACAAATAGAATAGAATACAAATAAGTCATGAAGCAATAATATCTCAGAGTTTTTGAGTGAAGCTCAGATTCTAATTAGATGAGCGGGACTAGTAGCTTTTTGCTTCTGAACAGTTTTGGCATCTCACTTTATCCATTGAAGCTCAGAATGATTGGCATCTATAGGAACTTAGAATTCAGATAGGGTTATTGATTCTCCTAGTTCAGTATGTTGATTCTTGAACACAGCTACTTTATGAGTCTTGGCCGTGACCCTAAGCACTTTGTTTTCCAGTATTACCACCGGATACAAAAATGCCACAGACACATAATTGGGTGAACCTTTCCAGATTGTGACTCAACTTTGCTAAAGTCCCCAATTAGAGGTGTCCAGGGTTCTTAAGCACACTCTTCTTTTTGCTTTGGACCTTGACTTTAACCGCTCAGTCTCAAGTTTTCACTTGACACCTTCACACCACAAGCACATGGTTAGGGACAGCTTGGTTTAGCCGCTTAGACCAGGATTTGGTTTCCTCAGGCCCTCCTATCCACTGATGCTCAAAGCCTTGGATCCTTTTTATTACCCTTGCCTTTTGGTTTTAAGGGCTATTGGCTTTTTCTGCTTGCTTTTTTTTTTATTACTCATGTTCATCATTCTTTCAAGAGCCAACATATTTAACATTCAAGAACATCAAATTCCAAAGACATATGCACTGTTCAAGCATTCATTCAGAAGGCAGAAAGCATTGCCACCACATGTAAACAATTAGAATTTGTTTTATTAAAAACTCGAAAAATATTGCCTCCTTGTTCTAAAGAAAATCTTCTATTTTATTCATGTTTAATGATGATGAGAAAACTAAATTATAGCTTAATTGGAGATAAAATCACTACTAATTACTACTATAACTTTTAAAGTAAAACTCAAATAAGAACAATTATCACAGAGTTAAGGCTAAGATGAGAACTCAACAACCTTGAGTTTGGGATGTGGATGTTCCTCTAGTCTATGGGGTGCTTGGTCCTTCCAGAGATAACTTCTGACGCTTCAGTTCCTTTAAGTCACGTCCTTGCTCTTCTTGTTCCCTGAGCAGTTTGCAGAGCATACTGTTTTGATTTTGCTGTTCTTCTTTTATTTGGTCCATAGATTCTTGCAACTTGGTGACAGATGCTTCAAGCTGTTCCCAATATTCAAATTGAGGGACTTCCGGGAGGAATTCTTGCGCCCTCCTCTTGATGGGGTCATCCTGCATTTGTTGTTTTTCCATTGTGGTTTTAGTGATTGGTTGCTCCACTGAGATGTACTCCATTATTCCCATCCTTACTCCAACATCTTTGCAGAGTATAGAGATTAGGCTTGGATAAGCCAACCTGGCATCTTTGGAGTTCTTGTTTGCAGGTATGTAAAATTCAGATGAAATCAGTTGATGAACTTCTACTTCTTTTCCCAACATAATGCAATGGATCATCACTGCTCTTTTGACGGTGACTTCAGAACGGTTGCTAGTGGGCAATATAGAACGCCCAATGAAGTCCAGCCATCCTCTGGCGACTAGTTTGAGATCTTCTCTCTTGAGTTAATTTGGGACACCCTTGCTGCTGGTGGTCCACCTGGCTCCAGGGATGCATATATCCTCTTGAATCTTATCCAGGCCCTTATTTGTTCTCATCATTCTCCTATTGAAGGAGTCTGGGTCATCTTTCAGCTGAGGTAGCTTAAAGATCTCCCTGATTTTGTCAGAGTAGATGTGAACAATCTTTCCTCTGACCATAGTTCGATAGTCATAAAGGGCAGTTCCAGATATTCTCTGCCTGTCTGTTTGCCACAGATTAGCGTAGAATTCCTGAACCATATTCCTTCCCACTTTCGTTTCAGGATTAGCTAGGACTTCCCAGTTTCTGTTTCGAATCTACTCTTGGATCTCCGGATATTCATCTTCTTTCAGATCGAACTTGACTTCCGGGATCACTGATCTTAGACCCATTATTTTGTAGTAATGATCTGAATGTTCTTTGGTTAAGAACCTCCCTTGATTCCAAAGTGGTTTTGGAATACTCTCTTTCTTGCCTCTTGGAGTGGGTTGTTTTCCTTTAGGAGCCATGATCTTAGTGGGTATAGTTTAGTGATCACGGATAAACACACGAAACTTAGAGGTTTGCTTGTCCTCAAGCAAAAGAAAAGAAAGGAGAGGGAATAGAAGGAGAGCTAGTGTTGAATGGTGGATGAGAGGAGGGAGGCCGAATGTGGTTTTAAAAGGGAGGGGGGTGGGATTTTCGAAAATATTAAAAAGATAAAATAAAAGATATGATTTAAAAAAAGGATGATATGAAAAGATGTGAATTAAGATTGAAAAGATAAGAAAGATATTTGAAAAAGATAAATTTGGATTTTGAAAAAGATAATGTGGAGATTTGAAAAAGATATTGATGAGTTGAAAAGATTTTAGAAGGAAAAGAGATAGATTTGTTTTGGAAAATTTGAAAAAGAGTTGGATTGGATTGAAAAAGAATTTGTGTTTATGGATTAAGATACATTTGATATTTTTAAAGTAGGGTTTTTAGAAATTAGGGTTCTTAGAAATCAGGGTTTGTAACATGTTTATGCAAGAAATCATGAATTGAAACATGAAAATTAAAATTAAAATGAAAAATATGAAAAAAAAAACGAATTTACCTCCTCCCACCATCCTGGCGTTAAACGCCCAAATGCTGCATGTTTTGGGCGTTTAACGCCCAATTTCTGCTTCTCCTGGGCGTTCAACGCCCAGCTATTGCTTCTTTCAGGCGTTGAACGCCAGGAACCCCTTTGTCACTGGGCGTTTTTCTGAACGCCCAGGACGCTGTAAATCTGGCGTTAAACGCCCAGAAGGAGCTTCTTTCTGGCGTTTAACGCCCAGATAGCTATCCTTACTGGCGTTCAACGCCCAGTGGATGCTTGATGACAAGTCATCTTAGCCTAGTTTCACTAGTCTTTTTCCCTTGTTTTCATTTAGTTTTATGCACTTTCTTAAGCCACAAGTAAGCCAATTGGTTGGAATTTCATGTTTCCTTAGATTTAATCAACTATGGATGAATTGATGCATTTTCATGTGTTTTATACCATAATTGCTTATATGACAAGAAAAAGAATAACTCTCATGATTAGAGCATAGCTTTGATGCATTTGTTGGTTGATGATAGGTAGAAGAAAGCTTGGAAGAAGGTTGAGGAAAAGGGTGATAGCAAGAGGCAAGAGGAAGGACTCACGTTTGAGCCAAAGTTTGCCTCAAACTTGGGCTCAAACGTGAGGAAGAGTACAACCACACCCTGGAGAAGAGCCAACGTTTGCGCCAACGTTTGCCTCAAACGTTGAGGCAAACGTTGGCTGAAGAAGAAGCAAGAGAGGGCAACGTTTGCGCCAACGTTTGCCTCAAACGTGAGGTCAAACGTTGGCGCCAAAAAGAAGAGAAAGAGCACTCCTGGGCATGGCAACGTTTGAGCCAACGTTTACCTCAAACGTGAGGTCAAACGTTGGCTACATTTTGGCAAGGAAGAGCAAGCAAAAGCACCCCTGAAGCAAGCCAACGTTTGCGCCAACATTTGCCTCAAACGTGAGGTCAAACGTTGGCGCCATTTTAGCATGAAGAAGAGTCCATGATTTATGAGTTAATTGAGCGACGTTTGTGCCAACGTTTGCCTCAAACGTTGGGCCAAACGTTGGCCAAAAAGAGAGCATGGGGAGATCCACGTTTGAGCTCACGTTTGACCTCAAACGTTGAGCCAAACGTGGATGACAGCATCTTGGCCTAGCTGCATAATTTTACACAAGTGACGTTTGAGTCAACGTTTTCCTCAAACGTTGACTCAAACGTGAATGGTTCATGGCCCGGTTCACTAATGGATTTCTTCCTAACACCAAGAGTAATCAACGGAGGCTACTATCAACCCAATTCCATCAAGACTAAAGGCCCAATTCAAGGCTTAATGATCATTTGAAGAAAGTGTATAAATAGCTTAGGATTTGAAGTTTTAGGAAGCTTTTTCTTTTAGAGTTTTCTTTAAGAGTTTTCATAGTATTCACAGTAGAGAACTTTTGGGTTTTGAGCTATTTGGAGATTTTGAGTCTTGGGTGTTGAAGAATTGAGGAAATTCTGTCTCAATCTCACCTTGAGATCTCTTTCTGTTTCTTTTACTGCACCATTGGAGAATTGAGATTTGAATCCAAGTTTTCTTCTGTTTTGATTTCTAATCTCTTGCAATTGAATTCTAAATTTGGATCTAAGAAGGCAGTGAGATCTAGACTTGGTTATCTAGTCTCTTGAGTCCTGAGATCTACATCTTTCAATTTCAATTTCCTTGTTTCGTTGCTATATCAAGCTTATCTTCATTTTTATTTGAGATCCGGTTTGATTGAATCCATCTTCTACGTTTCTGTTTGTTGAGATTTACTGTTCTCTTGTTTAATTTTTGCAATCCCACATCCCTGACCCATTTATAATTCAAGCCATTTACGTTTCTTGCACTCTAAGATTCTGCAATTTACATTTCTTGCGTTCTAAGTTTCTGCCATTTAATTTCTTGCTATTTAAGATTCAGCATATTTATTTTCTCTGCTCTTTAATTTCCTGCAAATCACCCACTCCACTTTACATTCTATGTAATTTAATTCCTGCCAACACAATTTCACATAATCAACACTTGTTTGCTTGACTAATTCAACCACTAAACTAAAATTGCTCAATCCTTCAATCCTTGTGGGATCGACCTCACTCACGTGAGTTATTATTACTTGATGCGATCCGGTACACTTGTCGGTGAGTTTTGTGTCGGATCGTTTTTCGCACATCAAGTTTTTGGCGCCGTTGCCGGGGATTGAATAGATTGACAATGATTAAGTGAGGTGGTAGTTTAGATCAAGCACTTTTTCTTTTCTGTTTCTTTAATTTTTGACTGACACACTAACTGTTTGAAATTTTGCTTAAACTAAACTTCATTCTAGCAATAGATTGAAGTGTTACTGGTGGTGTTTCTTTTGTTTTGTTTGTATGTCAGGTACAGGGAGATCCATTCCTGTTTTATCTGAAACTGACCAGAGAACTCTTAGAAGGTTAAGAAGAGCTGAAAGAGGGAAAAATATTGTTGGAGAGGAAGAATCTGAGGAAGAATATCATGAGATGGAAGGAGATCCATCCAATCCAGGAGGAGGGGTTAACAATAACCCACAGCAGAGGAGAGTACTGGCCTTCTATACCTTTGCAAATGCTAGACATTGTAGAAGCAGCATTCTCACCCCTAATGTCAATGCAAATAACTTTGAGCTGAAGCCACAACTCATTACATTGGTCCAAAACAACTGCTCATTTGGGGGAGGACCATTGGAGGATCCAAATCAACATCTATCTACCTTCTTAAGGATTTGTGACACTGTCAAATCCAATGGCGTGAATCCTGAAACCTACAAGCTTCTGCTGTTCCCGTTCTCATTAAGGGACAAGGCCGCACAATGGCTTTAAACTTTTCCCCAAGGAAGTATCACTAGTTGGGATGACTTGGTGACCAAATTTCTAGCCAAATTCTATCCACCCCAAAGAGTCATCAGGCTGAAAACCGAGGTGCAAACATTTACACAATTAGATGCCGAATCCTTGTATGAAGCATGGGAGAGGTACAAAGCCTTAATCAGAAAGTGTCCTCCAGAGATGTTCAATGAATGGGACGTGCTGCAAAATTTCTATGAAGGCCTGACATTGAAATCTCAAGAGGCATTAGATCATTCTGCTGGAGGTTCACTACAACTAATGAAAACTGCTGAGGAAGCCCAGAATCTTGTGGACATAGTGGCCAACAATCAATATTTCTTTGCTCATCAAAGAAACCGTCAACCATCACAAAGGAGAGGAGTAATAGAGCTAGAAGGAGTAGACTCAATCTTGGCTCAAAACAGGATGATGCAACAGTAAATTCAACAACAATTTGAGCATATGGCCAAGAGGATTGATAGCCTCCAAGTTGCAGCAGTTAACACAAGCCAACCATCATCCACATGGGTGCAAAATGAAGAAACTCAAGAGGAGCAGTAGCAAGAACAAGTCCAGTACATGCACAACCAAAATTATGGATAGAATGAAGTGTATGGTGACACATACAATCCATCCTGGAAGAACCACCCAAACCTCAGATGGGAAGATAATCACAACCAGAACCAACAACCATGGCAGAGAAACTCAAACCAAAACACTTCAAGAAACAACCAAAACCACACCCAGCAGCAAACTAACTAAAACCCTTACAGAAAACCTCAAAACAACTACTCCAACCCTAGCCATTATCAATCCAATAACCAACCCACCAACCAAAATGCCTACCATCCACCATCCACACCTCACAACCCACCATAAGCATCACCAGAATCTCAAAGAATCACTAACTTGGAAACCTTGATGGATAAGATGTGGAAACACCAAGAAATGACAACCAAGAACCATGAAGCTTCCATGAAGAGCTTAGAGAGGCAGATTGGGCAAATCTCCAAACAGATTTCTGTTGAGAAACCTTCAAGCTCACTTCCGAGTGACACCATTCCTAATCCAAAAGAAGAGTGCAAAGCTATACAATTACGGAGTGGAAAAACATTGATAGACAACAACAAGGAGGTGACCAAGAAGCCTTTGGATAGCAACAAAGAACCATCAGAGAAAGGGGAAGCTAACAATGAGGACATGACAACAAGAAGAAATGTCCCAGAGAAACTCAAAGAGAAAGACAACCAGCCACATAGTTCAAAGGAAGTAATTCAAAGACAGCAGCAAGGGGTAAAGATCATTACACTTCCACTACCATACCCTCAGAGGTTCAACAAAGAAACCAAGGATCAACACTTCCGCAAGTTCCTGGAAACTTTCAAGAAGCTGGAAATCAACATTCCCTTGGCTGAAGCATTGGAACAGATGCCCTTATATGCCAAGTTCTTGAAGGAACTCATTAAAAAGAAAAAAAGTTGGCTGGAGAAGGAAACTGTGCTTCTCACTGAAGAATATAGTGCGCTCATTAGAAAAGGACTCCCTCCCAAGCTGGAAGATCCTGGAAGTTTCTTCCTACCTTGCACCATTGGAAGTCTATTTATCAACAAGGGGATGTGTGACTTAGGAGCAAGCATAAATCTAATTCCATCATCTTTAGTGAAAAAGCTTGGCATAGGGAAGGTGAAACCAATACAGATGTCCTTGGAATTAGTGGACCAGTCAATAGTACATCCCAAAGGAGTGATTGAAAACCTTTTAGTTAAGGTTGACAAGTTCATTTTTCCTGCGGATTTTGTAATACTGAACACTGAAGAAGAAGAAAACAATTTAATCATCTTGGGAAGGCCATTTTTAGCTACTACAAGAGCCATCATAGATGTAGAGCAAGGAGAATTAACCCTTAGGATGCATGATGAGAGTATCACTCTAAGTTTACTGCCAGAAGCACAGTTCAATCATAAAAAGAAGGATGGTACAGAAAATAAAGAAAATCTACAATGGGAGGAGGAAATCAACAAGACAGACAACAACTGCCCTCCCAAACAAGAGATAAATGATTCAACAAATCAAAGTAGGAAAGAATCTATGCAAAATAATGAAGAAGTTCAAGAGGACATTGTAGTGTTAGCCACTAAGATGAGAAATCTCCAAGGTAAACCTACGGCCAAAGAAGAAAGATCAACAAAAGGAAGGAAGAAACACAAGAACAAAACAAAAAGGGGTTGGAAGAACAGAAAGATTCCAACAGAAGGGCTTTCCAAAGGTGATAAAGTGCAATTGATCTACCAACAACTAGGAACAAGCCAACAGACTGATGACTACTACATTGTTAGCAATATACTTTCATTAGAGCATGCTGAAATTGAACATCAAGGAACAAAGAGGAGGATCACAGTCAGGGGGGACAAGTTGAGGCAATACAATCATCAACCACCATAAGAGAAAGCCTCAGTGTCAAGCTAGTGACAATAAAAGAGCGCTCCATGGGAGGCAACCCATGATTTTAGATTTATGTCATTTTAAAATTCAATAAGCTATGATCACCTGAGCATGATTTCTTTTCTTTTCATGAACGTACTTAATGAATGCATGCACTGTTTTGAAACATATGCTAAGGCTTCTAAGTTTGGTGTGCCTTCAAGCACACCAAACCAGTGTTACAAATATTTTCATACTGTATGCTTAGTTATCCTGATAAAGCATATGACCAAACACTAAGTTTGGTGTCTGCATAGGTGGACATTTTCAGAAGATCAAAAATTCTTTTCTCTTCATGAAAATTAAAAAAATCATGCACCAATGAAAAAAAAAAGAGAGAGAAAAAGAAAAAAATTTTAATGAAAGCATTTCTTATAAATATTTAACCAAGAGTGACATTGGGATTTGAAGAACACTAGTTGGAGGAAGAAACAATTTTTTTACTATATGACCAAACATTAAGTTTGGTGTCCTCCAAGAAAAGTCACGGTTAAAATAGATATAAGGAATGAGAGTTCACATAGTTGTTAATAAAGGAAGTACTCTTGCCACGGTTTGATAATGTTAATCTTTATTGTCTTGTTGTGATGGTTAGGTGGTCAAGGAACACTCAATGAAAGAGACAAGACAAAGGGAGAGCATAGCATGAGGACAAAATCCCATCACAGGTCTCAAAAAGTGAATCTGTCACTCCTTGGAATGATCACGTTGAAAATCATTGAAGAAGTAAAAATTTGTCCTCATTCACCCTCACATGCACACCTTTGATTCGCATAACACCCAATTGTATCCCAGCCCTCCATTGTTCATTTAAGTAATTATAACACACCACCTTCAAAGCCATGCACATAACCGAAGAGTTACACACCCCCTGCAATCCAACCATTCAAACTCCATTCCCTCCATCATTCTTCATCATATAAGCTCAGCCCAAAATTTTTCTCTGAACACATCAAAATCTCCAACTTTCTTCACACCCCCTCTAACCTCAAAAAGATCAGCCAATCAAGCAATCATGGCCTCTTCCTCAAGAACCAAACGAAGGAGAGGAAAGGAGCCCATAGTTGAAAAAAACACCTCTGAATTTGACCAGTGGAAATTTAGATCTTGGTACCATCAACTACAACTTGAATGGATGAGTCAGAAGAAGATATATCCAGAGGTTCCACTTCTATTGCCGGACGATGAGTGCCAAGAAATGAAAGCCAAGATTAGGAAGAGGAGGTGGGAGGAGCTCATTTCACCAATTACCAAAATCAATGCGAACATTATATGGGAATTCTATGCCAATACCCCAAGGACCGAAATGAATCAAGCTCCAACTTATAAAAGTTATGTGCGGGGAACTGAAGTAGATTTTAGCCCAAACACTATTATGAAAGTATTGAAACTGAGGGCAACCCATTTTGATAAGCCAGGATACCATCAAAGGCTAAATGAAGAGCAAGACTATGATGAGATTGCTAGTGAGATTAGTGTAGTCAACACGGAGTGGGTAGGAACTACTAAAAATAAGTACAAGTACTTGAGAAGAGGAGATCTCACTCCTGAAGCAAAATGTTGGTATGAGCTAATGAAGAGATCAATCTTAGGCACAGTAAACAACTCGGAAGTCAATAAGAAGAGAGCTATCATGTTATATTGCATAATAACCGGAGGAGAAGTGAAGATCCATGAGATCATTGCAAATGACATTCAAAGGTTAGCAGAGAAAAATTCGGCCGAAGGGTAGCTACACTACCCGAGCACCATTATGCGTTTATGTATGAAAGCCGAGGTGCCAATGGAAGAGGCAAATCCAACATGACTGAACCCGGGCATGCCTATAACCATTGAAAGAATGATGATCATTACTGAAGCACAGCAGAGCCGAAGACTACCAAGAAGAAGGCAAAGAAATGAACCAATGGAGGAAAAAGAGCCACAAGAGGAAGAAGAACAGCAACACATTCCACCACATAACACTCTAGATATGACTCAAATGCAGGAAGCAATTGGAAGATTATCACAACAATACATGAGAATTCAAGAAAGGTAAGAGGAATACCATTCCCATTACATGAAAAACCAACAAGAGCAAGAGGAATGGCAGCTGAGAATGATGAACAAACAAAGTGAGTTTGAGTCAAAATTCTTCGTGATGCAAGAGGAGCATGCTTTTCAATCTCACGAATCATTTGGAAAGTTAGCACAAATGCAAGCTGAAAATATGAGGGCTCTCAAAGAGTTCACAACTCTCCAAGATGCAAGATATGAAGTCCAAGCCGACTACAACATAAATAGTCAAATCAAAATGAACTATATTGGAAAGCATCTGCACAACATGGATCCAGCATTTCCAACTTTCGATGAGTTCTTCAAAGGGAAAAGTGAGATAGAAGTAAGCAAGGCTATGAGACTTGAAGATAGAGTAGAGGAGGCGATGAATAGAGCTGGGTTCTGGCGGGGTCAACAGACAACAGACATGGACACAGGGAACACCAACACCCAAGCAAATGAAAGAAGCAAGAAAAATCCTGATACATGAAAGGTGGACCTGCTCCTTACTACAAAGAAAGCATGCATCATTTCTGTATAAAGTAGTCTTTGCATCCTTATTAGGTCATTTTAGTTAATAGTCTTTGCATTATGTTTGTTTTCTTAAAATAAGTAAGTTAGTCTAAGTGTGTGCTTGTGTGTTTACTTTCACTTAACTAATGCATGCTTTGTCCCCTGCATCTTTTCAATTCAATAAAAGAAATGTTTGAAGCATGAAGTAAGATGGTTCATTGTTAGCTAGAAGTTAAATAATAGTAAGTGGTGGCATGTATGTGTGATTGTGTGGCAACTCACTATTAGTGAATAAAAGGAATAGATTGTTCTCTTTTTAAGAAGAAAGTAGTTCACTGTCTATGAATCTCAACAAAATAAAAGTCCTTGGGTGAAAAGAAAAACAAAAAGAGAAGAGAATAAGCCAAAAGTGGCAACAGAACAAAAGAAAAATAAAAAGAAACAAAGCTAGACACCAATAGTTTGAAATTTAGAATATATGCCTGTGGTGTCTTTGTACTAGGATCTGCTTGGATTATTAAGTTCTTTGGAGTGCATTAACACTTGGTAACTTGGGTTAACTAACCCGGGATTATCAACTGAAAGTCCCCTATCAAGAGCAACCTAGCTACAAGATATTTAGTAACCCAAAGAGGTGCTGGGCATCAATGTTCTAAGAAGGGATGTGAGCCAAGTGTCTAAAGTGAATAATGTGTCAAGCATAAACAAAGAAAAGAGCTTGTTACACATGACACTGAACTAAAGCTTATAAAGTAAAAATTCAGTAAACAAGGACAAGGGAATAATGAGAGGTCATAGCAGTGTCTTGCTTGATGCTTAGAGAGAACTTTCTAGGCCTACTTGTCAATAAGAAGTGAGTAGTTACATATCTGCATAAAACCCCATGAGCTACCAATAACACTCTGCTAACATGAGCATTCTCTTTTGTTTTCATTCTTTCTTCTTAATAATTCTTTTCTTGCTTGGGGACAAGCAAGTTTTAAGTTTGGTGTTGTGATGACAAGTCATCTTAGCCTAGTTTCACTAGTCTTTTTCCTTTGTTTTCATTTAGTTTTATGCACTTTCTTAAGCCACAAGTAAGCCAATTGGTTGGAATTTCATGTTTCCTTAGATTTAATCAACTATGGATGAATTGATGCATTTTCATGAGTTTTATACCATAATTGCTTATATGACAAGAAAAAGAATAACTCTCATGATTAGAGCATAGCTTTGATGCAATTGTTGGTTGATGATAGGTAGAAGAAAGCTTGGAAGAAGGTTGAGGAAAAGGGTGATAGCAAGAGGCAAGAGGAAGGACTCACGTTTGAGCCAAAGTTTGCCTCAAACATGGGCTCAAACGTGAGGAAGAGTGCAACCACACCCTGGAGAAGAGCCAACATTTGCGCCAACATTTGCCTCAAATGTTGAGGCAAACGTTGGCTGAAGAAGGAGCAAGGGAGGGCAACGTTTGCGCCAACGTTTGCCTCAAACGTGAGGTCAAACGTTGGCGCCAAAAAGAAGAGAAAGAGCACTCCTGGGCATGGCAACGTTTGAGCCAACGTTTGTCTCAAACGTGAGGTCAAACATTGGCTACATTTTGGCAAGGAAGAGCAAGCAAAAGCACCCCTGAAGCAAGCCAATGTTTGTGCCAACGTTTGCCTCAAACGTGAGGTCAAACGTTGGCGCCATTTTAGCTTGAAGAAGAGTCCATGATTTATGAGTTAATTGAGCCACGTTTGCGCCAACGTTTGCCTCAAACGTTGGGCCAAACGTTGGCCAAAAAGAGAGCATGGGGAGATCCACGTTTGAGCTCACGTTTGACCTCAAACGTTGGCTCAAACGTGATCTCAATCTCACCTTGAGATCTCTTTCTGTTTCTTTTACTGCACCATTGGAGAATTGAGATTTGAATCCAAGTTTTCTTCTATTTTGATTTCTAATCTCTTGCAATTGAATTCTAAATTTGGATCTAAGAAGGCAGTGAGATCTAGACTTGGTTATCTAGTCTCTTGAGTCCTGAGATCTACATCTTTCAATTTCAATTTCCTTGTTTCATTTCTACACCAAGCTTGTTCTCATTGTCATTTGAGATCCGGTTTAATTAAATCCATCTTTTACTTTTCTGTTCATCGCAAATTTACTTTTCCTGGTCTAACTTCTGCAAATCCAATTCCCACTCCCCTTTATAATTCAAGCCATTTACATTCCTTGCACTTTAAGATTCTGCAATTTACATTTCTTGCGTTCTAAGTTTCTGCCATTTAATTTCTTGCTCTTTAAGATTCAGCATATTTATTTTCTCTGCTCTTTAATTTCCTGCAAATCACCCACTCCCCTTTACATTCTATGCAATTTAGTTCCTGCCAACACAATTTCACATAATCAACTCTTGTTTGCTTGACTAATTCAACCACTAAACTAAAATTGCTCAATCCTTCAATCCTTGTGGGATCGACCTCACTCACGTGAGTTATTATTACTTGCTGCGACCCGGTACACTTGCCGGTGAGTTTTGTGTCGGATCGTTTTCCGCACATCAATGCTTCTTTTGGGCGTTGAACGCCCAGTTGTGCCTCTTACTGGCGTTTTCTTGCCAATGAGCTTTTTCTCTCTATTTTGCGTGCTGAATCCTTCTGTAACTCTATGAACTTATGCAATGGACTCTTTACCTTATTAACAATGAACTTTATATAAACAAATAAAATCAAGAATAGGGCAAAATGCCAGAGAAAGTGATGCCAATGGCTGGGTTGCCTCCCAACAAGCGCTTCTTTATTGTCTTTAGCTGGACCTTGCTGAGCTTTTTAATCTAACCTCAGCCTTGAGCACTCTTGCTCAACATTACATTCGAGATAGTGCTTGATTCTCTATCCATTAACAATGAACTTTCTATCAGAGTCAATGTCTTGAAGCTCCACATAACCGTATGGTGATACACTTGTAATCACATATGGTCTCCTCCACCGAGATTTCAATTTCCCGGGGAACAGCCTGAGCCTAGAGTTAAACAACAGAACCTTTTGTCCTGGTTCAAAGATTCTAGATGACAGCTTTCTGTCATGCCATCTTTTTTATTTCTCTTTATAAAGCTTGGCATTTTCGAAAGCAGTGAATATGAATTCCTCTAGCTCATTCAGCTGGAGCAATCTTTTTTCTCCAGCTAACTTGGCATCAAAGTTTAGGAATCTGGTTGCCCAGTAGGCCTTATGTTCCAGTTCCACGAGCATGTGACAAGCCTTACCATACACAAGTTGGTATTGAGAGGTCCCTATAAGAGTCTTGAATGCTGTTCTGTAAGCCCACAGAGCATCATCCAAGCTTCGTGCCCAATCCCTTCTACGGGTACTTATAGTCCGTTCCAGGATTCTTTTTAGTTCTCTGTTAGAAACTTCAGCTTGCCCATTTGTCTATGGATGATATGGAGTCGCCACCTTGTGGCGAATCCCATAACGGACCATGGCAGAGTAAAGTTGTTTGTTGCAGAAGTGAGTGCCCCCATCAATGATTAGTACCCTAGGGACACCAAACCTGCTAAAGATATGTTTCTGGAGGAACTTCAGCACTATTTTAGTATCATTGGTGGGTGTGGCAATGGCTTCTACACATTTAGATACATAGTCAACTGCCACCAGAATATACGTGTTTGAGTATGATGGTGGGAAAGGCCCCATGAAATCAATACCCCATACATCAAACAGCTCAATCTCCAAGATTCCTTGTTGAGGCATGATAAACCCATATTTTATGAGTTCTTTTGTGCTTAATTTGAGTGATTTATTCAATCCTTCTCCTACTTATTCACATTAATTGCATGGTTTTACTTTCCCTTCCTTATTATGTCATATGGTGAAAAACATGTTTCCTAAGCTTTAAAAATTAATTATTTTAATTACCTTTATTTCCATTCGATGCTGTGATTAGTGTGTCGAGTAGTTTCAGATTTTCTAAGGCAGAATGACTTAAAGGATGGAAAAGGAAACATACAAAATAGGAAGGAGAAGGCAAAACGGAGCATTAAGGAAACTGGTATTTACGCGACCGCATGGACGAAACGATCGCGTGCCAAGCACGAATCAGCAGCGACGCGGCCGCATAACTGACGCGACCGCACACCTTAAGCAGAACGCACATGATGCGATCGTATGACTGACGCGATCGCGTGGCAAGGAAAAGCTCCAAATGACGCGACCGCGTGACCCACGCGGACGCGTGACAGAGGCCACGCACCAGAAATTGCAGAAAACACTCATAGCGATTTCTAAAGCCCTTTTTGGCCCAGATCCAAGTACAGACAGCATAGACCAGAGGTTATAAAGTGTGGAAATCCATCCATTCAAAGGGAGCTCGCATATATTTTATTTTTCAATGATTTAGATTTAGTTGAGAGGGAGATCTTCTCCTCTCTCTCTTTTAGGATAAGGATTTAGAATTTCTTCTTTTTTTAAGAGTGACTCTCAATCTAGGTTTTACGTTCCTTTGTTTTAGCTTCCTTTACTTTTATTTATTCCAGCACTTGAATTGATCAGTGAATTTATGAATTTCTTCCATGTTATAGATTGTTATCTGAATTAATAATATTTGAGGTATTTTCAGTTTATGATTGTTCTCTTTGATTTAAGTTACCATTGCTTCCCATCTAAGGATATTTTTATTATTCCAGCAATTTTACTTTTTCCCCTTTTGGTCCTTGTTAAGAATTTAGTAACTCAACAGTTATTAAACTCAACATAATTGATAATTGTTATCTTGCTAATTGAGCTGAACTTAAGTAATCCCAACCTTTTCTTAGGAAATAAATAGGATTCAAAGGTCAATTTAATTAGTCCCTTGACTTTCCTTTGCCCTAGTACAGGTTGACCAAGTGGAGTTTAGAATTCAACTTTCATTATAGTAGAGAGAGATAACTACGTTGGACCTCCAACTTCTCTTACCTCGCCAAAAGTCTGCTTTACAGTATTTATTTATTTTAATTGCCATTTACTTTACTTGTCAGTCAAATTACTTGCTTCTCATCTTCTAAACCCCGATTACAACCCCTATAGCCAATAATAAGAACATACTTCCTCGCAGTTCCTTGAGAAGATGACCCGAGGTTTGAATACTCGGTTAACAATTTCTAAAGGGGTTTGTTACTTGTGACACCCAAAACGTTTGCACGAAGGGATTTTTGTCGGTTTAGAGACTATATCTACAAAGCGACTATTTTTATGACATTCTTTACTGGCAAAAATCCCAACGTCAAAATATTTTTTTATTGGCTAATTAAAAGGATTTTATAACGTGTGCCTTATTATTGGTTATTGTAAATATTTTTCTTTTGCTTGCTTATTTATTTTTGTTTTTCCTTTTTATCTTTATTTGCTACTATGAACTCTCACCCATCTCGCTTTGAGTTTGATTCTAATATTGTTAAAGGAAATAGAAGTTACAACAGGAATGTGCATCAAGGTCAGACCAATCAAGGATGGATGGAACCAAGAGGATCTAATCAACCCTTTTGGCAGCGACACCCTCTGAGATATCCTGGACAAAGACCATTCTACAGTGCATACCCAGCTGAAAGACATGGTGGACAACCTTGTAACTACCAACAAGCCGCACCCCATGCATGTAACCCATCCTTTCAACATAACCTCGAACCACCACACTCACAAGCTTCTCTTCACCATTTGCCACCATATGATCCTTTCTTACCCCAGTACCAATCCAATCGCTCCCAATCGCCACCACTTTCCTTTGTGTCATGTCCAAGTCCAGCAACCCAGGAAGCAGAGGCTCGCCTAAAGGAAACAGTAATTAAATTTCAAACAACCATTCAACAACTGGAGCAAGCAATAATTCAATGGGCTTCTAGGCGCTCAAATACACAAGGATCAGCCACAGCTCCATGTGGACAGCCCAATGAAGAGTGTAGCATGAAGGAGCTACCAGAAACTCAAGTGGACAAGACAGAGAATGAATTTGTACTAGAACAATTAGAAGAAGCTGTCTTTGTTCAAGAAGAAGAGTTGGTTGGAGATCTAGGAGATGCTGAACCTCCATGGGAATCCATAATTGAGGAAAACTCCGTCCAGGATGCTACAGTTGATGCTAAGGAGGATATTTCTCCAAGGCAAATCGTTTATGAAGAATTAGACGGAATAATCCAAGAAACGAATTCCCTCGATAGGGATAGTCACAAGTCTAGCTCTCTTAGTGATGAACTTGCATCCGCAAGTGAATTCTCTGAGATCGAAGAATCCTCCCCAAGCGAATATGAAGATGATGCAGAGGTAGATTTCTCTCAACCTCCAATATATGACTCAAGTGAGGAGGAAGACACAGAAGACTTTGACCAGGACACAGATACAATTGAAGATCTTTGCAAAGAAGTGGAGGAGTTCACAGAATAGCACACAGAAACGGAACTTGCAGAACCACCAAAAACACCTATCCCAAGGCCATTACCACCTAATACAAGCTTCAAGTGGGTACAATCCTTAACTTATAACTTTACTTATTCACTTGAATACGGTTTGCTTGAAACAGATGGCCAGCTTAGAGCTCTCTGCGGCTTTAAGAGTAAGAGGGAAATGGCTCGTACTCAGAGCTGGTGCACAAGGTTCAATAAGGTTCCACGCTTCACCTCGAAGTACACGGATTGGTATCATGCTCAATTGCATGGATCACAGAGAACGTTTGGTCGCCACGGTGAGATTCTACTTTTTAAACCGCCCGGATGGAGACATGTAGATCAAGACGGAGGCGGATTTAAAAGCAAGGCTTGGAATCCTGGAGTTTATTCTGACATTTGTCATCCCGGGAGCCTAACAATATATTTGAAGCTGTTTGGAAGCTTTGCATGCCTAGTTTGGGACGCCGGAGGCTATTGGCATTCCAAACATTGGTGGAGTTTTTTGACAAATTTAAACATAAGCCGCCATAACAGGATACTCCTCCAATGTCCAACTTAAGGACTTTAACTAAAAGTGCTAGGTGGGAGACAACCCACCATGGTATGGTCGCTTCTTTTTCAATTTATTTCTTGTTAATTGCTTTCATTTTTTCCTTTCTAATTTCAATTTATTAAACCTGGAATCATGCATCGCATTCATGTTAATCGTTGCATTCTGCATTTTTCATACATATAAAAAAAAAGGGATGCACGACGCGACCGCATGCCCCATGCGATCGCGTCATATTGCGAAAAACACCACCCGCGCGACCGCGTGACCCATGCGGCCGCGTCATATATATATCGGAGTAAGGATCCAAGGAACAGAAAGTTAGGCTGGAATTGTGCGGCCCTTGTGCGTTTCGCACAAATTGGCCCACGCGATCGCATGCCCCATGCGATCGCGTCATGATGCACGGAAAACTTGTCTCTCAACAAATCTTCTTTCGGCAAGTGTACCGAATTTGTCGTCAAGTAAAAACTCACAATAGAGTGAGGTCGAATCCCACAAGGATTGATTGATCAAGCAACTTTAATTAGAAGAATGTTCTAGTTGAGCGAATCCAGAATTTGGGTTGAGAGTTGCAGAAAATAATCTCTTTTTCCAGCCTCCAGAACTCCTTTAACAATTCAAAGCTACACCTATATATACTACTCTTCTCAGCTTCTAGTTTGCTCTTCAAGTCTTGGGCCTTTGGATCTTGAGTTTGAAGCAGTTCTTTTCTTCATTTGGGCTTGGCTTTACTTGCAGAGAGAAAGTGTGAAGTGGGCAGAGACTTTAGCTCAGGACGTTAGTGGTGTTAACGTTCAGTGAAAATATGGGTTCGA
>NC_029789.2:99174557-99204217 GCF_000816755.2 Arachis ipaensis | reverse complement strand
CCTCAACTTCCCTTCTCCACGTTAGAGTGCACGTTAACTTAGTTAACGTGACTCTTAACGTGGGCAATGATGGCTTTGAGAGTAGTGGATTTTCAGCTGATAATCCCGGGTTAGTTAACCCAAGTTACCAAGTGATAAAGCACCCCTGAGAGCTTATTCATCCAAGTAGATCCATCACACAGGAGCACCACAGACACTTGTCTCAAAGTCCAAACCATTGGTGCCTAGCCTTATTGCTTACTCTTTTTCTTTTGTTTTTCACTTCATTTGTTCTTTCCCTTTTTTTCTTATTAGGATCTTGTTATTAACTTAGTCTCATGGGTATATCCAAAGTCAAGTATTCAGGATAGATAGTTGTCTTCCTAGCCTTATGGTTGAACCAACTTAGTTAACTTATGACTACCCCAAAGATTCATGAATGCACTTCCACATTATGAACTCTACTCTGGTCTTTTAAAAACATAAACATTCTCTTCTTCATTTGATTTAAAAGGGACAAGCTTACAAGAAAGTAAGGGAAGGATGCAGTGACATAAAGACGAGTGCACATAGACTTTCTTCAATACCAAAAACTTAAAAGACATGATTGAAAAAGGTTTAAACATAACATGGAAGCAAGTTCTATTTCATACAAGATCTTCCTTATTTAAAACATAGAGAAAGATGGAACAAAGAAGGAACTCCACCACCTTTTACTGTTGTGGATGTCCATGTCATCATTTGTAGTTGAAGCTCTTTCTGTGCTCCTTGGCTTTCCAAATATTGTCTAGACAAGCCATCAATGGCCTCCTGCAATTGGTGCATGTCCAAGGTCTGTTGTGCTTGACCCTCTAAGACTTGTCCTTCCACTACTTGAGGGGCTGTTTTCTTCCTTTGCTTCCGCTGAGGCAAAGGGGATGCTGCAGCTTTCATCCTTCGTACAGTTATTGGGATGCCTTCCTTTATCCACATGGGGTTCTCATCTTCAAAAACTACCCCAGCTTTCTTGCATATTCGGTAAATAGTGTTGGGGTAACCTAACGTTCCTCTTGAGTCACTTTTCTCTGCCATCTTTCTAATACCTTCAGCTATGAGTTCATGAACTTTGATTTCTCCTCCCTTCAGTATACAGTGCACCATTGTGGCTCTCTTGACATTCACCTCCGAGTTGTTTGCAGCTGGGAAAATAGACCTTCTCACTAGCTCAAACCACCCATTGGCTTCAGGAGTGAGATCTGTTCTCTTGATGAACTTTGGGTTATTTCCCGCACCCCTTTCCCAGTCAGCTCCTGGTACACAAATATCTTGCAGAATCTGGTCATAATTGGGGTTGTCCAATCTTGAGTGATAGCTTTCTTCTTCAAATTGTATAGTCCGTAGCTTCAATGCCCTCATGACACTCATGGAACCAAAGTCCACCATCTTTACTCTCACAAAGCTTGTGTAAGACTCATCCTTCTTATCATATCGAACCGCATTTGCATAAAATTCTCTTATGAGATTTGCATTCACCTTAATGACCGGGTCAGTGAGGAGCTCCCATCTTCTCCTTTCTATCTTCTCTGTGATTTCGGGGCACTCAGTCTTTGTAACTTGAAATCCCAGCTCATAAATGATTTCCTTATCAACCATCCACCCGTATTGCAATGCATGATGCAAGCTTCTAAATCTCCTTTCATCATATGGGTGTTCTTCCATGGGTTCCTTCCCCTTCCTTCTTTTAGAACCCGAAGACGCCATGAATGATAGTTAGTATGTGAAGGTGGTAAGGTTGTGGAGACTTTTGGTTGTTTAGGGTTTTATGGCAATGAAAAGAGTGAGGGGAGGAATGTTTATAATCGGATAGAGGGTGTCTTGTACCGAAAGGAAGAGTGGTGAAGGGTGTGTGATGACAATGAAGGGTGGTACAGACAAGGGTCATTTATATAGAGAAGTTGTGAGAGAATGGAGGGTGTAGATTGATGAAGCAGTCACTTGATGGACGGTTAGGGTTATGCATGGCTAGAAGACAAGGATCATCACTTTATGATGGGGATTGCTCGGTCTTCTAGGGGTGCCATTTTTTTCAATGTTGCATGGCAACATTTTTCGATGTATTACCTTTTTAGAACAAGTGTGTAGCCCCTCCTTTTGTGGTGTCCGAACCTTCTTTGTTTGGTTGTCCAATCTATCCCTTTTAATTCCCCTTTTCTTTTCCTATAAAGACAAACTAAGAAGAGTAAGAAAAGATATTAAAATGACCATATGAACTTTACGGCTAATATTAATAAAAGGGAAGAAAGGATTTTATTGTTTATTTATGAATTCCAACTAACTAACTAACTATTGGTGGGTCCTTATATGCATCTTGGTGGCACCATGGGGTGACACCAAACTTAGTTTGAAGCAATGTGATGAAAAGTTTTGTTCAAAGCTCCCAAGACTAGCATGCATCTTGGTTTGCTTTGAACACCAAACTTGTTCTTCACTATATACTGCATGATAAAGATTTCACCAAGTGTTTGTCAAGTTTGGGTTGAAATTCATAAACATTGATTTATTCATTATTTTAAAAACATATAAAACATGGGTTGCCTCCCATGAAGCGTTTCTTTAGCGTCACTAGCTTGACGTTTTTCCTTCATCAGGGTGGTTGGTAGTGCTTAAAGTCCTCCCCTCTTGCTGTGGACTTATATCCATTGGTTAGATCAATGATCTCCACATGTTCCAGGGAAAGAACTTTCTTGTGAGAGTTTGAAAACATTGAAGCTGAGTCGTTCATCATGGATTCTCAATATTAGCTCCCCTTTCTCTACATCGATAAGTGCTCTGGCCGTAGCTAGGAATGGTCTTCCCAATATGATTGGGTGAGTGTGACTCTCTTCCATGTTTAGGATGACAAAGTCTTTTGGGAGAAAATATTTCCCAACCTTTAGCAACACATTTTCCACCACTCCTATTGCTTGCTTTTGAGTTTTGTCAGCCAGTCTGATGATTACATCTGTGGGTATTATCTCATTGATCTGCAGCCTCTTCGTCAGGGATAAGGGCAGTAAGTTGATGCTGGCCCCCAAATCACATAGTGCTCTATCGAACATAGTTTCACCTATGCCACAAGGGATGTGAAAACTCCCTGGATCTCTTCTTTTTGTAGGCAACTCAGGGTGAATAAGGGCACTACACTCCTTGTTCATCACTATAGTCTGGCCTCCTTTGAGTGAGCTTTTTCTGGGAAGAAGTTCCTTCATATACTTGATGAATGCAGGCATTTGTTGAATTGCCTTGATGAATGGTATGTTCACATGTAGAGATGTAAACAAGTCTAGGAACCTTGAGTATATTCTTTTTTCCACAGCACCATTGAGTAGTTGAGGGAAGAGTGCATAGAGCTTCAGCAGCTCTTGTTGTGAGATTTCTGGTTCTTGGCAATCTCTATCCTTCTCCTTTGTTGAGTTATCTTCAGGTTGTTTGCAAAGTTTGCCTTGCTTGTCTTTAGTCTCTTGATCACTCGCAGTGACCATTTTGCAATCTTCCCATCTTACTTTCTTTGCTTCTCCTTTGGGGTTTTTCTCCGTGTCACTTGGGAAGCTATCAGTAGGATTGGGAATCTTCTCAACTAAATATCCCACCTGGAATTCCAGCTTCCTGATGGTCTCTCCCTGGTTCTTAATATTGGCTCGCACCTCCTCTTTGAACACCTTATTTTCTTGCATCTCTTGGCATATTCCTTCAAGTACGGCTTCAATCTTAGAGAGCTTGTCATCAATTGATGAGTGATTCGGAGCAGATGTGCTGTTTTGGTTTGCCTTCTTTGACTCATAAGAGAGTCCTTCATAGAAAATGTGCAGCTGCACCCATTCGTTGAACATATCTGGTGGGCACCTCCTTATTAGGTCTTTAAACCTCTCTCTTGCTTCATATAGAGTCTCACCATCTTGTTGCCTGAAAGTTTGGACCTCAGCTCTCAGCCTATTGATTCGTTGAGGAGGGTAAAATCTTGCTAAGAATTTGTTCACCACATTTTCCCAAGTTGTCAAGCTTTCCCTTGGGAAGGATTCCAGCCACTTGGCTGCTTTGTCCCTAAGTGAGAATGGAAATAGGAGCAGTCTATAGGCGTCAGGGTGAACACCATTAGACTTCACTGTGTCACATATTCTCAGGAAGGTGGTCAAATGTTGATTAGGGTCTTCTTGAACACCTCTTCCAAATGAACAGTTGTTCTGAACAAGGGTGATGAGCTGTGGTTTAAGTTCAAAGTTGTTGGCATGGATTGTTGGCTTTTGGATGCTACTTCCACAATTGCCTGGGTTTGGATTGATGTAAGAGCCCAAAACTCTTCTATCCTCCCCAGCATTATTTGCTCTTCCTCCTCCCCCATGGTTGTGATCCTCTTCTTCATGATGGTTTTCCATGTTGTCTTCCATGTTTGCTTCAAAGAATTCCTCTTCTTCCTCAGCACCAACCACTTTCTTTCCTCTTGCCTCCCTCCTTAGTCTAAGGAAGGTCCTCTCAGGTTCAGAATCGAAGGAAGTTGAAGCCCCGCTTCTTCTCCCTGTCATACAACCATCAAGTGCAAGCAAAAAAAGATAGGTGCAGACAGTATTTGTGTCAGAATTACTGTTAGTTGTGGGTGATGCAATATATCAAACAGTTAGTGGGTTAGCAAACAGAATTGAAACTAACAAAGAAAAACAAAAGAGTAGAGGGGGAAGGGAAGAAGTTTAACTAAACAAAAAGTAAATCACTCAAACTGAAAATAAAATTCACAAAAATAAAAATGCTCAATCTAGTGATCTTCCAATTTAATCATTGTTGATGCACAATCAATCCCCGGCAACGGCGCCATAAACTTGATGCACGGAAAACTTGTCTCTCAACAAATCTCCTTTCGGCAAGTGTACCGAATTTGTCATCAAGTAAAAACTCACAATAGAGTGAGGTCGAATCCCACAAGGATTGATTGATCAAGCAACTTTAATTAGAAGAATGTTCTAGTTGAGTGAATCCAGAATTTGGGTTGAGAGTTGTAGAAAATAAAATGGCGGGAATGTGAATAACAGAAAATTAAATGCTAGAATTAAAGTACTGGAAGTAAATGACTGAAAATAAATTGCAGAATTGTAAATGGGAATGGGGGATTTGCTCATAAAAGTAAATGGCAGAAATTAAAGAGAATGGGTAAGATCAGAGATGGGGAGTTCATTGGGCTTAGGAGCTGTTGCAATTCTCCGAATCAAGTTCATTTTCATCTCTTCCTCAATAAATGCACTCATTGATCTCCTTGGCAATCTTAAGTGATTGAATTACAATGTCTTGCAATTCAATCCCTCAAATCTTGATCAATAGCCAATTTCTTGGTCAATTGCTCATGAAAAGAGATGAAGTATGGTCACTAATTATACCACATGCATTTCCCAAATCAAGTATTGAGAGGGTTATAGTCACATACCCATCCAAACCCAATTTGGTCCAGCATGAGAAAGCATTTTTAGCTTGATCTCTTCATTCCTCTTTCAAGGTTCAAAAGAGATCCAAGTTTGAATAGCTTCTTTTCTAAGATAACTACTCAATTGGATGAAGATCGAAAGCTTTCAAGTAAAATCAAGAGAAAAGATAGAAGAAGAATAATGAAAATTAGTATTGATCCATCAAATTACAACAGAGCTCCCTAACCCAATGAAAGGGGTTTACTTGTTCATAGCTCTTGAAAATGAAAACAAAGATGGAGAATACATCATAAAACTTGAAAATGCAGAGAAGGTAAAATACAGAGAGTAATTCTCTTTTTCCAGCCTCTAGAACTCCTTTAACAATTCAAAGCTACTCCTATATATACTACTCTTCTCAGCTTCTAGTTTGCTCTTCAAGTCTTGGGCCTTTGGATCTTGAGTTTGAAGCAGTTCTTTTTTTCATTTGGGCTTGGCTTTACTTGCAGAAAGAAAGTGCTAAGTGGGCAGAGACTTTAGCTCAGGGCGTTAGGGGTGTTAACATTTAGTGAAAGTATAAGTTCGAGAATGTTAGTGACACTTAACATTTTCACAACGTTCCAATGTACCCCTTTGCCTCACGTTAGAGCCCACGTTAACTAGGTTTACATGGCTTCTAACGTGGCCTTGCCAACCTTTGAGAACGTTAGTGACACTCAACATTGTCACTAACGTTCCAGTGTGCCCCTTTTTGCTTCACGTTAAAGCCCACGTTAACTAGGTTAATGTGGCTTCTAACGTGGCCTTGCCAAACTTCGAGAACGTTAGTGACACTCAACATTGTCACTAATGTTCCAGTGTGCCCCTAGATCTCACGTTAGAGTCCACGTTAACTAGGTTAACGTGGCTTCTAACGTGGCCATTCTTAGCCACAGTAAAGAAAAGGTCAGTGAAACTGGCCAAGATGCCCTGGCATCACGTGACTTGCACAATATCAATCCCACGCGACCGCGTGAGCGACGCGATCGCATCGCATGGATTGCACATCACCCCAAAAGGAGACAGAGAGTTGCGCTAAAACGGCGCTCGAGTCGTGCGTTTAGCACGAATTCTAGCGACGCGATTGCATGACCCACGCGATCGCGTCACCCCTCTTCCACCCCTCTCATGCGATTGCGCGCCCCACGCGATCGCGTCACTCCCATTTTCACCCTAACCACGCGACCGCGTGCTCCACGCGGCCGCGTGATCCTCTATCACTAACCCTAAACCCTATCTCCATTACCCCCCTTCGCCTCAGCCGCCACCGCGCCACCGTGCCCCGTTACCGCGCCAGACGACGCCGCCGCAGCCACCTTCTTCCCTGTTCCACCCCTCCCGCCTACCAGGTTCCGGAAAACGCACCCCCCCTTTATCCGTTCATCGTTTTTCTGTAATTTTTCCATTTCTGTTCATCATTAGGATAGATAGATATGCATGTTGTAGTGGATTTTTAGGTTGTTAGGTAGCTTAGGCTGTGGTTAGTGGATCTAGGTCTGTTTACTTGCACTGTTCCTGTTTATGTTTTATCATAACTGCAATTCTGCTGTTCCTGTGACCTCGTTCATATGCTGTGATTTCTTGCAATTGCTGCTTGTTACTCTAAATTTTCCTATTTCTATTCATTACTGGTAACTGCAGCAAGTTTTTAATTCATATGAACTGCTATGATTATTGTTTATTTTCCGGGACAATCCAATTTTAGCCGGAATGCTGCCCAAATTTTTTGTAAATTGTTTTCATTCATGTTTTGGTTTGGCATTTCTGAACTCTGTTTTACTCTGCTTTACCCAAACCATTTCATGAATGCTATGGCAAACTTTCTTATCCTCTTTGATTTCCTGGTTCATAAACTGCATTTATGATTCACTGATTCCAATTTTTGCTTTCTTTATTTCTATTCGAATCAGCATCACCCTGTTTTCCTTGTTCGATTATGAGTACTTCTATTCTTACCTGTGAACCCTTGTTATATGGAATTTTTCTATGCCACTTACTTTAACCAGCACTTCACTAACTCACTAATACCATACTAACCCTTTTGATCTCTTTTCTGATTATTTTCACTTCCCTCTAACTTTCTCACCATGGCATATTGATTATTTTTCCATTTAACATAAATTCAATCACATTTCATTTACTCATTTTCCTTATTCTATTTCTCCCTTGCCGCTTTGAGTTTCCTTGGTTTAATTGCCTATTTGCTTTCCTATTTTATCCATTTCCTGGTTTTCTATTTTTCAGAATGTCTGCCTCACAAAGGAAAGGAAAAGGCAAGGCTACTGGCAAGCGCAAACGAGGAGATTCCTCCCAGTCCATCATTGCCCTCATGCACGATTCCTCATGGCGGGAGAAGAACTTAACACAGCAGGAAAAAGATGACCAGCTACTCCCTGCAAATGATCCTATAAAATTTGCAAACCGGTACTGCGAGCTGAAGTACCCGGCTTTTGCCAACTCCAGAAATCTTTACCTGGAGCGAACTCTGAAGATTCCAGAAGCACTCCAACAGTACACCACTGAGCAAATCAAGCAAAGGGGCTGGTTCTTTCTGGAGAGAATACTGACAGAGGTCAACGCATCTTGGGTCCGGGAATTCTACTACAACTACTACCTCACCACCCTAGATGCCGTAAACCTAAGAGGAAAACAAATTCTGGTCACTGAAGAGGCCTTAGAGGACATTCTCCGGCTCCCAGCCAAGTCCGATCAGCCTGATGGTTATTCAAAGGCTGAGGAGGACATGCGTCAGATGCAGTTTGATTGGGATGCTGTAAAGGCACGGATAGCTCTCGACCCGACAGTCCCTTGGGAGATGGGTCAGGACACTACCATGCCTAGAGGGATCAAGAGAGCATACTTAAACGATGAGGCTCGGTTATGGCATCAGATCTTGAGTAATTATGTGATGCCGAGTACTCACGAGACGGAGATCCCGGCTACTATGATCACCCTCCTTTGGTGTATGCTGGAGGGTAAGGACCTTTATCTGCCACGTTTCATTCAGCACTATATGGCCAGGGTCCACGTCCGAGGCACCCTCCCTTTTCCATATCTAGTTACACAGCTTGGCCGTCGAGCTGACGTGCCATGGGAGGCTGCCGATGAGAGACCACCAGCGGCGGATTGTAGGAAGATCATTCCGCATAGCCGGAACTTCTTAGCCTTGGGCCACAGACCACCACCATTCACTGCTACTGATGAGTCAGCCCCACCGTCTGCTGGACCCTCTTCCTCCACTGCTGCACCACCTACCCCTGCTACCACCACTGCACCTTCACCTGCCACAGAACCCGTCTATCATCTGGTGCACCGCTTGTTCCGACGACTTGACCAGATGGAGCGTCGCAACAAGCGACGCTATGAGCACCTAAAGCTGATGATACGATCCGGTGACATTCCCTCCGAGCCTAACACACCGTCCGAGGCATCTGAGGAGGAGGCGGATGCGCCCGAGGCAGAGACCCATCCCCAGGGAGAGGCAGCGCCGGCCGCACCACAGACAGCGGTCCCACATCAGATTGAGGCTGTGGATCTTGAGATCTCGATCTAGTCAGCCCCACCTCTACAGCAGCCAAACTCCCAGCCTACCACCACTGAGACTCCAGCTACCATCCCTCCCAGTGATGACACTCCTTCACACCCGGCTTGATTGAGCATCGGGGACGATGCTTCCTTTTAAGTGTGGGGAGGTCGTCATCTCTGGCGGTTATTTTGGTGAACCACTACATCTTTTTTCTTTTATTTTGGATATTTTTCTGTATTTTTCTTTTTACTGTTATTTTCTGAGTACTTATACATTGCTTTTATGTATTTTTACTCTATTTTCTGCATTTTGCATTCTTAGTTCATATTTTAGCCATTTAGTTTATTTTAGTTTAGTTTGCAATTCTGATTTATTAGTGGATTAATTGATGTAGATACAAACCAAGAGAATGATTGAGGCCATCATTTGATTTTAGCTCACTTACCCCAAATTAGCCTACCTTTTACATCACCTTTGTTAGCCCCCTTGAACCTTTTAAAACCCCTTTATTCTATTTATCCAAATTACTAGCCTTAAGCAGAAAAACAAAAGAAAATTCCAAGTGAATCCTTGGTTAGCTTAAGATAGAAAATTATAAATAGAGTAAAATGTGGGAAACCTTTTGGGAACATGGGTGATAGAAACAAAAGGTAGAGAAGTTAAAAGAAATAAAATAAATTTGGGAAGCATGCTCATGAGAAAATCAAAGTGATTTAATTGCCATGTGCCTTAAAAAAAAAGAAAAGAAAAGAAGAGTTATTTTTCAGCATTTAAATAAAAGGGGGATACAAAAGAAATTCCCTAATGCAAAATAAAAGCAATGCACATGGAATAAAAAAATAAATAAAAAGTGAAACGTGAGCATGTAATAATAAGTGGGATAATATGGGAAAATAGGTAAAGAGATTTTGTTTTACTAAATATGTATGTTAGGTGAGATCTTAGTCTAATTAAGGATTCACATATTAGCTCACTTGACCCTATACATAAATCCTTACCTTTACCTTGGCCCCATTACAACCTCAATTAAAGACCTCATGACTTTTTGGTATGACTATATTCTATAATTGTTGATTGGTTAGATAAAGAACAAAACTATAGAAAGCAAGAATAAAAAGAAAAATAGAGTGAATAAATTCAATAAACACTGAGTGACTAGAGAGTAAACACAAAATCCAGTGAGGGTTCAATAACTCATCAACATATATCTGTACTTAATTTACTAATTGTTTTGCAAGTTAGTACACCGCATGGACGAAGCGATCGCGTGCCAAGCACGAATCAGCAGCGACGCGGCCGCATGACTAACGCGACCCCACGCCTTAAGCAGAACGCACATGACGCGATCGCATGACTGACGCGACCGCGTGGCAAGGAAAAGCTCCAAATGACGCGACCGCGTGACCCACGCGGACGCGTGACAGAGGCCACGCACCAGAAATTGCAGAAAACGCTCATAGCGATTTCTGAAGCCCTTTTTGGCCCAGATCCAAGTACAGACAGCATAGACCAGAGGTTATAAAGTGTGGGAACGCATCCATTCAAAGGGAGCTCGCATATATTTTATTTTTCAATGATTTAGATTTAGTTGAGAGGGAGATATTCTCCTCTCTCTCTTTTAGGATTAGGATTTAGGATTTCTTCTTGTTTTAAGAGTGACTCTTAATCCAGGTTTTACGTTCCTTTGTTTTAGCTTCCTTTTACTTTTATTTATTCCAGCACTTGAATTGATCAGTGAATTTATGAATTTCTTCCATGTTATAGATTGTTATCTGAATTAATAATATTTGAGGTATTTTCAGTTTATGATTGTTCTCTTTGATTTAAGTTACCATTGCTTCCCATCTAAGGATATTTTTATTATTCCAGCAATTTTACTTTTTCCCTTTTTGGTCCTGGTTAAGAATTCAATAACTCAACAGTTATTAAACTCAACATAATTGATAATCGTTATCTTGCTAATTGAGCTGAACTTAAGTAATCCCAACCTTTTCTTAGGAAATAAATAGGATTCAAAGGTCAATTTAATTAGTCCCTTGACTTTCCTTTGCACTAGTACAGGTTGACCAAGTGGAGTTTAGAATTCAACTTTCATTATAGTAGAGAGAGATAACTACGTTGGACCTCCAACTTCTCTTACCTCGCCAAAAGTCTGCTTTACAGTATTTATTTATTTTAATTGCCATTTACTTTACTTGTCAGTCAAATTACTTGCTTCTCATCTTCTAAACCCCGATTACAACCCCTATAGCCAATAATAAGAACATACTTCCTCCCAGTTCCTTGAGAAGACGAATCGAGGTTTGAATACTCGGTTAATAATTTCTAAAGGGGTTTGCTACTTGTGACACCCAAAACGTTTGCACGAAGGGATTTTTGTCGGTTTGGAGACTATATCTACAACGTGACTGTTTTTATGACATTCTTTACTGGCAAAAATCCCAACGTCAAGGCATGGCATAACTGTGAGGCAAATTACTAGCTCTCTGGCAACTGTCACAGTTACGTACAAACTCTCAGGAATCTCTATAGAGTATAGGCCAGTAGAAACCACATTGGAGGACCTTGGTGGCTGTTCGCTCACCTCCGAAATGACTCCATATTGTGACCCATGGCAATGCCATAAGATGCTCTGTGCTTCTTCTCTAGGCACACACCTACGGATTGTTCCGTCTGCACATCTCTTAAAGAGATAGGGTTCATCCCACAAGTAGTACTTTGCATCAGAAATTAATTTTTTCTTTTGTTGCCTGCTGTACACCTTGGGTATGAACCTTACAGCTTTATAGTTTGCAATGTCTGCAAACCATGGTGTTTCCTGAATGGCGAACAAATGCTCATCCGGAAAGGTTTCAGAGATCTCAATAGAGGGAGAGGGCGCCCCTTCTACTGGCTCTATTTGGGACAGATGATCAGTCACTTGGTTTTCTGTCCCTTTTTTGTCTCTTATTTCTATATCAAACTCCTGCAGAAGCAATACCCATCTTATAAGCCTGGGTTTTGAATCCTGCTTTGTAAGTAGATATTTAAGAGCAGCATGGTCAGTGTACACAATCACTTTTGATCCTACTAAGTATGATCTAAACTTGTCAATGGCATAGACCACTGCAAGCAATTCCTTTTCTGTGGTTGTGTAATTTTTCTGGGCATCATTTAAAACACGGCTAGCATAATAAATAACATGCAGAAGTTTGTCATGCCTCTGCCCCAGTACTACACCAATGGCATGATCACTGGCATCACACATTAATTCGAATGGTAATGTCCAGTCTGGTGCAGAGATAACTGGTGCTGTGACCAGCTTAGCTTTCAGAGTTTTAAACGCCTGCAGGCACTCTGTGTCAAACAAAAATGGTGTGTCAGCAGCTAGCAGGTTGCTTAGAGGTTTTGCAATTTTTGAAAAATCCTTTATAAACCTCCTATAGAATCCTGCATGCCCCAGAAAGCTTCTGATTGCCTTAACATTGGCAGGTGGTGGTAATTTTTCAATTACGTCTATTTTAGCTTGATCCACCTCTATTCCCTTGTTTGAAATTTTATGCCCAAGGACAATCCCTTCAGTTACCATAAAGTGACATTTTTCCCAGTTTAAAACCAGGTTGGTCTCTTGGCATCTTTTCAAAACTAGTATCAGGTGATCAAGACAGGAGCTGAATGAGTCTCCATATACTGAGAAGTCATCCATGAAGACTTCCAGAAAATTTTCCACCATATCAAAGAAAATAGAGAGCATGCATCTCTGAAAGGTTGCAGGTGCATTACACAGCCCAAATGGCATCCTTCTGTAAGCAAATACTCCAGATGGACATGTGAATGCTGTTTTCTCTTGATCCTGGGGATCTACTGCAATTTGGTTGTAGCCTGAATAGTTGTCCAAAAAGCAGTAATAATCATGACCTGCTAGTCTCTCTAGCATCTGGTCTATGAATGGTAAAGAAAAATTATCCTTCCTGGTGGCTGTATTGAGCCTTCTGTAGTCAATACACATGCGCCACCCTGTAACTGTTCTTGTAGGAACCAGTTCATTTTTTTCATTATGAACCACTGTCATGCCTCCCTTTTTGGGGACAACTTGAATAGGGCTCACCCAGGGGCTATCAGAAATAATCCCAGCCTCCAGTAATTTGGTGACCTCTTTCAGCACCACTTCCTTCATTGCAGGATTTAGCCGCCTCTGTGGTTGAACCACTGGCTTAGCATTGTCCTCTAATAAGATCTTGTGCATGCATCTAGCTAGGCTTATGCCCTTAAGGTCACTTATGGACCACCCAAGAGCTGTCTTGTGTGTCATTAGCACTTGAATTAGTGCTTTCTCTTCCTGTGGATTTAAAGCAGAGCTTATGATCACTGGAAAAGTATCACCTTCTCCCAGAAATGCATATTTCAGGGATGGTGGTAATGGTTTGAGCTCGGGTTTAGGAGGTTTTTCCTCTCCCTGGGGAAATTTCAGAGGCTCTTTCAATTCCTCTGAATCCTCTAGATCAGGCGGAACATCTCTAAAAATGTTTTCCAGCTCTGATTCGAGACTCTCAGCCATGTTGATCTCCTCCACCAGAGAGTCAATAAGATCAACTTTCATGCAGTCTTTTGGTGTGTCTGGATGCTGCATGATATTGACAGCATTCAACTTAAACTCATCCTCATTGATTCTCAGGGTTATTTTCCCCTGTTGGACGTCAATGAGAGTTCGTCCAGTTGCTAGGAAAGGTCTTCCTAGAATGAGAGTAGCACTCTTGTGCTCCTCCGTTTCCAGCACTACAAAGTTAGTGGGAAAGGCGAATGGCCCAACCCTAACAATGATGTCCTCAATCACGCCTGATGGGTATTTAATGGAGCCATCAGCAAGTTGGAGACATATCCGGGTCGGTTTAACTTTTTCTATTAAACCAAGCTTTCTGATGGTGGATGCAGGTATTAGGTTGATGCTTGCCCCAAGATCACATAGAGCTGTCCTAGTGCACTTACCCTTTAATGTGCATGGTATCAGAAAGCTTCCGGGATCTTTAAGCTTTTCTGGGAAGTTTTTCAGAATGACTGCACTGCATTCTTCAGTGAGGAGAACTCTTTCAGTTTCTCTCCAATCCTTCTTATGACTCAAGATCTCTTTCATGAACTTGGCATAAGAAGGTATTTGCTCAAGTGCCTCTGCAAAAGGAATCTTTATTTCAAGAGTCCTGAGATAATCTGTGAAACGAGCAAATTGCTTATCCTGCTCCTCTTGGCGGAGTTTTTGAGGATAAGGTATCTTGGCTTTATATTCCTCAACTTTGGTTGCTGCAGTTTTATTTCCTACGGAAGTGGTTGAAGAAGCCCTTTTAGAGGGGTTGTCATCAGCACTTGTGTGTGTTTGATCCCTCACTGGCAATTGAGTGCTAGGGTTGGAAGCTGGAGTGACGTTAGATGCCAACTCCTCAACTGTTCCTGGCGTCTGAACGCCAGAACTGTGCTTCCTTTGGGCGTTCAACGCCAGTTCCTTGCTTGTTTCTGGCGTTGAACGCCAGTCCTGAGCATGGTTTGGGCGTTCAGCGCCAGCCTTCCACCCAATTTATGGCGTTTTAGCGCCAGAATTATTTTTTCCCTGGGCTCTTACTGTCCTCAGATGGAATTTAGGTAGTTTGCTCAATTCTTGGCTTCCTGCTGCCTTGAGGTGGGATATTTAATGTTTTCCCACTTCTTAATTGAACTGCTTGGCATTCTTCTGTTATTTGTTTTGATAGTTGCTGCTTTGTTTGCTTTAATTGTTCTTCCATATTTATATTAGCCATCCTTGTCTCTTATAGTCTCTCCTTGAATTCGGCTAACTGTTTTGTTAGAAAATCCAATTGTTGATTGAATTCAGTAGCTTGTTCAGCAGGAGCTCTTGAGCTTCTTCAATTGCCTTTCTCATGTGGATAGATCCACCAGCTGAGTAATCGAGAGAGATCTGAGCTCTTTTTGTAAGCCCATAATAGAAGATGTCTAGCTGAACCCACTCTGAAAACATTTCAGAGGGGCATTTTCTTAGCATCTCTCTGTATCTCTCCCAGGCATCATAAAGAGATTTATTATCTCCTTTTTTAAAGCCTTGGATGTCCATCCTTAGCTGTGTCATCCGTTTTGGAGGAAAGTATTGATTCAGGAATTTTTCTGTCAGCTGTTTCCATGTCTTTATGCTAGCCTTAGGTTGGTTATTTAACCACCTCTTAGCTTGGTCTTTTATAGCAATCGAAAAATTTAAAAAAAAAAAAGAGAAAATAAGGATTTAAAAAAAATAATTTCAACCAAAAATAATAATAGAAGATTCTAAACCAAAAAGAAAAATTTTTCCTAATCTAAGCAACAAAATAAACCTTCAGTTGTCCAAACTCGAACAATCCCCAGCAACGGCGCCAAAAACTTGGTGCACGAATTGTGAATCACACTTTTCACAACTCGTACCACTAACCAGCAAGTGCACTGGGTTGTCCAAGTAATACCTTACGTGAGTAAGGATCGATCCTACGGAAATTGTTGGTTTGAAGCAAGCTATGGTTATCTTGCAACTCTTAGTCAGGATATTAATTTGTGGTTATCAATTGACTTGCAAATGAACAAGAGAGCTTGAATTAAAGGTTACTTGTTATGCAGTAATGGAGAATATGTTGAGGTTTTGGAGATGCTTTGTCTTATGAATTTTAGCTTTTCTCTTGTATTCCTCTTCCCTCATGCATGCAAAAGTGCAAAGTTCCTTCCATGGCAAGCTCTATGTAAGATGTCACCGTTGTCAATGGCTACTTCCCATCTCCTTAGTGAAAATGGTCCAAATGCTCTGTCACAGCATGACTAATCATCTAGAGGTTCTCGATCATACTGGAATAGGATTTACTATCCTTTTGCGTTTGTCACTACGCCCAGCACTCGCGAGTTTGAAGCCCGTCACAGTCATTCAATCCCAGAATCCTACTCGGAATACCACAGATAAGGTTTAGACTTTCCGAATTCTCCTGAATGACGCCATCAATTCTAGCTTATACCACGAAGATTCTGATTATGGAATATAAGAGATACTCATTCAATCTAATATAGAACAGAGGTGGTTGTCATGCACACGTTCATGGGTTGAGGAAGGTGATGAGTGTCACGGATCATCACCTTCTCCATAATTAAGCGCGAATGAATATCTTAGATAGGAACACGCATGTTTGAATGGAAAATAGAAGTACTTGCATTAATTCATCGAGACGCTGCAGAGCTCCTCACCCCCAACAATGGGGTTTAGAGACTCATGCTGCAAAAAGGTACAAATTTCATATCTAAAATGTCATGAGATACAAAATAAATCTCTAAAAGTTGTTTAAATACTAAACTAGTAACCTAGGTTTACAGAAAATGAGTAAACTATGATAGATAGTGCATAAATCCACTTCTGGGGCCCACTTGGTGTGTGCTGGGGCTGAGACTAAAGCTTCTCACGTGCCTGGGCTGTTTTAGGTATTCAACGCCAGGTTATAACCTGTTTCTGGCGTTGAACTCCAACTTGTAACCTGTTTCTGGCGTTGGACGCCAGACTACAACATGGAACTGGCGTTGAATGCCAGTTTACGTCGTCTATCCTTGAGCAAAGTATGGACTATTAAATATTGCTGGAAATCCCTGGATGTCTACTTTCCAACGCAATTAGAAGCGCGCCAATTGGACTTCTGTAGCTCCAGAAAATCCATTCCGAGTGCAGAGAGGTCAGAATCCAACAGCATCAGCAGTCCTTTTTCAGCCCGAATCAGATTTTTGCTCAGCTCCCTCAATTTCAGCCAGAAAATACCTAAAATTACAGAAAAGCACACAAACTCATAGTAAAGTCCAGAAATATGAATTTTTCCTAGAAACTAATGAAAATATACTAAAAACTTAACTAAAACATCCTAAAAACTACATGAAATTAACCCTAAAAAGCGTATAAAATATCCGCTCATCAAAAGCATGGAAAGAGATGGTAAAAGATGAACAGAGAAAGGAAGGTGAGGGTTGTATGCTCTTTGTGTGTTATTGGGGTTGTAGTTGTGGAAGTGAGGCTTTTATAATGGGTGAATGTTGTGGTGGGAATTAAAAAAGGTTAAATGTTTTCCCACTTGGGGAGTGGTGCCTAGCGTGGGAAAAGGCGCCAACTCTTTTCTCACTGTGTCTTCTGCATGTGTTGAGTTCCAAAGTGTAAGTACACTTTGACTTCCTTGCTTTGTGAGTTGATTACCATGTGGCCCCCATCTTCTCTCCTGAAATGAAACTGAACCCCTTTAGTAATGACAAAAGAACCCCTTCACATTCCTTCTCATCAAGAGTGAATTGGATTGCAATTGATGGGTGTCCCTTGGGACACCAAACTTAATTCTTTGGCATCTTAATAAATTGATTTCATCATTGTGTATTTAATGTGTTCATAAGAGTGGAATAACATCAATATTTTCATTTTCTTTTGATTCCAATTACTCTGAACTCATTAAACCACGTTCATGTTCTTACCCAAAGCATTAAGTGCTTTCAAATTGGGTGACTTGGGCTACTAGATGATTCTTGGTGGTGGCCACACAAAACTTAATCTTTGGGCTTACTCTTCAAATCAAGATATAAATTATTTGTACGCCTAGATTAAGTTGGTGAGAGGCCACACCAAACTTAGCAATTTAGCTAGTCCTCAGCCCATTCACTCATCATGATCTATGCCTTCATCAAGTTGCAATTCCGGAAAAAAAATGTAAAGAAAATTTAGCTACCAAAGCTAAAATCAACTTTCTAACCTACAATTGTAAACTAATCCTAAATTGATAATGTAAGATAAATGGGAGACTGAAAATTAAACTACCTAATGCAACAAATTTTTAAACTACTTCTAAGAAAAGTAACTAAATCAAAAAGGATAAAGTGTTGGGGTGCCTCCCAACTAGCGCTTCTGTCATTAGCTTGACATTCCTTCATCTTCAGCTGAGCTTGTAGCTCACTCCCTGCTCCACTAAGGAGCCTCCCAAGTAGTGTTTAAGTCGATGGCCATTGACAGTAAAAGTTCTCTGAGTCTTGTCCTCCATGAGCTCCACATGACCATAGGGAAACACCTTGAGTATGGTGAAAGGTCCTGACCATCTAGACTTCAGTTTTCCAGGGAAGAACTTGAGTCTTGAGTTATAGAGTAACATCTTCTGTCCTTCAGTAAACTCCCATCTTGCTATCTTTTGGTCATGCCACCTTTTTGTGTTCTCTTTGTAGATTTTTGCATTCTCATATGCTTTATTCCTAAACTCCTCCAGCTCATTGAGTTGCATTGATCTCTTTTCTCCAGTAGCTTACTCATCATAGTTTAAGATCTTTAGAGCCCAGAATGCTCTATGCTCAAGTTCAACTGGAAAGTGACAAGCCTTGCCATATACCAGTTGGTATGGAGACATTCCAATGGGAGTCTTATAGGCTGTCCTGTAGGCCCATAATGCATCATCCAGCTTCTTAGACCAATCCTTTCTTGAGCTTCCAACTGAAAATGTTCCTTCTCAAGAAGCTTATCACAACCTTGTTGTCATTTGTTGCAGTGGCTATGGCTTCTATCCACCTTGAGACCTAATCAACAACCACCAATATGTAGCTATTAGAGTAGGAGGTTGGGAAGGGTCCCATGAAATCAATCCCCCATACATCAAATAGCTCCAACTCTAGTATGAATTGCTGTGGCATCTCGTTTCTCTTGGTTTGATTACCAGCTCTTTGGCATTCATTGATAAACTCCCTTTGTAGGGTTTATCTTATGTTGTATTTAGAGCATTTTGATAACCTTTCATCACATTTATTCAAGGAAATAGCATGATTTTGTGATTGTCTCTGTACTTGTGCATAAATGTGAGAATATGCTTTTTTTAGATCTTTAATTTGATAATTTTGATTTGCCTTTGATTCCACTAGATGCCTTGACGTGTTTGCTAAGTGATTTCAGGTTGAAAAGGACTAGGAAGAGATAAAAAAAGTGAAAGAAAAGCATACAAAATGGAGAAATCATGAAAAGCCAAAGGTTTGGAAAACCCCATGGGCGCGCACGTGCACTATGCGCTTTCGCGCAGATTGCGAAATTCTCCAGGGGCGCGCGTGCGCACTGTTCGCGCATGCGCCGATGACCACACGTGATTTTTAAAGAGGAAAATGTGTCTGGCAATTTTGGGGGGTTTCCAGCCCCATTTGGAGCTGAGTTTTTCGCGGGAAAAAGACTAAAAAAGACCAAGGAATGAAGGGGATGATCATATACACATACACACACATGAGGATAGTTTAGTTTTAGTTTTTAGATAGAGAAGCTCTCACTTCTCTCTAGGATTAGAATTAGGACTAGGTTTAGTTCAATAATTTAGATCTAGGTTTCAATTCATGCTTTCCTCCTCTTCTACCTTTCAATTTTATGTTGTTACATTCATCATTCTTCTATTGTTGTTATTTCTCTCTTCCATTTTGTTTGTAGATCTACTCTTGTTCATTCTATTTTCTTTTAATGCAATTTGAGGTAATTCATGTAGATCTTGTTTCCTTTAATTGTTGTTATTAATTCTTTGCAATAATTGTTGTTAGATTTTATTATTGTTATCCATTTACTATGCTTCTCTTTAGTACCTTCCAAGTGTTTGATGAAATGCTTGGTTGGATTTTAGTGTAGATTTTGTTCCTCTTGGCCTAGGTAGAGTAATTAGTGATGCTTGAGTTATCTAATTCCTTTGTTGGTTGACAATTAGAAGTTGCTAATTGATTTGGATACCACTAAAGCTAGCCTTTCCCTTGGGAGTTGGCTAGGACTTGTGGAATCAAGTTGATTCATCCACTTGACTTTCATCCATGGTTAGAGGTTAACTAAGTGGTAGCAATGGACAATTTGTGGTCACAATCGAAGAGGATAACTAGGATAGGACTTCTAGTTCTCATACCTTGCTAAGAGTTTTGTTAGTTTCTAGTTTATTTTCATTGCATTTTACATTTCTTGTCTCCTATCTCAAAAACCCCAATATATGACCCATAACCAATAACAAGAACACTCTATTGTAATTCCTACGGAGAACGACCCGAGGTTCAATACTTCGGATATAAATTTAGAGGTTTGTTACTTGTGACAAACAAAATTTTTGTATGAAAGGATTATTGTTGGTTTAGAAACTATATTGCAACGAGCCTTCATTTGTGAACTCTAAACCACATAAAAGTCCACTCATCAAAATGGCACCGTTGTCGGGGAGTTGCAATGGTGTTGTATTATTGATTATTGTATATATGTGAATAGTGTGAATATTTTTACTTTTGTTAGTTCTTGCTAGTTTTAGGATTTGGTTCTCTTTGTTTCTTATTTGATTTTATTTTCATTTTCCTTTGCTATTATGAATTCTCACTTTGGCTATGAGTTTGGTTCCCACTATGTTGTAGAAAATGTGGACTTTAATGATAACATGTACCAAAGATGGAACACTCCAAGATGGGAGGAGCCTCAAGGAATTGATCACTCCTATTGGAAACAACCTCCGGATATGTATAGGTATAATCACCATCCTAATGCATGTCAATTCAATGGCTATGGTGATTCTTTTTGTGATAATCAATTACCACCATCATATGCCTATGACTCTTATCCTCAATATGAACCTCAACCATTCTCACAAGCCTTTCATTACCAAAAACCTTCTTATGATCCATATCCATCATATAACCAATCACCCATACCATATTCTTATGACCATTATGAGCAAGAACCTTTAGAACCACCACAATCATATCATGATTATTACCAAGAACCACCTCAATGCACACTATCTCCATACCCTTACTAAGAAGAACCACCTTCCTACTATGAACCCTCTCTCAAAATAATAAACCCTCTTATCCACCCCAAGTCCCAATAGATGACTCTCTCACCTTGCTACTTCAAGGCCAAGCGGACATGCAAAGGAACACCCTAGAGTTTGTGACTAACTTGACTAAGGTAGTGCATACTTTAGCCTACCAATGCTTGAACACTCAAGGTGCTTCCATAACCACATGTGAAGAATCAATTGAAGATCATAGCATGAAGGAGAGATTGGAAACTCCGGTAGGTGATGAGGGATGCCACTTTGTGTTAGAAAAATTGGAGAAGCCTATGGTTATTGAAGAAAAGGAAGAAGTGGTTAAAGATTTAGGAACTGTTGAAAGTCCATGGGAATGTAGCATCATGGAGTACTCTTCTAAGAAGCTTGATATTGATGTTGATGAGGGTGCGCAACCTCCAAGGCATACCATCGTTGGAGACTTGGAAGAGGTTTATCAAGAGATGGATTCAATCATTCCTATCCGAAATTGAATCACCTCTCATTGGGCAAGAAATTGAAGTTCTTGAGGACAACACCAAGACAAGTGATAAAAGGGGAAAGGTTGAAATTGAGGAAGCTTGCGAAGAGGTGGAAACAACTAAAGAAGAGCCTAAAGAAGTAGACCTTGCATTGTCTAAGTGTGGGGAGGTCTCCCTCCCCAAGTAACCATCCAACACAACATTCAAGTGGGTAAAATTCTTATCCCTAAGCTTTTCTTTCTCACTTGAATATGGGTTAATTGAAAATGATGGTCAACTTAGAGCTCTTTGTGGAATTAAGAGTAAAAAAGAGTTGTGTAGTGTTTAGAGGTTTGAAATTAGGCTCATCAAGGTCAAAACTTCAAGGTATAGGGACTATGATTGGATGAATGGTACTTTACATGGGTCTAAGAAGAAGATTTGGTGCGCTAAAGAGAATTCTACTTGTCATACCTGTCAACCACCTGGATGGAAGAATCATGGCAATCAACTGGAAGATGGATGTCAGAATAAGATATGGGATCCTGGATCGAGGCATGTAGATCAACTATGGAAGCTCATATCTTGGGTGGAACTCCATCCAAACTTGGTGAAGAAGGTTGGAATTTCTGTCAACCGTTTGAGGCACATGGATCCTTGGAAAATCAAGGATGAGTACAAGCATAAGCTACCATGACAAGAGCTTCCCCAAAGTCCAACTCAATGACTTAAACCAAAAGTGTTAGGTGGGTGTCTCCCCACCATGGTATACTCTTTCCACTCTCTTGCAAGTTTTACTAATAAGTGATTTGAGTTACCATTGTAGGTAGTTTCCCATCTGATTTTAGTTGTGTTAATAAATTGATTGTTGGCATTCTCGCATGTATGTTATGCTTGTTAGTAGTTGAAGGAAAAATCTTTGTAAATGGTGTGTCCCTTTTTGGTTGATTAGGAGTTGTAGATGTTGTTAGGAAGTTTTTGGGCATTTTGAATCTCTAGCCTTTAAAAAAAAGAGAGAGGGAGGATGCGTGCGCACGCTGTATGCGCACGCGTCCATGAGCGGATGCAACCCCATAGATTTTCCAGAGAGTTGGACCCCTCTTGTGCAAACGTTGCGCTTTTAGCCCAACTCGACCCACGCGGACGCGCACGGTACGCGTGCGCGTCACTGCAACGATGAAGGGCAACACGCGAGCGCGCACGTCACGCTTGCGCGCACCTAGACCAGATGGCCCAGCACGCGGATGCACGCATTACGCTTACGCGTTCCTACGCGGCTGGCCCCAGCCCATACTTCATCCAGAGAGTTGGGCTGGTGCTGGGCCAGCACTGAGCCCTCAGCCCAACTCTTCGCATGCGCACGCGCACAGTACGCGTGCGCGTCCATGCTAATTCTTCCAGTCATGCATGAGCGCACATGACGCTCCCGCGTCCATTCCAAAAATCTTCAATACATGCAGACGCGCACGGTGCACGCCCGCGTCGATTATAAAACTGGGATAACCCTAAAGCGCGACAAGCATTCACGCAGACGCACCACCCCCCAACCCACATTTCTCCTTCTTCCTTCCTTTCTTACCCCAGTGACGCCCCCGACCACCGTGTCGGCACGCCTCCACCGCCGTCGCCCCTACTTTTCTTTCTCCACTTTCATCCCCACTCTTTCTCTCTCTCTCTCACTCATTCCCCCCTCTTCCACCCCTCGCTCTCTCTGTCTCCACTACCGCGGCCTCCGCCGTTCACCACCTCCACCGGTGAGCCTAGCTCTCCTCATTCTTTCCATTCCTATCTTAACTACAACCCAGCTCTTCACTGTCTTTGCCTCGTTCACTGTCTCCATCTATCTTCACTTTACTCCACCACCGCGCCAGCCCCTACTACGCCACCATGGGTCTCTGCCGCCACCACCATCTGCGGCGGCCACTCCACTTCTGACCCACCTCATCCCTACTGCCTACCCCCCCCCGTTCCATCCCTGGTCTGCTCCCAGGTCACTCCTCTATTTCCCTTATTTCATTCTTTCTTCGTTCATTAGTTTACTGTTAATTTTTTGTTAGTTAGAATTTGAATTTTGATTGATAGGATAGAAAGAAATTTCTGCTGTTAGGTAGTTCAGTTCTGGATAGAGGACTCTAGGCCTGATGATTGTGCCATATCTGTTTACCTAATTGTGCATATATTGATTGCTTGCTGAGTGGTGTTGATCATTTTGATGTGCCGCATTCTTCATACTTTGTTACCTGCTGCATTTCTCACTCTGCAATTGTGTGCTGCTGCCTGGTTTTATGACTATTATTTGGTTATTGCTTTGTGGATTCATATGACTCTCCTGTTATTTTCTGCCTTTCTGGGAATGTCTAATATTATGCCAAAATGCTGCCCAATTTTCCCAAAACTATTTTTAACTTCGCATTCCCACTTCGGATTGAACTTGGCATTTTCAAATTGATTTTTGCCAATTCCACACCATGTTTAACCCCCAGGACATTTGGGTCAGCTTTTCTATTTTCATTTTGGTTCCCAAGATTAGTAGTGACTAAAGAAACTCCAGAAAGTGCTTAACTATTGCATTGAACCACAATTTGCAATCTTCTTTTACAATGTGTAACTTTCCTTTTCCCTCTATTTGGTCTTAACCGCTTCATAGTTACACGGATGCATCCCTTGCTTGTAACACCAATTACTGTGAGTCCATTATCATGCACTTTTGGCATCTCCATATCCTCATGATTGTGAACATGATTCTTGTGCGCGATTTGCAACTTTCTTTTACTTAAGCTATTCTCCATCATACCATTAACTTTTCGTTTTTTTTTCTTTCTAACTCACTAACTTGCCTAACTTACTAACTTCACTTTTCAGTCCACCTAACTCTTTAACTATTCTTTTGAGATGTGATGATGGATAGGTTTAATGCATGAGTTTTGTGCTATATTGTTTGGGTTGTTTGAATTCTTGGTCTATAGCTATGTTCTCTGTGCTTACTTGCATTCTAAGTTTTTTTCTTTTATTTTTTTTACTCACTTCATGACTATCCCATTACTTGCTTGCTATCTCTCTACTTGGTTAAAGTGCTTATATATCATATTTAATTTTCAGGATGGCTGATAGAGGAATAGAAAAGTCCACTACCTCCAAGAAGAGAAAGAAATCTCAAGCTCTTACCATTTCCCCTTATGCCAATTATGCCGAGAATCCAATTAATAAGGTGGATAAGGAGAATCAGCTAAAACCACCCACCGATATATACATGTTCCCAAATCTCTACTGTGAGCTCCGTTTTTCCACCTATCGGAAGACGAACCTGAATATTGAGAAGAAATTGGCCTTACCCGACGATCTGAAGGAACCCATTGAGGCCCGTATTCAGGGATTGGGCCTTGGCTTTATTGATAGGGATTTGGGACGGATCAACACTTCCTGGGTCAAGGAGTTTTATTGTAACTTCTTTTGAGAGACTCTGGATTCAGTGCACCTACAGGGTGGGCAGATCTCAATCCTTTAGGCAGCCATTGAGAGTGTTTTACAGTGCCTACCTCGGACTGGTGATATTTGTGCATATCAGGAGGTAGAGACTGCAATAAACACTATGACTTTTGATTATGAGGCGCTGAAGATCATTATTGCCACACCGGGCGCCCCTTGGGTGATGGATTCCACCAATACAAGGCCCAAGGGGATGCTATTCACCTATCTGACTAAGGAGGCTAGGACCTGGCAACAGATATTCGTGCACTATGTCTTGCCTACTACATACTTTTCTGAGATCCCGATGGACATGCTTCTTCTGATTGGCTGTGTCTTGGAGTGGAAGGAGGTATATTTCCCCCGGCTAATCAGGAGAAGCATGTGGCGCGCTCACATCCGTGGCCTTCTGCCATTTCCCACCATGGTCACTAGGATGGTTGAGTTAGCTGGCGCCCCATGGAGAGATGATGATGCGATTCCACCACCCCCGGACGAGGATGAGAAGGAAGTTACTATCCCATGGGGTGGATGGGTGGATGAGAAGCCCCCTTTCAGGCGCCGCTCTCAAGCTCGAGTAGTAGTCGAGGCAGCTAGACCCTCATCTTCCACAGCAGCAGGACCATCTTCTTCTACAGCACCAGCAGCAGTATCACTGCCACCACCAGCACCCGAGACTTACATGCTGGTCCAGCGCCTGTTTTGCTTTATGGAGTGTAGCGAGCGTCGTATCCTACGACGTCTCGACAGAATCGACCAGGTGTTTGTTTCCCAGGGCATTGAGCTACCCCCTCTTCCAGAGTCTTCCGGTTCAGATGAGGAGGCCCACGAGGGATGGCATGAGGATACACATGCGGAGGAGCACGGGACAGAGCATGAGACCGAGCATGTTGCGTAGCCGATTCGTCAGGAGGCACCCCCAGAGACTCAGGCCACCCATGATACTCCACAGCATGCCAAGGAGCCCGTGCCCCATTCTGAGATCCAGCAGGACGTAGATGTGACCATTGACCCTCACCATGTACCCGATCAGTAGCATCAAGGACGATGCCTCATCTTAAGTATGGGGAGGTCACCGTCATCGTCGGTGAATGTGGTAAACACTTTTTGGACATTATCACTTACTTCCTCTTATCTTACTTTATTTTGCACTATTTTGGGATTATTGTATATACTTGCTAACATGGATACTTTCTATTTTTACTGTTGCACACTTTTATTGTATATATGTCACATTTTAGCCTTGTGGTTGTGATTTCAAAAATGTTTTGACTTGTTGAAAACTTAGTTAAACCCTTTGTGCATAAAAGAAACATTGTTTTGATTAGGAAAGAGGGTAAACTAAGGGGTTTTTGAAATTCTTAGTCACAACATTGCATTTAGGATATGTTTAGTCAAAATGATAGAATTCCCAAAAGAATTTATCTAAAAAGGCACCACCCCAGTTGATTGGAAATTTTTTTTTAGAACTTGCTTGAATCATATATATATTGTGGAACATGACTTTGAGCTAAGAACACAAGCATGTGAGTTTTGAGCCTAATGGTGTGGTTACATCTTATAACTACTTAATTTTCCTTCTTGTGTGCAATTTTTCTCTTTCTATGATTGTGATCTTTGATTTGTTCGATTCTTTATATCCATTATATTGTGTATTCATGCATTTATATGATTGAGGCCATCATTTCATTTAGCTCACTTACCCAAATAGCCTTACCTTTTATCATCCATTCTTAGCCAACTTTGAGCCTATGATTAACCCACTTGTTCTTAATTTAGCACATTACAAGCCTTGAAGCGAAAAATAATAAATGTCCTTATTTGGATCTTTAATTAGATTAGGCTAGTGTGTGTGTATCATCCAAGTGTGGGAACCTTGGGACATTGGGGAAATAAAAGGGTAGTTTTGTATTTTTTATTGTAAATATTGGGAATTGGGTACATGCTCATGTATTGATCAAATGTATAGACCTTATGCATTGATGTTCTTGTATATATTTTGAAAGGAAAAAGAGAAAAACAAAAGAAAAAGAAAAAGAAACAAAAAGAAGAGCATGGAAAAGAAAAAAATAGAAAAAGAAAGAAACAAATAGAAAGAAAGAAATAAAAAGGGGACAAAAATGCCCCAAAGCAAAGCGAACCTCAATAAAATCAATGCATATGAGTTGTGAATTGAAAAGAAAATGCATGAGCATGTGAAAAAGTAAAAAATGGGTAGTTAGATTAGAACTTAATTGTATTGAATGTCATAGGTTAGTGGGAAGTTTAAGCTTATCAAAGATTCAAATTTCAAGCTCACTTGACCAAATATGCATTCTTACCTTGACCCTAACCCATTACAACCTAAAGAAAAGACCTCATGATACTTGTATGCATGCATAAAATAAATGTTGATTGTTAGAAGAAAAACAAATTTTGGAAAACATGATTAGGAGAGAATTGAGTAAATCAAACCCTAAACACTTGAGTGAATAGAGCGGATACACATCCGGTGAGGGTTCGATTGCTCAAATTACATGTATTCACCTCTATCATCTATGTTCATGCAAGTTTATAAATTCCTATGATAATTCAATATGATTGTGGGTTGGATTCAATTTCCATTGTTTGAGCCCTTTGTGCTTACATGTATTCTCTTGGAATTTGATTTGTTTTGACCAAGCATTAGCATTCATATAATTAGTTGCATTCATTTAGATAATTGCATATAGGTAGTTTAATTGCATTGAATAAATGTCATACCCTTTGCTTCATTCTTGGTTAAGCATGAGGACATGCTTGGTTTAAGTGTGGGGAGGTTGATAAACCCCCTTTGTAGGGTTTATCTTGTGTTGTATTTAGAGCATTTTGATAACCTTTCATCACATTTATTCAAGGAAATAGCATGATTTTGTGATTGTCCCCGTACTTATGCTTAGATGTGAAAATATGCTTTTTTTAGATCTTTAATTTGATAATTTTGATTTGCCTTTGATTCCACTAGATGCCTTGACGTGTTTGCTAAGTGCTTTCAGGTTGAAAAGGGCTAGGAAGAGATCAAAGAAGTGAAAGGAAAGCATACAAAATGGAGAAATCATGAAAAGCCAAAAGTTTGGAAAACCCCATGGGCGCGCACGCGCACTATGCGCTTACGCGCAGATCGCGAAATTCTCCAAGGGCGCGCGCGCACACTGTGTGCGCACGCGCCGATGACCACACGTGATTTTTAAAGAGGAAAACATGCCTGGCAATTTTGGGGGATTTTCAGCCGCATTTGGAGCTGAGTTTTTCGCGGGAAAAAGACTAAAAAAGACCAAGGAATGAAGGGGATGATCATATACACATACACACACATGAGGATAGTTTAGTTTTAGTTTTTAGAGAGATAAGCTCTCACTTCTCTCTAGGATTAGAATTAGGACTAGGTTTAGTTCAATAATTTAGATCTAGGTTTCAATTCATGCTTTCCTCCTCTTCTACCTTTCAATTTTATGTTGTTACATTCATCATTTTTCTATTGTTGTTATTTCTTTCTTCCATTTTGTTTGTAGATTGATAAACCACTATTTTATGGTTTATATTGTGTTTAATTGTGTGGTTTTATCATGATCTTTGCCCACTTATTCATTAAATAAGCAAGCATTTATATTTCCTTCCTAAAGATGTTTTATGGTTGAAAACTTGCTTCCTAGAGACTTTTAATTATGTATTTTATTTCTCCTTTATTCCATTCGATGCCGTGATCTGTGTGTTAAGTGTTTCAGGCTTTATAGGGCATGAATGAGTTGGAGATTGGAATGGAAGCCTGCAAAAACGGAAGGAACATAAGAAATTGAGGAGATGACCAGTGAGAGGCGACGCGGCTGCATGGCTCACGCGACCGCGAGGAAGAGGAGTAATTGTAGTGACGCGGCCGCGTCGGTCACGCGACCGCGCGGAATGGAAAAGCACAAGCGACCCGGAGGCGTGGACGACCCGAACGCATGGCAGGGAAAAACGCGAATGACGCGTCCGCATGGATGACGCGATCGCGTGACATGCGCGATCTGCATAATCTACAGAATTCGCTGGGGGCGATTTTGGACCCTATTTGGCATTCAGCTTCATGATTACACCAAGAAACTTGGTAGTTTGCTCTTCAGTGACATCCTCATTCTCTTCAGAAGAGGAATACTCATCAGAGCCCATGAAGGGCATAAGGAGGTTCAATGGAATCTCTATGGTCTCTAGATGAGCCTCAGAGTCCTTTGGTTCCTCAGAGGGAAGCCCCTTATTGATCACTGGACGTCCCAGGAGGTCTTCCTTCTTGGGATTCACGTCTTCTCCTTCCCTTACAGGTTCGGCCATCTTGGTTATGTCAATGGCCTTGCACTCTCCTTTTGGATTCTCTTCTGTATTGCTTGGGAGAGTACTAGGAGGGATTTCAGTGATCCTTTTACTCAGCTGGCCCACTTGTGCTTCTAAATTTCTAATGGAAGACCTTGTTTCATTCATGAAACTCACAGTGGCCTTAGATAGATCAGAGACTAAGTTTGCTAAGCTAGATGGATTCTGCTCAGAATTCTTTGTCTGTTGCTGAGTGGATGATGGAAAAGGCTTGCTGTTGCTAAACCTGTTTCTTCCACCATTATTAAAGCCTTGTTGAGGCTTTTGATCCTTCCATGAGAAATTTGGATGATTTCTCCATGATGAGTTACAGGTGTTTCCATAAGGTTCACTTAAGTAATTCACCTCTGCTATTGCAGGGTTCTCAGGATCATAAGCTTCTTCTTCAGAAGATGCCTCTTGAGTACTGTGTTGAGGTTTCAGCTCAAAGTTGTTTGCTCCAATGGCAGGAATGGAGATGCTACTTCCATGTAAATTGGAATTAGGTGCAGTGAAGTCACCAAGCATCCTCCTTGCATTATTGTTGTTGGGTTCCGCTGCCATCTCCTTTACTTGTTCGAAATTTTCAATAAGGTTGTCTCTGGATTGTTGTAATTTAGCTTCTCTTAGTTTCCTC
>NC_029789.2:99173384-99174508 GCF_000816755.2 Arachis ipaensis | reverse complement strand
TAAGAAACAAACAAAAAATTAGTTAGTTAGTTGAAACAAATTTTTAAAAGATAAGAAGTTAGGAAGTTAGAAGAGATATTTTGAAATCAAATTTTTTGAAAAAGGTGAGATAAGAAGATATTTTTGAAAAGATATGATAGAAATTAGTTTTTGAAAAAGATTTGAATTTTTAAAATCACAATTAATGACTTGATTCACAAGAAATCACAAGATATGATTCTAGAACTTAAAGTTTGAATCTTTTTTAACAAGTAAGTAACAAACTTGAAATTTTTGAATCAAAACATTAATTGATTATGTTATTTTCGAAAATTTGATATAAAAATAAGAAAAAGATTTTTGAAAAATATTTTTGGAATTTTCGAAAATAACTAAGAAATTTGAAAAAGATTTGATTTTTGAAAAAGATTTTGAAAAGATGAGATTTTTAAATTGAAAATTTGATTTGACTCATAAGAAACAACTTGATTTTAAAAATTTTTGAAAAATTCAACTCAAATTTTCGAATTTGATGAGAGAAAAAGGGGAAGATATTTTTTTGATTTTTTAATTTTTATGATGAGAGAGAAAAACAAGAAAAATGATGCCATGCATGAAAGTTATGGATCAAAACAATGAATGCATGCAAGAATGCTATGAATGTCAAGATGAACACCAAGAACACTATGAAGATCATGATGAACATCAAGAACACATTTTTGAAAAATTTTTAATGCAAAGAAAACATGCAAGACACCAAACTTATAATTCTTTAATGCTTAGGCACTAAGAATTCAAGAATGCATATGAAAAACAAGAAAAGACACAAAACATGCAAATGCAAAGATCAAACAAGAAGACATACCAAGAACAACTTGAAGATCATGAAGAACACTATGAATGCATGAAAATTTTCGAAAAAAAAATGCAAGATGAGTATGCAATTGACACCAAACTTATAACATGACTGAAGACTCAAACAAGAACACACAAAATATTTTTGATTTTTATGATTTTCTAATTTTTTTTTGTATTTTTTTAAAAATTATTTGAAAAACAAAAATAAGGATTCCAAAAATTTTTAATATGAATTCCAGGAATCTTATGCTTTTTAGTCTAAAGCTCCAATCAAAGGGTCAGGCATG
>NC_029789.2:99147460-99173089 GCF_000816755.2 Arachis ipaensis | reverse complement strand
GCACTGGGTCGTCCAAGTAATACCTTACGTGAGTAAGGGTCGAATCCCACGGAGATTGTTGGTATGAAGCAAGCTATGGTCACCTTGTAAATCTCAGTCAGGCGGATATAAAATAGTAATGGGGTTTTCGAAATTAATAATAAAATAGGGATAGAAATACTTATGTAAATCATCGGTGAGAATTTCAGATAAGCGAATAGAGATGCTTTCGTTCCTCTGAACCTCTGCTTTGCTGCTATCTTCATCCAATCAGTCTTACTCCTTTCCATGGCTGGCTTTATGTAATGCATCCCATTGTCAATGGCTACTTTCGGTCTTCTCTCAGGAAAATTATCCAAATGCCCTGTCACGGCACGGCTAATCGTCTGGAGGCATCACCCTTGTCAATGGTTACATACTATCCTCTCAGTGAACATGGTCAACGCACCTTGTCACGGCACGACTATTCATCTGTCGGTTCTCGATCATGCTGGAATAGGATTTACTATCCTTTTGCGTCTGTCACTACGCCCAGCAATCGCGAGTTTGAAGCTCGTCACAGTCATTCAATCATTGAATCCTACTCGGAATACCATGGACAAGGTTTAGACTTTCTGAATTCTCTTGAATGCCGCCATCATTCTAGCTTACACCACGAAGATTCTGATTAAGAGATCTAAGAGATACTCATTCAATCTAATGTAGAACGGAAGTGGTTGTCAGGCACGCGTTCATGGGGAATGATGATGATTGTCACGTTCATCACATTCAGGTTGAAGTGCGAATGAATATCTTAGAAGCGAAATAAGATGAATTGAATAGAAAACAGTAGTACTTTGCATTAATGTTTGAAGAACAGCAGAGCTCCACACCTTAATCTCTGGAGTGCAGAAACTCTACCGTTGAAAATACATAAGTGATAATGGAGTTCATTGGTCTCGGCCCCAGAGGGGAACCGGAGTAACCAACACTGTGAATACAATGATAAAAAGTCCTTTTTATAATAAACTAGTCACTAGGGTTTACAGATGTAAGTAATTGATGCATAAATCCACTTTCGGGGCCCACTTGGTGTGTGCTTGAGCTGAGCTTGAGTGTTACACGTGTAGAGGTCATTCCTGGAGTTGAACGCCAGTTTTTATGCCAGTTTGGGTGTTGAACTCCACTTTGCAGCTTGTTTCTGGCGCTAGACGCCAGAATTGGGCAGAGAGCTGGCGTTGAACGCCAGTTTGCATCGTCTAAACTTGGGCAAAGTATGGACTATTATACATTTCTGGAAAGCCCTGGATGTCTACTTTCCAACGCAATTAGAAGCGCGCCATTTCGAGTTCTGTAGCTCCAGGAAATCCACTTTGAGTGCAGGGAGGTCAGAATCCAACAGCATCAGCAGTCCTTCTTCAACCTCTGAATCTGATTTTTGCTCAAGTCCCTCAATTTCAGCCAGAAAAATACACAAACACATAGTAAAGTCCAGAAATGTGAATTTAACATAAAAACTAATGAAAACATCCCTAAAAGTAACTAGATTCTACTAAAAACATACTAAAAACAATGCCAAAAAGCGTATAAATTATCCGCTCATCAGCCTTCATATGTCTTCAATTTATCTCTTGTTAGGCATATTGTATGAATTGTGCAACTTCTATTATGACTTTTGATGTTTGTTAAGTAAACCCACCGATGCATTCCCTTGTTTGTTCATGTGCAATTCGTGGTTAAAAATGCATTGTGTATGAATCCATTTGTCATTGTTCATCAAAATTTTTGATTTGGTAATCACTATACAATGGTTTAACTTCAGTTGATGTCTTGATCAAACATCTTTTGGACTCAAATTAAGACCATTGTATGTGTGATTACCACTTCTTGAGAACAAACAATTGCCAAATCCTTTTCGATGTTTGCTTGAAGCTTTGAGTTGTGAATTGCCTTAAGGATGTGATTGCCGTGATGTCCGACCGGTGTGTGTAGTCCAACTGCGTGCATCATTGGAATATATACACCTTGTTTTTTTGTAAATCACACCACTTATCTAAGCTTTTTTAATCTTATTGGTGCTTCCTCAATGATTTTTTACTTTAATGTTGCCCTATGATCTCGAAATTATTTTGTTTGTATTTTCAGGATGAGAAAGAAGGGTAAGGCACCGGTTTCTGCGTCGGTTGAGCAAACTACCGCTTGCTCTCCTGATATATGGTTGAATCGCCGCGGTGATAAACCGGATACCTTGGTGAACCGAAGAGCCGACTCTCAATACGAGGCTATTGAGGAACGAAAAATCCATTGGGAGCGGTCGTTGAAGGTTCCAAATCAATATAAGGCGGTTATTCACCAAAAGATCACCTCGTTTCATTGGGAGTTTCTCGAGCGAGAGCCCATTGAAATCAATGAGACTATGGTGCGGGAATTCTATGCAAACTACCAAGCTTGGGAAACTAGGTCAGTCTTCCTCCGGGGTAGGATGTTGGATACCTCCAATCAAGCTCTAGAAGCTATCCTGAACATCCCCTACATTCCAATTGAGAAAGATGAATACTCCAAGATAAAAGAGGATGTCTTCGAAGGAAGAATATCTCTGACTCCCATTCTTGAGAAAATAGGCTGTCCTGGTGCATCTTGGGAGTATAGCAAAGGGAAGAATTCTGTTCTTACTAGTATTGCATACTCTGATTTGAATGCTAAAGCTCGTATATAGCATCAAATTGTGGCGGACTACATCATCCCGAGCACCCACACTACCCATGTGAGATTTAGAACTGGTTTGTTACTTTGGGCTATTATGCAAGGGAAGCATATAGCCATCTTGCCCTTATTGCGCAAATCGATTTGGAAATTGATTGAGAAGAAGAATGTCAGTATTCCATTTCCATCGATGGTGATGCGTTTAGCAAATGCAGTGGGGGTAGAGAGGCAACCAATGGATATAATGCTTGAGTTTCCTAGAGGCAACAAGTTCATTCCGAGGGGAGATTTGGAAAGATCAACAAAAATAACCCCCTCCAAGAGGAAGACACCCACAGCACCACCATCAAGTCTACCACCTCCGTTAACTGCTTTACCTTTTCTCCATCCTCTTCCAGATCTATTCCACGATATCTTGCACGATATCCACTACATGAAGCATTTGGAGCACAAACGTTTTGAGTGGATAGCGGCAAAGCTAGAAGGAAGGGACCCCGGCCCGATTCCTACAGCTTCATCCGAGTTAGCTGGGGAGGAGCTTGATGCAGTTGACCATCCCATTTCTGAGCCCACCAGCTAAAGGTGGCCCCCTTCAGCTAAAGGTGGCTCCCTTTTCATCCTCCTGGATCGTGAGTATGCACGGAGGACCGTGCACAATCTAAGTCTGGGGATGATCGATGACTTCAAGGGGGGTAAAAATTTCTTTCTTAAAGATACTTTGCAATGTTTCTTGTAGTACTTTTTCTTTATTTTGAGTAGCTTTATTCATATTGCATCTTGTTTGGTTTGTTGTGAATATTTCTTTATCGTTTATGGATACTTTGTAGCTAATATTTGTATTTTGCATGATATGATGAATAAAGTGGTGAAACACCAAGGAATTCCCATGAAATCCTTTTCTAAGGGCATACCATTGATTGAATTGAGAAAAAAAAATTATTTTACCAACTTGCTTAGAGTATTTTGTTTATAGAACATGGAAAAAGGAGCTCGAACAACATACCTTGTGAGATTTGAGTTTTAATAGATGGTTGCATTTTTTCAACCATAATGTTGTTCTTGTGTGCGATTGTACTCCTTTTTTATTGTGATCATTGATTTGCATGATTCTTTATGTCCTGTATTTTTGTTTGGATGCATTTAGCATGATTGAGAGCATCTTTGATGATAAACTCGCTAACCTATATGGCCAACCCTTGTATTTGCCTTTGTGAACCCCTTTGAGCCTATGAATCCCCTCTTGTTCTGATGATAGCACATTACTCCCCTTAAGCGGAAAATCATTGATGTCCTTGAATTACTCTTTGATTAGCTTGGGTGGATTAGTGTGTAAATTCTAAGTGTGGGGGAAATTTAGGAGGCATTGGTGATAAAGGCATGAATTCTTTGTGAAAAATATTTTGGACAATTAGGTAATGCTCATGCATTTCATTAATTGAAACATATGCATTCATAGTTCAAATTAAAAAATTAAAAAAAAAAAACCTTGTGCACAACAAAGTATGAATAAAAAAAAGAGTAAATAAAGGATGCATATGCCATGTTTGAAAAGAAAATGCATGAGTAAGATGAGATATAAAAAGGAAATGGGTGGGAAGGTTGCATTTTCATGTGTATATAGGTGATGTAGGATTAGGTGGACGTTCAAGCTAATCAAAAAGCTAATTCCTTGAGTCCACTTGACCATAAATCGTCCTACCTAAACCCTAGCCCCATTACATCCCTCTAAAGACCTCATGATACTTGTTATTCATGCATTAAATACTAGTTGATTGTTAGATGAATTGTAAATCTTTGAAAAGCATCATAAAAGGAAAATTGAGTAGTTAAACCCCTAAACATTGAGCTAATTGAGTGAAAACACATCTGGTGAGGGGTTCGATAGCTCGATTCCATGTTTTTACACCTTATATTGCGTCTTATTGCAAGTTGTTTGATTGGATAGTTTTAACAACTTCAATTCAATTCTTTGGACATCAATCTTAATGCATGAACTATTTGCATTGGCCCTCAAGCTTTCTTGTGATGGAACAGAATTTCATGGTTTGCTTCTAACCACTCTCATTGTAGTACATATTAGTGATTAGCCTTAGGATAGTTGCATGCATTTAAGTAGTATATAGCATAAGTCATTTTCCCTTTCATCTATCTCCTTTGTGTGTTTAGCATGAGGACATGCTAGTGTTTAAGTGTGGGGAAATTGATGAATCCATATTTGATGATGATTTTTGGTTAGAATTGAATGGATTTTCATCACATAAACTCACACTTATTCCCTTGAATAGCATGCTTTTGATCTCTTCTCCCCATTTGTGCTTGATCATGAAAATATGATCTTTTATACTTAATTTAATCTATTTTATTCCATTTGCCTTCCATTCGATGCCTTGATGTTGTTGGTGAGTGCTTTTAAGTATAAGGTAGGAATGGATTGGAGAAAATGGAAGAAGAGCATGCAAAGAGAAGGAAGCAAGAGAAATCAAAGGAGTGAGCTCAGAGACGTGTGCGTGCGCACAGCTACCTTTGCATACGCACAGCCACCCAAGCAGAGCACGTGGATTGCATCGAGCGCGTGGCGCGTCCAGCCAAGCATCGCGTAGTGTGCGTACGCACGGCTGCTTGTGCGTATGCACAGGCCTGGATTTCTCGCGAAGTGTGCGGACGCACGCGTCTGTGCGTCCGCACAGGTGTCCGCATATGACTTCATTAAAATAGCATGTGCCTCGAGATTTGAGGGCTTTGGAGGCCCATTTCTGAAGTCTTCTAGCTCATATTGGAGGGGAAAATGAAGACATAACATAGCATATCATTTAGTATAGTTTTAGGAGTAGTAGTAGGAAGTTTTAGTTTAGTTTTTCTCTAAGTTTTTCATCATATCTATTAGGGTTTATATTATGGTTTTACATTCAAGTGCCATTTCCATTTTTGATCTTGGATTTTGCAAGCTCTCATTGTAAGTATTTCCTTGTTATTTCTCTTTATAGTTACATTGTCATTACTCTTTCTTCTAATTCATGTTATAGTTCAATTTTTGCTTTTCTCTTGCAATTTCAATTTCTTGTTGATGAATTTGATGTTGGATGTTGATTATATGCTCTCTTGTGTTATCCTTGTTGATTGAGATCAATTGTTGCTTTTAGTTTCAAGTCTTTACTCATTTTTCTCATGTTTAAGCTTTTTGCCCACCAAGTGTTTGACAAAATGTCAAACATGGTTTTAGGCTAAATTTTTTGTTCTTGGCTTGGGTAAAGTGAGCAATTGGGTTCCTAGAGTTGGAATGTCCAATATTTAGTTTCAATTCTTGGGTTGTTAATTGTTCTTGTTCCCACTAACGCTAATTTGTTGCTAAGGTAATTAGCAAGCAAATTAGGATTTGTGGGTTAAGGACACTTATGCTCATTTAACTTACTTTCTGATGTGAGGGTTGATCAAGTGAGACTAATCCATTATAATTGTCATAGTTGTGGTTCCAACAAGGAAAGGACCCTTAGCTCACTCCAAGCCAAGACTCTTTTTGATACTTTCAATCTTTTATACCTTTATATGTTGATTTCTTTTATACTTTACTTCTTTATATTACATAGTCGGTTCTTTAATTTCTTAATTAGTTCAATCATTACAATTTTGCATGTTCTTTTATTGCTTTATATGTTCATTTCTTCATTCACAAACCGTTGATCACTACAACCGGAATTGCACACTCGTTGTTCTAAGGTGCTCCTAGGGAGATGACTCGGGAGTCTAATACTCTCGGTTTTAATTTGGTTTTGCTTGTGACATATCTTGTGAATTTCCAATTTGATCTGAGGTGCCAATTCATCGGGTTGGGACTATACTTGCAACATTAAATCCGTTTTCCTTGGATAACCGAGTTCCTAACCCACATGTGAATTGATCCTAGCCTCTCCATCACTTCTCAACATGAAAGACAAAAGAAAATCAAAACACCAGGGATAGATGAATAACAAGGTTCACAGTAGCAACTTTGGTTATCACTGAAAGGGACATTTCAATCCTAAAATCTAATAGAAGTAGAGCTTCAAGTACATCTGCATAAAACCCCATGAACCAAATTCAATTACCTGCTAAATAAGGACATATATGCTTTTCTGTTTTCTCTCATTGCTTCTCATGTTTTAGTGCTTGCTTGGGAGAAGCAAGATTTAAGTTTGGTGTTGTGATGACAAGTCATCTTATGCTAGTTTCACAAGCATTTTTCATATGTTTCATTAGGTTTTATTCACTTTCTTGCACAATAAGTAAGTGATTGGAGTGGAATTCTGTGTTTATTTTGATTCAATCAAACATCACTAACTTTATACAAAATCATGAGATTTATGCAAGAAATAAGTGATTATTATGAATGATGCTTCTCATGATTTTGGTGAAACTTTGATTTCCCTTTTTGATTGAGTTTAGGTGAAAAAGTGAAGAGAAAGAAGAGCACTGTAGTATAACGTTGCGTTCAAATAAAGAACGCTACGCTCACTTGCGACGCGCACGCGTACAGGACGCTTACGCGTCATTCAACAAATTTTGAAGATCCACGCGTACGCGTGCATGACGCATACGCGTGGAAATGGTTGGCTCTTGTTTTCAAAGAGAGTGCTACGTTCATTAAGCTAGCTTTTTCGGCCAGATTCAAATTTGGAAGTGAAGTTTTGCAATCGACGCGCACGCGTCGATGAAGAATCTGGGATGAAGCACGCGCACGCGTGGATGGGGCTGAAGCATGGAATTGATATTTTTGCTACCCACGCGCACGCGCAGTGGACGCGCACGCATGGGCAGTGCTCAATAAGAGAACACTATCGAAGACGCGTACGCGTGAATATGTCGCGCAAACATGATGGAAGCTGAAAATGGCAATGATGTGTACACGTATGTGACGCGTACGCGTCGATGAGCAAAACTGCGAAGGGACGCGCGGGCGCAGTAGACGCGTACGCATGGATGAATGAACGTTGCGCTCACTTTCAAAATGCAACGTTCTCCTGGAAGCTGGAATCAAATGCCATCCTGACCCACTGCAACAAAGGCCAAAAAGCCCACTCCAAGTACTTGATGACTAAATTGGAAAGTGTATAAATATGAGAAAATTTGATTTCATTAGGAGGCTGGATCTTTTATTTTGCCTTTTAGTTTTGATTTCTCTTTAAGATTTTCTTTTGGTAATTGGGTAGGGGGAGATCTGAGTTAGCTTCTTTTCTGTTTTCCTTCTGTTCTTCATCTTCTGCACTGGTGCTGAAGTTTTCTTTTAATTTTCTTCTGTTGTATTTAGAATTGGAGAATTGGAGATCGGATCTGAGTTTTCTTTTCTGTTTTCCCTTGCTTTGCAATTTTTCTTTCTGGTCTTTTATTCTTCTGCAATTTCATCTTCCTGTTTAAGAATTTAGAATATAATCTAAACTTTCCTTTTTGTTTATTTTCCTTCTGCAATTTTCCTTTTCTGCTTTGGAATTCTAAATCGGATCTGAGCCTTATTTCTAGTTTTCATCTTTTGCATTCTTTTCTTGGATTCACTACAGTTTACCTTGTTAACTTCTGTTTTGATATTCCAGCACCCAATTCCCTTTATTATTCATGCAATTTAAGTTTCTCAGCAATTTAGATTCTGCAATTTAAATTACTTGCACTTTAAGTTTCAGCTATTTACCTTTCTTGCAATTTAAGTTTCAGCTCTTTTAAATTTCTTGCACTTTAAGTTTCTACAATTTACCTCTTCTGCACTTTAAGATTCTACAAATTTTCATTCTGCACTCTAGTTTACTTGCAATTTCCCTTCTGTTAATCAAATTTCACCAAATTCATCAAATATTCGTTTAACTAAATTCATCATCATACTAAAGTTGCTCAATCCATCAATCCATATGGGATCGACCTCACTTTTGTGAGTTTTACTACTTGATGCGACCCGGTACACTTACCGGTGAGTTTGTGTAGAAGATTTTCCTTTATCAAGACTTTCAAGGTGTATGTTCAACAACTAGGTGGGAGGGTTCTGATGAGGTTGCTATTTGGTTGTTTGCCTTCCCATTCTCACTTGAGGGAAGAGCCAAAGAGTGGTTTTACACTTTACCCAATGAGATTGTTGGTGATTGGAATTTGCTTAGAAGGGAGTTCTTAGATAAATTCTTTCCTCCGGAAGTGAAGGATAAATTGAGGAAAGAAATTTCATGCATTGTCCAAGGTGAAATGAAAACTCTATACGAGTATTGGGAACAGTTTCGAAGGCTTCTTGATTCATGCCCCCACCATATGATTGACACTGTAGTGTTGATTAGATATTTTTCCCAAGGAATGAAACCACAAGACAAAATCCTCTTGGATTCCTCAAGCAATGGTTCCTTGACAAAGTATAGAATGGCAGAGGAGGCATGGCAATTGATCACCAATTTGGCCGAGTCCACCTAACACGCTAGACAAAGAAACAACCATCCAAGAGCTATAAATGAAGTTTCTACTAATGGTGAGACCGCCGCCTTTACCAAAACCTTGGGAGAAATGACAAACATTCTAAAGCAACTTCAACTCAATCAACAACAATTTCCACCTCCTCAACCACAACAAAGTTAACGATTGGTCTCCTAAAAAGCGTGCGGAATTCGCTCTTGTTACACCCATTACACCGATGAATGCCCAAACCTCCAAGAAGATAATACTTTGGCGGCTACTAATACCTACTACAATCGTCCAAACTAAGGTTATTATCAACAAGGAGGCAACTATAACCAAGGGGGTAATTTTAATCAAGGTTGGCAAGATAACTCCAACCAAGGATGGAGGGACAACTATAATCAAGGAGAAAGGGACAACGGTGGGAACCAAAGATGGAACAACAACAACCAACAAAACCGGTACCAACAAAATCCTCTATACCAAAACCAAAGCCAAGGAAGAGCCTACCAAACCTACCAAGCACCTCATCAAAGGAAAGCACCTCCACCCAATCAACCACAAGCCCCCCAAATCATTTATCCTTCTCCTTCTTCCAACCAAGATGAGATACTCCACTCCATCCTCCAAAGACAAAAGAAGCTTCAAATAACACTTGTCTCATGTCTTACCAGTCTTACTTCTATGCTCAAAGCCCTTATTTCCCAAATGGAACCCTTTCAAGCTCTACCTCTACCTCTACCACTCAACCCTCAAGCTCAAGTGCCTTACCCTCTCAACCTCTACCCAACTTCAAGGGTGGCATCAATGCCATCACTTTGAGGTCCAGCACCAAATTGCAAGAGAGGAGTCATGAAGAGCAAAGTCCAATAGAGGTCACTCAAGAAGAGGATGTGGTTGAGATAGAAGAAGTCAAAGAGGAGGGTGAAGCCCAAGAAGTAGTTGAGGAAGTGATTGCTCAAACAAGGGGTGAAATTCCAAAAGATGGAGATGTCTTGCAAGAAGCTACTCCAATCCCATTTCCCACATTGGCAAGGAAGACCAAGAAGTGAGTTGAGTTGGATCCCAAAATGGTGGAAATGTTCAAGAAAGTTGAGGTAACCATTCCTCTCTTTGATGCTATTCACCAAGTACCTAAATATGCCAAGTTTCTAAAGGACCTGTGTATGAACAAGGAGAAGCTTAATGATTTAGAAACCATCCCATTGGGAAGCTCAATCTCCGCTTTAATAGATGATGTGCCCGAGAAGTGTGGTGACCCCGGCCCTTGCCTAGTAATTTGCACCATAGATGGGGTCAAATTTGTTGATTGTATGTGCGATCTTGGCGCTTGTATGAGTATTATGCCCTTGTCCGTCTATGAGGTCTTAAAGCTTCCACAGTTGAAACGGTCGGCCGCCGGTTTATTTTGGCGGACAAATGCATAATTTCCGTAGTTGGTATTATGGAGGATGTTCTAATGAGTATAAAGGGGTTGGTCTTCCCGATTGATTTTCATATTCTCAAGATGTCCCCTAGTGATTCTGGAAGAACTTCATCTATTTTGCTTGGGAGGCGATTTTGAAGACCTCCCGATTCAAATTAGAAGCATTTTCGGGTACTTACTCGTTTGAGATCGATGGAAGAGAAGTGAGCTTTAATCTTGATGAAGCCATGAGACATCCACCAGAGGATCATTCCATATTCCGGTGTGATTTGATTGATAATGTGGTGGCCGAAGTCCACCAAGATGATTTTGATGGAAAGAGTATGATTAAAGACCCAAGTGTAGGGAGTTCCCATGTATGTGAAGAAAATGCCTTATCACCTCCAATGTCTCCGGATGACAAAGTGCCGAGTCATGAACAAAAGGTAGTGATGAAACCACTCCTGGCCCACCTAAAATATGCCTTCCTTGAAGATGACCAAAAGCTCCCGGTAATTGTTGCAAAGGAGCTCTCCTCCCATCAAGAGGAGAAGTTGCTTAATGTCTTGAGGAGGAACAAGAAGGCCATTGGGTGGAGCTTAGCGGACTTAATTGGCATTAGCCCCCAAGTGTGTGAACACCGAATTTTCCTAGAAGAAGGAGCCAAACCCATAAGACAACCTCAAAGGCATCTAAATCCTACCGTTCTAGAGGTTGTGAATAAGGAAGTCACCCGGTTATTAGAAGCGGACATTATCTATCTAATTTCAGATAGTGAATGGGTGAGCCCCGTCCAAGTGGTTCCAAAGAAATCCGGTGTTACTACAATCAAGAATGAGAGCGGGGAGCTTATAGCTACAAGAGTCCAAAACTCATGGAGGATGTGTATTGACTATCGGCGATTGAACTTAGCCACTAGGAAGGATCAAATGCTTGGACGCCTATGCGGTAAATCTCATTACTGTTTCTTAGATGGCTATTCCGGATATTTTCAAATACACATTGCTCCTGAAGACCAAGAAAAAACCACCTTCATATGGCCTTTCAGAATGTATGCGTATAAAAGAATGCCGTTTGGCTTGTGCAACGCACCGGCAACGTTCCAAAGGTGTATGATGAGTATATTTGCAGATCTTTTGGAGCATTGCATAGATGTGTTTATGGACGATTTTTTTGTTTATGGAGACTCCTTTGATCTTTCCTTGGACAATCTTGCAAAAGTATTAGAGAGGTGTACTAAATCAAACCATGTGTTAAATTTTGAGAAATGCCATTTTATGGTTAGACATGGTATTGTTTTAGGGCACATTGTCTCTAATGATGGGATCTCTGTTGATCCGGCAAAGATTAGTGTCATTTCTAGTTTGTCTTACCCCTCTTCTGCGAGGGAAGTCTGTGTGTTTCTTAGACATGTAGGTTTTTACCGGCGATTCATTAAGGACTTTAGTAAAGTGGCATTACCTCTCTCTCCATTGTTGCAACAGGATGTGGAATTTGATTTAAGTGAAGAGTGCATGGAGGCCTTTGACAAGCTCAAGATTGCTTTGACCCAAGCTCCCATCGTAAGAGGGTCAGATTGGACTAGGCCATTCGAAATAATGTGTGATGCATCAAACTACGCGATGGGAGCGGTGCTAGCTCAGCGCGAGGGTAAAATTCCTTATGTCATAGCCTATGCCTCTAAGACTTTAGATGGAGCACAATCCAACTATACTACCACCGAGAAAGAATTGTTAGCTATTGTCTTTGCCTTGGATAAATTCCAGGCTTATTTACTTGGCTCTAACGTGGTAGTATACTCGGATCATGCGGCATTGAAATATTTGTTGGCCAAAAAAAAATCCAAACCAAGGTTGATCCAATGGGTGTTGCTATTGTAAGAATTTGACCTAGAAATCAAAGATAAGAGTGGTTCACAAAACTTAGTGGCAGACCACTTGATTCAACTTGAGCACACAAAGGGCGATTCCACTCCTATTAATGATACATTTCCTTTTGAGGGCTTTCTAGCAATATCCGAGATGACCCCTTGGTATGCACCTATTGCCAATTACTTGGTTGCTTGCACCTTTCCTCCCAACTTTTCTCAATATCAAAAGGATAAGCTCAAAAGCGAATCCAAATATTATGTATGGGATGACCCATACTTATGGAGATGTGGTGCCGATCAAGTAATTCGGAGGTGTATACCACAATTCGAGCATCAAGCTATTTTGGAGGCTTGCCACTCTTCCGAGGGTGGTGGCCATTTTGGTCCTCAAAGGACAGCTCGGAAGGTCTTCGATTGCGGATTTTGGTGGCCTTCACTTTTCAAAGATGCATCTCTCTTTTGTAGTTCTTGTCCACAATGCCTTAGGTTTGGAAATATCTCTAAGAAGAATGAGATACCCCAACAAACAATGTTATTTTGCAAAATTTTTAATGTTTGGGGTATAGACTTCATGGGGCCTTTTCCAAATTCTAATGGTTTCATGTATCTTCTACTAGCTGTTGACTATGTTTCCAAGTGGGTGGAGGCGATTCCTACTCGAACGGATGATGCTATTGTGGTTCTTTCTTTTGTTCGGAATAACATTATTTGCCGCTTTGGATCACCACGAGCAATTGTGAGTGATCAAGGCTTGCATTTTTGCAACAAAAGAATTGCAGGTTTAATGAAGAAGTATGGCATTATCCATAAAGTGGCCACGGCATACCACCCATAAACGAATGGCTAAGCCAAAGTCTCCAATCGGGAAATCAAGCGCATATTAAAAAAGATTGTGAAGCCTCACAGGAAGGATTGGAGTTCTAAACTCGGTGATGTGCTTTGGGCCTACCGAACAGCTTACAAGACGTCAATTGGTATGAGCCCATTCTGGTTGGTCTATGGGAAGGCTTGCCATCTTTCGGTGGAGATAGAGCATAAAGCGTATTGGACCATAAAAGAATGCAACATCAGATTCGGTGTTGGATTCGAAAGGAAGTTATAGTTGGTGGAGCTTGAGAACCTTCGATTGGAGGCTATGAAAATTCAAGGCTTTACAAGGAGAAGATGAAAGCGATGCATGATAGAAATATCAAACGAAGAGAGTTTAGGGCTGGGGAGTTGGTCCTCTTTTACAATTCTAGGTTGAGGTTGATGCCCGAAAAGTTAAGATCAAGGTGGGAAGGTCCTTATAGAGTGGAGAAAGCGGAACTATATGGGGTCTACCACCTACGCCATCCTTCAAGCCCCAATGTCTTCAAGGTTAATGGTCATCGTCTAAAGCTATACCATGCAGAGAAGATGAAAAGCAACAAAGAGGTTGAGGTGTTCCTCCTTGAGGACGCACCCGAAGGCGAAGAGATTTGAGCTTATGACCGTCCAACTTAAGGACGTTAAAGAAAAGTGCTAGGTGGGAGACACCCCACCACGGTATGATCTACCTTTGTATATAATTTCTTGCATATAGATCTTTTGAATCTTTGTGACTTTTGTGATTGCTTGATTTGTGAGTTTGTTCATAGTAGGGTTGATTTTGCTTGATTGTTGTTAGATTGCTCGTTAGGAGTTCATTGATAATGATTTGATTGAATTGACAGGTTAAGGAAATGCTTAAGGTTGAGTGTACATGAGATTTTTGATGTTTTTGGCCCCTTTAGCATGCACTGCTACCAATTTGTGCTATAATTGCTCCTCCTCTTGTTAAAAAAAAGGGGCATCCACGCGCAAGCGTGCCACACGCGTACACGTGGACGCGTTTTTGCAACTCCTTGTACAAAAACCAGAGAGTTGTGCCTCCTTTGTGCCTATTGTGTGCCAGGTAACCCACGCGTAAGCGTAGACGACGTGTACGCGTCGCTCGCCAATCTTGCAATCCACGCGTCTGCGTGTTAGATGCATACGCGTCGATTGCGTTGCACGCCACTCCTGGTACAAAAACCAGAGAGTTAGGCCTGCTTTGCGCCAACTCTGTGCCCAAGGCACAGCTCTACCCACGCGTGCGCGTCACCTGACGCGTACGCGTCCCTCTCTTTTCTGTAACCCACGCATACGCGTGGGAGACACCTACGCGTCACCTTCCTTCCCCGACCATCCACGCGTAGGCGTGGGGTGCGCATACGCGTCGCACTCCTGACGCACCTAAACGGGTAGCGCGCCCCTGTTTTGATTTCCTTCTTCACCTTTCTTCTTCCATTTCTTCTTCCTTTCTTTTCCCATCACCCGACCACCCTTGTCTCCGTCCACCACCTCCGGCGGTTCTACACTTTCTCTTTCCTCTCTTTCCTTTCCTTCTCCTCTCATATTTTCCACCTACACTCCAACCTCTTCTCTTCTTCTTCTCAAGGTTTTACCCCTACTCTCTCTTCCTCTTTGTCTCTGACTCTAATTTTTTTCTCTTATTAGTTGCATTTATTTTCTTTCTAGTGCATTCCTTCTTAGTTGCAATTTTTGTTGATTGGGTTTTTTCTTGTTTGCCTTCTTTCTTTCCATATTTTTCATAGGTGTTGAACTTTGAGTTTCTCTTGCTTTGATGGATCATTTTGATATCTCTTGATTCCTTTATGACTATGTGGTGTTGTGTTGTTGTTTAGTTTCCCCTTTGAGGCTTTATGTGATTGAATTCCTCCTACTTGCTCTTTATTTGAATGTTGCACGCCAAGTGTTTGTTGAAATGCACCTATACCATTTTACTTCAATTTTGACTTTGTGCTCCCAATTTGGTACCTCTTCTTCATACACTTGCTATCTCTAAGTGCATTGAGCCTATTTTACTTCATGTTTACCATTCTTATGCTCACTACCTATGACTTGCTTCTTCATTATTCATGATGCTTGAGTTTATCCTTCTCATGCCTTATTGCATGCTTCACTCACTCTTGCATCTCATGCTAGTGATTTGCCATATGATCACCTTGTTGTCTTGTCACATGTTGCAGTTGTCATGTCCTCAAAATGCACTATTCCTTTTGGGCATTACTCTTCACTTTCATGTTATCTTTCGAGTGATGATTTTTTTTGGGTTTAATGTTTCCTCTTTTCCTTCCTTTTTCAGGATGGCCACCCGAAATGGCAAGGAGAAGGCATCGAAGAAACCGGCCACTAAAAGGGCACCGCAAAAATTAACCTCCAAGGCGCGCCCAACACTAGGTGCTAAGCCCCTTTCTAAGAAGGCGAAGACACCCATTCATATTGATGAACGAGAGAAGGATAATCTAGCAAGGGACCCCACGAGGTTTCCCAACCGCTTTTGTGAGCTCATGTTCCCGACCATGGTTGAGCGGAACTATCATTCCGAGCATCTACTCGCTCCCCCGGACCACATTGCTCCATATGTGTTACCCTGAAATGAGCGGCGAGGATGGGGGTTTCTTTTGCAAAGACCACAGGAGAGCAACCTCTCTTGTGTGGTGGAGTTTTACTCCAATTACCACTTCCCGTCTCTTCAGTCGGTTTACGTGCATCGGAAGCAAGTCCCAGTTTCAGAAGAGGCCATTCAACAAGTGCTTAATGCTATACCGGTACCGGAGGAAATGGATGGTTACCAAGAGGTCCTACGTCAGCGGGATGAATTTGGTTTTGATTGGGACTCGATCCTTCGAGTCATTTCTGAACTAGAGAATCATTGGACCCAAGGGAGACTAAGGATGCGGCCCAAGTGCCTTGACGCACGTGCGCTCACAGTGGAGGCCCGAGCATGGGCCCAAATCTTATCTCACTACGTCTCTCTAGCACCCATAAGTCATCCATCACGGCGGACTTTGCCCTCCTTGTTTGGTGCATACTCACGGAGAAGCCAGTCAACATCCTTCTCCTCATCCGACAACTGATGGGTCGGGTCTATGCCAAGTGTAATCTACCATTTCCCACCTTGGTATCCGATTTGGTTGTCACTGCCGGTGTCCCTTGCGATGCTAAGGACATGAAGGCTACAATTCCGGCAAAGGGCGATATTGTCCCGAGCGGGAAATATCTTCAGCCTCCCATGGACACCACAAGCCTTGACATAGCTCCCCCTTCTACCATCCCTACCACTTCATCCACACCACCAAAGTCAACCCATCAATTGCTTGTAGAGCTTCATGAGAAGATAGAACGATATGAGAGGCGTAATAAACACCGATTCGCTTACATGAAGAAGCTTTGTGGTTGTGTCAACCCACCTACAAAAGAGCTGGTCATATCCTCATCCGCCTCGGACTACAGTGAAGCAAGCACTTAAGGCTCAGATGATGGAGATAGCGACCTCGATCCCCTTTTGCGTATCAACAATGGCACGGAGTAACGTGCAAACTTTTATGTGTGGGGAGGTCGGTTACCGACTTCCGTAGGTAACTTATCTTTTCAACACTCATGATTTTTATCTTTTCTTTCATTAATTAGGATAGATTGCTTGGTTAGTAGTTTTTGTATTTGAACACTTTGTGCATGTTAGGACTACTTGGTTAGGGTAATAACTACTTTTCCAAGAAATCATCTTTAGGGCACCCTACCAATTTGAAAATTTTTGGGTTAATCTTGCTTGAAGAATGTATTTTGGAACATGGTTATTGAGCTAAGAACACAAGCATGTGAGACTTGAGCCTAATTGTGTGGTTACATCTTATAACCACTTATTTTCATTCTTGTGTGCATTGTTCTCTTTCTATGATTCTGATCTTTGATTTGTTCGATTCTTTATGTCCATTATTCCATGTAGACAAGCATTTATATGATTGAGGCCATCATTTCATTTAGCTCACATACCCAAATGGCTTACCTTTCATCAACCATTGTTAGCCAACCTTGAGCCGATGATAAACCCCTTCATTTTTAATATTAGCTCATTACAAGCCTTTAAGCGAAAAACAATGAATGTCCTTAATTTAGATCTTTGATTAGCTTAGGCTAGTGAGTGTGTGTCATTCAAGTGTGGGAAAACTTGGGACGTTGGTTGAGGTAAAAGGGTGTTTATGATTTTCATTTAAAATCTTGGGAATTGGGTACATCTTCATGTATTAAATATGAAACCGTGTGCATTGATGCTCTTATATATATTGGTAGTTTGAAAAGAAAGACAAGAATATATATATATATATATATATATATAAAAGAAAAAAAAGAAAAAAAAAAGAGAAAGAAAAGAAAAAGAAAGAAATATAAAGGGGACAAAATGCCCCGAAGTAAGGTTCAATAATAATCAATGCACACGGGAAATGATAAAGAAAAGAAAATGCATGAATGTGTGAAGAAGAAAAGAATGGGTAGTTAGGCTTGCATTAGTTGTTATAGGTTGTCATATAAGTTAGGTGGGGAGCTTATGTTAGTGAAATAAGGCCTCAATCATGTAAGTGTATGCATACATCAAATAATGAAAATATAGAATTAAGCAAGACAAAGATCACAATTTTAGAGAGAACAACACACACCAAAAATAAAATATTGGTTGATAAGATGCAACCAATCAATTAGGCTTAAAATCTCACTAGTTTTGTGTGTTCGAGCTCTAAAGCCATGTTCCAAAAATAAATTTCTTCAAGCAAATTTAACAAAAATTTTAATTCAAATTAGTGAAATACTCTAAAAAGTTTCTTGAAAAGAAGAAGATATCACTTCAATCGAGTAGTTGGTAAAGTATGCACAAAATCAAACAAATATGCAATCAAACATGCAAATGCAACAACTAATTTAACAAAGAAAACTAAACATTGGTGTTGAGAAGGGACTAACTAACCCGCGGAGATCGGTATTGACCTCCCCGCACTTAAAGATTGCACCGTCCTCGGTGCATGCTGAGATGTGCGAGTGGATGGGTGGCTACAACTGATGCGTTTCACCAAAGGTTGTGTAGCAGACTTGTTTATTGCTCTAGTTAGAAACTTTTCCTTTTCCCTCTTGGTGGCTATCCTGAAAGAAGAGAAAAATTAAGGGAAAGAACCCACAAGCAAAGATATGAAAAGAAATAAAACATATGTGGGCTAGTGCCAAATAATAAGGTTCTCAACTATATGGTAGCTACAACATACAAGTGAGAAAATAATAGAAGCAAATGGCGTATCAATAGTGCAAACATTGCAACAAAGGGGAAGAGTGTGGGTAATGAAAGACAGTGTAAGTTCATGTCAATGCAAAAGGAATACATGTATCATAAAAGATTGGTATTGACAGAAAAATAATATCACCCAATAGTGAAAAACAAGTCACTAAGCACCAAAATAATACCAGAAAAGATACAACAGTTGAATAAGAATATTTAACACCAAGGGAAAAAAATAAACTTAGAAAAGAGAATAAAAACATCCACAAAATTAAAATACAATGAGTGAAGGTATACAACTGCAATAAAGATAGAAGTTAAAGAAATAAAGAAGAAGAAAGGGAGAAAGGAGAAAGAAAGAAGGAGAGAAGATAGAAGAAAAGAGAAAGGAATGAAAAACGGGATGCGACGCACGCGCGCAGGGCACGCGTGCACGTAAAAACTATATTCGCCATGCGACACATACGCATTGCCCACGCGTACGCGTGGGTGGTCTGGAAGCGAAAGGACGTGCACGCATCAAGGACGCGTACGCGTGGCATGATTTTGTGCCTCTAGCACAGTTCCATCGCAAGGGCATCACAACTCTCGGGTCAAACACCAATTTACGCCGATTCTCATATCCACGCGTGCACGTGAGGGATGCGTACGCGTGGTTTGCTAAGGTTGCAAGTGACGTGCACGTGTTGTAGACGCGTATGCGTGGCTCGAATTGTGCACAGAGCACACTGATGAGCGGATAATTTATACGCTTTTTGGCATTGTTTTTAGTATGTTTTTAGTAGAATCTAGTTACTTTTAGGGATGTTTTCTTTTGTTTTTATGTTAAATTCACATTTCTGGACTTTACTATGAGTTTGTGTGTTTTTCTGTGATTTCAGGTATTTTCTGACTGAAATTGAGGGACTTGAGCAAAAATCAGATTCAGAGGTTGAAGAAGGACTGCTGATGTTGTTGGATTCTGACCTCCCTGCACTCAAAATGGATTTTCTGGAGCTACAGAACTCGAAATGGCGTGCTTCCAATTGCATTGGAAAGTAGACATCCAGGGCTTTCCAGCAATACATAATAGTTTATACTTTGCCCAAGTTTAGACGACGCAAACTGGCGTTCAACGCCAGTTCTCTGCCCAATTCTGGCGTCCAGCGCCAGAAACAAGTTGCAAAGTGGAGTTCAACGCCCAAACTGGCACAAAAGCTGGACAGATGAATAGCCGTTCCGTGACAGGGTGCGTTGACCAGTTTCACTGAGAAGATAGGATGTAACCATTGACAAGGGTGATGCCTCCAGACGATTAGCCGTGCCGTGACAGGGCATTTGGATCATTTTCCCGAGAGAAGACCGAAAGTAGCCATTGACAATGGTGATGCATTACATAAAGCCAGCCATGGAAAGGAGTAAGACTGATTGGATGAAGATAGCAGGAAAGCAAAGGTTCAGAGGAACGAAAGCATCTCTATTCGCTTATCTGAAATTCTCATCGATGATTTACATAAGTATTTCTATCTCTATTTTATTATTAATTTCGAAAACCCCATTACTATTTTATATCCGCCTGACTGAGATTTACAAGGTGACCATAGCTTGCTTCATACCAACAATCTCCGTAGGATTCGACCCTTACTCACGTAAGGTATTACTTGGACGACCCAGTGCACTTGCTAGTTAGTTGTGCGAAGTTGTGAACCATGGTATTGGCATCATGTTTTTGGTGCCATTACCAGGGAAAGAAAGAGCGATGAATTTTACATAATCAAAGTGTAGTCACAATTTCTATGCACCAAGTTTTTGGCGCCGTTGCCGGGGAAAGAAAGAGCGATGAATTTTACATAATCAAAGTGTAATCACAATTTCTGCGCACCAAGTTTTTGGCGCCGTGTTTTCTCTTCTTCCAATACTGCTGATTCATGATCTACCTGTTACATGCTAAAGCTTGGCTGGCTATTAAGTCATGCCTGACCCTTTGATTGGAGCTTTAGACTAAAAAGCATAAGATTCCTGGAATTCATATTAAAAATTTTTGGAATCCTTATTTTTGTTTTTCAAATAATTTTCAAAAAAATACAAAAAAAAAATTAGAAAATCATAAAAATCAAAAATATTTTGTGTGTTCTTGTTTGAGTCTTGAGTCATGTTATAAGTTTGGTGTCAATTGCATACTCATCTTGCATTTTTTTTTTCAAAAATTTTCATGCATTCATAGTGTTCTTCATGATCTTCAAGTTGTTCTTGGTAAGTCTTCTTGTTTGATCTTTGCATTTGCATGTTTTGTGTCTTTTCTTGTTTTTCATATGCATTCTTGAATTCTTAGTGCCTAAGCATTAAAGAATTCTAAGTTTGGTGTCTTGCATGTTTTCTTTGCATTAAAAATTTTTCAAAAATGTGTTCTTGATGTTCATCATGATCTTCATAGTGTTCTTGGTGTTCATCTTGACATTCATAGCATTCTTGCATGCATTCATTGTTTTGATCCATAACTTTCATGCATGGCATCATTTTTCTTGTTTTTCTCTCTCATCATAAAAATTCAAAAAAAATAAAAAAATATATCTTTCCCTTTTTCTCTCATCAAATTCGAAAATTGAGTTGACTTTTTCAAATTTTTTTTAAAAATCAAGTTGTTTCTCATGAGTCAAATCAAATTTTCGATTTGAAAATCTTATCTTTTTCAAAATCTTTTTCAAAAATCAAATCTTTTTCAAATTTCTTAGTTATTTTCGAAAATTTCAAAAATATTTTTCAAAAAATCTTTTTCTTAATTTTACATCATATTTTCGAAAATAACATCATCAATTAATGTTTTGATTCAAAAATTTCAAGTTTGTTACTTGCTTGTTAAGAAAGATTCAAACTTTAAGTTCTAGAATCATATTTTGTGATTTCTTGTGAATCAAGTCATTAATTGTGATTTTAAAAATCAAATCTTTTTCAAAACTAATTTCAATCATATCTTTTCAAAAATATCTTCTTATCTTATCTTTTTCAAAAACATGATTTTAAAATATCTTTTCTAACTTCCTATCTTCTTATCTTTTCAAGATTGATTTTCAAAATTTGTTTCAACTAACTAACTAACTTTTTGTTTGTTTCTTATCTTTTTCAAAACCACCTAACTAACTCTCTCTCTCTAATTTTCGAAAATATCTCCCTTTTTTTCAAAATTTCTTTTTAATTAACTAATTATTTCAATTTTTAAATCTTAATTTTCGAAAACTACTAACCTTTTTCAAAAACTATTTTCGAAAATCACTAACTCTTTTTTCAAAAATTATTTTCGAAAATCCTCTCCCTCTCTCATCTTATTCTATTTAATTATTCATCTACTAACATTTCTTCATCTGTGTTCGAATTTTTTCTTTTTCTCTTCTTCTACTAACAATAAGGAACCTCTTTACTGTGACATAGAGGATTCCTCTTCTTTTCTTTTTCTCTTCTCTTTCTTATGAGCAGGGACAAAGAAAAAGGCATTCTTGTTGAAGCTGACCCAGAACCTGAAAGGACTCTGAAGAGAAAACTAAGAGAAGCTAAATTACAACAATCCAGAGACAACCTTATTGAAAATTTCGAACAAGTAGAGGAGATGGCAGCCGAATCCAACAATAATAATGCAAGGAGGATGCTTGGTGACTTTACTGCACCTAATTCCAATTTACATGGAAGAAGCATCTCCATTCCTGCCATTGGAGCAAACAACTTTGAGCTAAAACCTCAGCTAGTTTCTCTGATGCAGTAGAACTGCAAGTTTCATGGACTTCCATCTGAAGATCCTTTTCAGTTCTTAACTGAATTCTTGCAGATCTGTGATACTGTTAAGACTAATGGAGTAAATCCTGAAGTCTACAGGTTCATGCTTTTCCCTTTTGCTTTAAGAGACAGAGCTAGAGTGTGGTTGGACTCTCAACCCAAAGATAGCCTGAACTCTTGGGATAAACTAGTCACGGCTTTCTTAGCCAAGTTCTTTCCTTTTTAAAAGTTGAGCAAGCTTAGAGCGGATGTTCAAACCTTCAGACAGAAAGAAGGTGAATCCCTCTATGAAGCTTGGGAAAGATACAAACAGTTGACCAAAAAGTGTCCTTCTGACATGCTTTCTGAGCAGAATCCATCTAGCTTAGCAAATCTAGTCTCTGATCTATCTAAGGCCACTGTGAGTTTCATGAATGAAACAAGATCCTCCGGTAGAAATTTGGAAGCACAAGTGGGCCAGCTGAGTAAAAGGATCACTGAAATCCCTCCTAGTACCCTCCCAAGCAATACAGAAGAGAATCCAAAAGGAGAGTGCAAGGCCATTGAAATGACCATCATGGCCGAATCCAAAGAGGGAGAGGAGAATGTGAATCCCAAGGAGGAAGACCTCCTGGGACGTCCAGTGATCAATAAGGAGCTTCCCTCTGAGGAACCAAAGGACTCTGAGGCTCATCTAGAGACCATAGAGATTCTATTGAACCTCCTTATGCCATTCATGAGCTCTGATGAGTACTCCTCTTCTGAAGAGAATGAGGATGTTACTGAAGAGCAAACTGCCAAGTTTCTTGGTGCAATCATGAAGCTGAATGCCAAATTATTTTGTATTGAAACTTGGGAAGATGAACCTCCCTTGTTCACCAATGAACTAAGTGATCTGGATCAACTGACATTGCCTCAGAAGAGACAGGATCCTGGAAAGTTCATAATATCTTGTACCATAGGCACCATGATCTTTAAGGCTCTGTGTGACCTTGGTTCAGGAATAAACCTCATGCCCCTCTCTGTAATAGAGAAACTAGGAATCTATGGGGTGCAAGCTTCTAAAATCTTATTAGAGATGGCAGATAATTCAAGAAAACAGGTTTATAGACAAGTAGAGGACGTATTAGTAAAGGTTGAAGGCCTTTACATCCCTGCTGATTTCATAGTCTTGGATACTGGAAAGGAAGAGGATGAATCCATCATCCGAGGAAGACCTTTCCTAGCCATAGCAAGAGCTGTGATTGATGTGGACAGAGAAGAATTGATCCTTCAATTAAATAAGGGCAACCTTGTGTTTACAACTCAAGGATCTCTCTCTGCATCCATGGAGAGGAAGCAGAAAAAGCTTCTCTCAAAGCAGAGTCAAACAAAGCCCCCACAGTCAAACTCTAAGTTTGGTGTTGGGAGGCCACAACCAAACTCTAAGTTTGGTGTTGAACTCCCATATCCAAACTCTAAGTTTGGTGTTGGAGAGTCTCAACAAAGCTCTGCACATCTGTGAGGCTCCATGAGAACCCACTGTCAAGCTATTGACATTAAAGAAGCGCTTGTTGGGAGGCAATCCAATTTTTATTTATCTAACTATATTTTTCTTAGTTATATGTCTTTATAGGTTCATGATCATGTGGAGTCACAAAATAAATATAAAAATTGAAAACGGAATCAAAAACAGCAGAAGAAAAATCACACCCTGGAGGAAGACCTTACTGGCGTTTAAACGCCAGTAAGAAGCATGTTTTGGGCGTTCAACGCCAGAACAGAGCATGGTTCTGGCGCTGAACGCCAGAAATGGGCAGCATCTGGGTGTTTAAACGCCAGAAATGCACCCTGGAGAAGAGCTGGCGCTGAACGCCCAGAACAAGCATGGTTCTGGCGTTCAACGCAAGAAATGGGCAACAAATGGGCGTTGAACGCCCAAAATGAGCACCAACCTGGCGCTGAACGCCCAGAGTTGTGTGCAAGGGCATTTTGCATGCCTAAATTGGTGCAGGGATGTAAATGCCTTGACACCTCAAGATCTGTGGACCTCACAGGATCATCTCAGGATTTGTGGACCCCACAGGATCCACACCTTCCTTCCTCAAAATCCTAGTTTTTTTTTTCCACATCTTCTTCTTCATCTATTCCTTCTTCTTTTGCTCGAGGGTGAGCAACATTCTAAGTTTGGTGTGGTAAAACAATTATGTAAAGGACCTATAGCTCAGTGGTAGAACATGTGGCTGCAAATCAAGAGATCCCTGAGATACCTCAGGAGATGCACTTCCCTCCACATAGTTATTGGAAGCAACTGAGGATAGAAATACCAAAAATCACTAGGAATCAAGCCACAAAGGCAAGGAAGAGACATAGAAGAGCTCAAGAACATCATTGGTTCCTCAAGAAGGAAACGCCGTCATCACTAAGGTGGACTCATTCCTTGTTCTTGCTTTCTCTGTTTTTCGTTTTCTATGTTAAGTGCTTATCTATGTTTGTGTCTTCATTACATGATCATTAGTAGTTAGTAACTTTGTCTTAAAGTTATGAATGTCCTATGAATCCATCACCTCTCTTAAATGAAAAATGTTTTAATTCAAAAGAACAAGAAGTACATGAGTTTCGAATTTATCTTTGAACTTAGTTTAATTATATTGATGAGGTGACAATGCTTCTTGTTTTCTGAATGAATGCTTGAACAGTGCATATGTCTTTTGAAGTTGTTGTTTAAGAATGTTAAATATGTTGGCTCTTGAAAGAATGATGACTAGGAAACATGTTATTTGATAATCTGAAAAATAAAAAAAAATGATTCTTGAAGCAAGAAAAAGCAGCAAAGCTCTTAAAACCAAGAGGCAAAAACTATTCAAGAGACAAAAAGCTATAAGTCCCGCTCATTTGATTGGAGCTATGTTTCATTGATAGTTTGAAATTTATAGTATATTCTCTTCTTTTTATCCTATTTGATTTTCAGTTGCTTGGGGACAAGCAACAATTTAAGTTTGGTGTTGTGATGAGCGGATAATTTATACGCTTTTTGCCATTGTTTTTAGTATGTTTTTAGTAGAATCTAGTTACTTTTAGGGATGTTTTCTTTTGTTTTTATGTTAAATTCACATTTCTGGACTTTACTATGAGTTTGTGTGTTTTTCTGTGATTTCAGGTATTTTCTGACTGAAATTGAGGGACTTGAGCAAAAATCAGATTCAGAGGTTGAAGAAGGACTGCTGATGCTGTTGGATTCTGACCTCCTTGCACTCAAAATAGATTTTCTGGAGCTACAGAACTCAAAATGGCGTGCTTTGAATTGCATTGGAAAGTAGACATCCAGGGCTTTCCAGAAATATATAATAGTTCATACTTTGCTCAAGTTTTGATGACGCAAACTGGCGTTCAACGCCAGTTCTCTGCCCAATTCTGGTGTCCAGCGCCAGAAACAAGTTGCAAAGTGGAGTTCAACGCCCAAACTGGCACAAAAGCTGGCGTTCA
>NC_029789.2:99142393-99147332 GCF_000816755.2 Arachis ipaensis | reverse complement strand
CTGAATGTGATGAACGTGACAATCATCATCATTCCTTATGAACGCGTGCCTGACAACCACTTCCGTTCTACTTTCGATTGAATGAGTGTCTCTTAGATCTCTTAACCAGAATCTTCGTGGTATAAGCTGGATTGATGGCGGCATTCAAGAGAATCCGGAAGGTCTAAACCTTGTCTGTGGTATTCCGAGTAGGATTCAATGATTGAATGACTGTGACGAGCTTCAAACTCGCGATTGCTGGGCGTAATGACTGACGCAAAAGGATAGTAAATCCTATTCCAGCATGATCGAGAACCGACAGATGAATAGCCGTGCCGTGACAGGGTGCGTTGACCACTTTCACTGAGAGGATTGGATGTAACCATTGACAAGGGTGATGCCTCCAGACGATTAGCCGTGCCGTGACAGGGCATTTGAATCATTTTCCCGAGAGAAGACCGAAAGTAGCCATTGACAATGGTGATGCATTACATAAAGCCAGCCATGGAAAGGAGTAAGACTGATTGGATGAAGATAGCAGGAAAGCAGAGGTTCAGAGGAACGAAAACATCTCTATTCGCTTATCTGAAATTCTCACCGATGATTTACATAAGTATTTCTATCCCTATTTTATTATTAATTTCGAAAACCCCATTACTATTTTATATCCGCCTGACTGAGATTTACAAGGTGACCATAGCTTGCTTCATACCAACAATCTCCGTGGGATTCGACCCTTACTCACGTAAGGTATTACTTGGACGACCCAGTGCACTTGCTGGTTAGTTGTGCGAAGTTGTGAACCATGGTATTGGCATCATGTTTTTGGCGCCATTACCAGGGAAAGAAAGAGTGATGAATTTTACATAATCAAAGTGTAGTCACAATTTCTGCGCACCAAGTTTTTGGCGCCGTTGCTGGGGAAAGAAAGAGCGATGAATTTTACATAATCAAAGTGTAATCACAATTTCTGCGCACCACACACCAGCCGCACGATTCCATCACAACTTTCTGTTCGTTGGATGTCTTAGCAAAATGTGGAATCGACGCCCACGCGAGGCCTATGCGCACGCGTGGGTTGCCCCCTTTTTTTTGTATGAAGAATGCAGAATGCAAATGCAGATGATTATGCAGAAATAATGAATGAAAAACTTGTGAAAAATAAAATAAAATTAGAAATAAAAAAAGGAACGATCATACCATGGTGGGTTGTCTCCCACCTAGAACTTTTAGTTAAAGTCCTTAAGTTAGACATTTGGTGAGCTCCTTCTCAGGGTGGCTTGTGCTTGAACTCGTCCTGAAACTTCCACCAACGCTTGGACTTCCAATAATCTCTATCAATTCCAGGTACATTCCCCAAGCTTTGATGGAGTTTTTCACAAGCTCTGAGCTCCCAAAATTGATCCTCTGGTATGCCCGGATCCCAAATCTTGTTTCTACACCCGTCTTCAAGTTGATAATCATGATTCCATTCAGGTGGTTCAGTCTTGGAATTCTCATTTAAGTGTCCAAACATCCTCCTAGACCCATTCAATCGAGCTCTACACCAACCCTTGCATTTCAATTTGGAGCATGCAACTATATGGAGCCTTGCATGACAACTCCTACCACTAACCATTTCCTTCTTACTCTTAAAGCCACAAAGAGCTCTAAGTTGTCTATCCGTCTCAAGCAAACCATATTCAAGTGGCATGAGAAAGCTAAGGGATATGAATTTTACCCACTTAAATGTTGTGAAGGATGATGGTGACTTAGGGGGAGAGGCCTCCAGCAACTTTGGCAAGGTGATTTCAAGTGCTACTCCCTTGTGCTCTTCTTTGACAACTTCCACCTCTTTGCAAGCTTCTTCAATTTTAACCTCTTCCTTTTCGTAGCTTTCTTCCAATTCAATCTCTTCTTTATTGATTACCAAGGGCATGGGAAGTTGTGCTTCTTCTTCTTTAATCTCCATGTCTAGTCCAATGGGAGAGGATTCAATTGTAGATAAGGCTTCATCAATGCTTGAATCCATCTCTTGATCAACCTCTTCAAAATCTTCAACCATGATATGCCTTGGAGGTTGTACACCCTCCTCAACATCAACATCAAACACCTTGGAAGGAGGCTCTATGACTGGACTTTTCCATGGAGGTTCCACATTTCCCAAGTCTTCAACCACTTCTTCTTCTTCAGTAATTTCGGCTTTCTCCACTTGCTCTAGTACAAAATCCAGCTCCTCCTTGTTGACTTCCACCTCTTGACAACTTTCTTCATAGGTCTCTCCTACTGATGAGCGAATAATTTATACCCTTTTTGGCATTGTTTTTATATAGTTTTTAGTATGTTTTAGTTACTTTTTATTATATTTTTATTAGTTTTTATTCAAAAATCACATTTTTGGAATTTACTAAGAGTTTATGTGTTTTTTTGTGATTTTAGGTATTTTCTGGCTGACATTGAGGGACCTGAGCAAAAATCTGATTCAGAGGCTGAAAAAGAACTGCAGATGCTGTTGGATTCTGACCCTCCTCCACTCAAAGTAGATTTTATGGAGCTACAGAAGCCCAATTAGCGCGCTCTCAATTGCGTTGGATAGTAGACATCTTGGGCTTTCCGGCAATGTCTAATAGTTCATACTTTGCCCGAGATTTGATGGCCCAAACTGGCGTTCAAACACCCACCTAAGACCATTTTCTGGAGTAAAACGCCAGAACTGGCACCAGAACTGAAGTTAAACGCCTAAACTGGCACCCAAGCTGGTGTTTAACTCCAAGAATGGCCTATTCACATGAAAGCTTCAATGCTCAGCCAAAGCACACACCAAGTGGGCTCCGGAAGTGGATTTCTGCACTATCTACACTTAGTTACTTATTTTCTGTAATCCCTAGTAACTAGTTTAGTATAAATAGTACTTTTACTATTGTATTCGTAGTTTTTGGAACATGTTTTATGTTACATTTGAAGGCTGGCCACACGGCCGTGCCTAGACCTTCTTCTCTTATGTATTTTCTACGGTGGAGTTTCTACACCTCACAGATTAAGGTTTGGAGCTCTGCTGTTCTTCATGAATTAATGCAAGTACTATTATTTTTCTTTCAATTCACCCCTACTTCTTCTCCATGATATACTCTTGTACTTAATTCAGCTAAGTCAGAATGAAGGGGTGACCCGTGACAATCACCCACTATTTTCATTACTCGCTTAGCCAAGATCCGCATTCCTGACAACTACAAGCGGTCTACTTGATGTTCAACGTAGTCATTGGACGACAGCCGGAGTATATTTGATGCACGGAAAACTTGTCTCTCAACAAATCTCCCTTCCGCAAGTGTACCGAATTTGTCGTCAAGTAAAAACTCACAATAGAGTGAGGTCGAAAAATGTTCTAGTTGAGCAAGAAACTTTAATTAGAAGAATGTTCTAGTTGAGCGAATCCAGAATTTGGGTTGAGAGTTGCAGAAAATAAAATGGCGGGAATGTAAATAACAGAAAAGTAAATGCTAGAATTAAAGGACTAGAAGTAAATGACTGAAAATAAATTACAGAATTGTAAATGGGAATGGGGGATTTGCTCATAAAAGTAAATGGCAGAAATTAAAGAGAATGGGTAAGATCAGAGATGGGGAGTTCATTGGGCTTAAGAGATGTTGCGATTCTCCAGATCAAGTTCATTCTCATCGCTTCCTCAATCAATGCACTCATTGATCTCCTTGGCAATCTTAATTGATTGAATTACAATTTCTTGCAATTCAATCTCTCAAATCTTGATCAATAGCCAATTCCTTGGTCAATTGCTAATGAGAAGAGATGAAGTATGGTCACTGATTAAAACACATGCATTTCCCAAACCAAGTATTGAGAGGGTTATAGTCACATACCATCCAAACCCAATTTGGTCCAGCATAAAAAAGTATTTCTAGCTTGATCTCTTCATTCCTCATTCAAGGTTCAGAAGAGATCCAAGTTTGAATAGCTTCTTTTCCAAGATAACTACTCAATTGGATGAAGATCGAAAGCTTTCAAGTAAAATCAAGAGAAAAGATAGAAGAAGAATAATGAAAATTAGTATTGATCCATCAAATTACAACAGAGCTCCCTAACCCAATGAAAGGGGTTTAGTTGTTCATAGCTCTAGAAAATGAAAACCAAGATAGAGAATACATCCTAGAACTAGAAATTGCAGAGAAAGTAAAATACAGAGAGTAGTTCCCTTTTTTCCCCTCTTTTTGAACTTTTCAACAATTCAAAGCTACTCTTATATATACTACTTCTCTCAGCTTCTAGTTGGCTCTTCAAGTCTTGGGCCTTTGGATCTTGAGTTTGAAGTAGTTCTCTTCTTCATTTGGGCTTGGCTTTACTTGCAGAGAGAAAATGTAGAGTGGGCAGAGACTTTAGCTCAGGAAGTTAGGGGTGTTAACGTTTAGTGAAAATATAAGTTCGAGAATGTTAGTGACAATCAACTTTCTCACTAACGTTACTAAGTAAAAGCCTCGTTAACTTCAACGTTAGTTGCATAAACGTTGCCACTAACGTTGCCTCTAAGTCCTTCGCACACGTTATTGAGACTTAACATTCCCAATAACTTTGAAAGGCCCCCTTTGTTCCCACGTTAGAGCCCACGTTAACTTAGTTAACGTGGCTCTTTGACGTGGGCTTGCCATCCTTCGAGAACGTTAGTGACACTCAACATTGGCACTAACGTTCCAAGGTGCCCCTACGTCTCACGTTAGAGTCTACGTGAACTAGGTTAACGTGGCTTCTAACGTGGCCATGCTTAGCCATCCCCAACGTTAGTGACAATGTTGAGTGTCACTAACGTTGGCCATTATTTCACTCATCAATGTTAGCTTCCACGTTGACTAAGTTAACGTGGAAGTTAACGTGGCTCCTTGGGGGGGTGTGTGGTTGCTTCCAACGTTAGTGACAATGTTGGGTGTCACTAACGTTGTCGACCAAGTTAACGTGGGAGTTAACGTGGTAT
>NC_029789.2:99136436-99141631 GCF_000816755.2 Arachis ipaensis | reverse complement strand
CCTTGTGGTTGAACCAACTTAGCTAACTTATGATCATACCACAAACTCATGAATATACTCCATAGTGTAAACTCTACTCTGGTCTTTTGAAACATAAACATTCTCTCTTCATTTGATTAAAAGGGACAAGCATACAAGTAAGTAAAGTAAGGATGCAGTGACATAAAGACTAGCACACAGAGACTTTCTTCAATACCAAAAACTTAAAAGACATAATTGAAGAAGGTTTAAACATAACATGGAAGCAAGTTCTATTTCACACAAGATCTTCCTTATTTAAAACATAGAGAAAGGTGGAATAAAGAAGGAACTCCACCACCTTTTACTGTTGTGGATGTCCATGCTCTTTTCCTTGCTTGTCCTCCTTGTTTCCTCTTGCATTTCCTCGCATCCGTGCCAATCTTGCTTACTTCCAATCCTCAAGTGCCTTCCTCACTAACTCATGACTCTCTTCCACCCTTTGTCTTTCCTCTCGTGCTAATTCATCCTTCATTTCTTCATATCTGGCTATTCCTGGATGCAATATTGGCAGCTGTCCCACTAAGTAGCCGAGCCTCGCTTGAGTGTTTATGTGATGTCCCGTTTCGCTCATGTAAACTCCGTTTCGCTCATGTAAACTCCTTCTGCGAATGCCCTTTGCTCGTCCAATAGTTCTGCCTGTTCTATTTGTCTTCGATGCATCTCATGTATGTGTGCCCCTTGATGTGCTTGGATGTTGATTAGCCTCTGGATGGATTCTTGTTGCTCGTTTTGCCTTTGTTCCATCCTATTGAATGTTTCTCCCCATTGTTGTCCTTGACTTAGTTGTTGTTCCATCATTTGCCTTTACCACTCACCTTGTTGAGTCATCCATCTTGAGAGTGTTTCCTCTTGCTGCCCCATCATCTGTAGTTGAATCTCTTTTTGTGCTCCTTGGCTTTCCAAATATTGTCTAGACAAGCCATCAATGGCCTCCTGCAATTGGTGCATGTCCAAGTTCTGTTGTGCTTGGCCCTCTAAGACTTGTCCTTCTACTACTTGAGGGGCTGTCCTCTTCCTTTGCTTCCGCTGAGGCAAAGGGGATGCTGCAGCATTCATCCTTCGTACAGTTATTGGGATGCCTTCCTTTATCCACATGGGGTTCTCATCTTCAAAAACCACCCCAACTTTCTTGCATATTCGGTAAATAGTGCTGGGGTAACCTAACGTTCCTCTTGAGTCGCTTTTCTCTGCCATCTTTCTAATACCTTCAGCTATGAGTTCATGAACCCTGATTTCTCCTCCCTTCAGTATACAGTGCACCATTGTGGCTCTCTTGACATTCACCTCCGAGTTGTTTGTAGTTGGGAGAATAGACCTTCTCACTAGCTCAAACCACCCCTTGGCTTCAGGAGTGAGATCTGTTCTCTTGATGAACTTTGGTTTATTTCCCGCACCCCTTTCCCAGTCAGCTCCTGGTACACACATATCTTGCAGAATGTGGTCATAATTGGGGTTGTCCAATCTTGAGTGATAGCTTTCTTCTTCAAACTGTATAGACCGTAGCTTCAATGCCCTCATGACACTCATGGGACCAAAGTCCACCATCTTTCCTCTCACAAAGCTTGTGTACGACTCATTCTTCTTATCATATCGAACCGCATTTGCATAAAATTCTCTTATGAGGTTTGCATTCACCTTAATGACCGGGTCAGTGAGGAGCTCCCATCTTCTCCTTTCTATCTTCTCTGTGATTTCGGGGCACTCAGTCTTTTTAACTTGAAATCCCAGCTCATAAATGATTTCCTTATCAATCATCCACCCGTATTGCAATGCATGATGCAAGCTTCTAAATCTCTTTTCATCATATGGGTGTTCTTCTATGGGTTCCTTTCCCTTCCTTCTTTTAGAACCCGAAGACACCATGAATGATAGTTAATATGTGAAGGTGGCAAAGTTGTGGAGATTTTTGGTTGTTTAAGGTTTTATTGCGATGAAGAGAGTGAGGTGGAAAAAGGTTTTTAATGGGGTAGGGAGTGTCTTGTACCGAAATGGAGAGTGGTGAAGATTGGGTAATGACAATGAAGGTGGGCACGGAACAAGGTTCATTTATATAGAGAAGTTGTGAGAGAGTGGAGGGTGTGGATTGATTGAGTGGTTACTTGGTGGACGGTTGGGGTGATGCATGGATAAAAGACAAGGATCATCACTTTATGAATGAGATTGCTCGGTCTTTTAGGGGTCCCATTTTTCCAATGTTGCATGGCAACATTTTCCAATGCATTCCCTTTTCGGAACAAGTGTGTAGTCCCTCCTTTTGTGGTGTCCGAACCTTCTTTGTTTAACTATCCAATCACTCCCCTTTTCCTTTTTCCTATAAAAATTTAAAATAAGGAAATTAATATCATAAAAATCAACTCTACGGCTAGAATAATAAAGAGAAGAAAAAGATTTTGTTTATTTATGAATTTCAACTAACTCACTACTTGTGTATCCTTATGCATTTTGGTGGCACCATGGGGTGACACCAAACTTAGTTTGAAGCAATGTGATGAAAAGTTTTGTTCAAAGCTCCCAAGACTAGCATGCATCTTGGTTTGCTTTGAACACCAAACTTATTCTTCACTATATACTGCATGATAAAGATTTCACCAAGTGTTTGTCAAGTTTGGGTTGAAATTCATAAACATTGATTTATTCATTATTTTAAAAACATATAAAACATGGGTTGCCTCCCATGAAGCGCTTCTTTAGCATCACTAGCTTGACGTTTTTCCCTCATCAGGGTGGTTGGTAGTGCTTAAAGTCCTCCCCTCTTGCTGTGGACTTATATCCATTGGTTGGATCAATAATCTCCACATGTTCCAGGGAAAGAACTCTGTTGATAGTGAAGACCCTGGATAACTGAGATGGTACAGTAGGGAGATTAGGGGGAATATCTGGATAACTAAGTTAACGTGGAAGTTAACGTGGCTCCTTGGGGGGTTATGTGGTTGCTTCCAACGTTAGTGACAATGTTGGGTGTCACTAACGTTGTCGACCACTCTTACTTCTTACGTTAGCTACCACGTTAACCAAGTTAACGTGGGAGTTAACGTGGTATATTTCTCCTTAGGCCAACGTTAGTGACAATATTGAATGTCACTAACGTTGGCGTTTCTTCCCCTTTTTAACATTAGAGGCCACGTTAACTAAGTTAACGTGGACTCTAACGTGGCCATTTATGAGCATTTGCCAACGTTAGTGACAATGTTAAGTGTCATTAACGTTGGCTCAACTTCCCTTCTCCACGTTAGAGTTCACGTTAACTTAGTTAACGTGACTCTTAACGTGGTCAATGATGGCTTTGAGAGCGTTATTGGCAATCACTTTTCTCATTAACTTTGCAAGTTACCTCCCATTCCTTGCTTCCTTTGGTCCTGAAATCAAGCAATAGAGCGCATCAAAGTTCTAGTCCAAGTCATGGGCAATGCAATATACAATTTGTCACTAAACTTATGCAAAATCCTCATGAAATAATGTAAAATACACAATGTATGCTTGAATCAAGGTGTAAGTGAATATCTACCCAAAACTAGCTTATTTCTTAAGGAAATGCATGAAACTAACCTAAAAACAGTAAAGAAAAGGTCAGTGAAACTGGCCAAGATGCCCTGGCATCAATATTCTCTTGGGTATCTAATACACAGACCGAGTCCGTGAGTTTAGTACCTTCGTGGTATAGGCTAGAACCAATTGGCAGGCAATTCTGAGATCCGAAAAGTCTAAACCTTGTCTATGGTATTCCAAGTAGGATCTGGGAAGGGATGACTGTGACGAGCTTCAAACTTGCGAATGTTGGGCACAGTGACAGTGTGCAAAAGGATAAAGGTCCTATTCCGACGCTAGTGAGAATCGACACATGATTAGCCGTGCGGTAGCTGTACTTGGTATTTTTCATCCGAGACGAGAAATCCGACAGTTGATTAGCCGTGCAGAGATTGTACCTAGTATTTTTCATCCGAGAGAATCATACAGCTTGCCATGAAAGGGAGCATGCATGGTTGGAAGAAGACAATAGGAAAGCAGAGGTTCAGAAGCAACAAAGCATCTCCAAACGCTTATCTGAAATTCCCACCAATGAATCACATAAGTATCTCTATTTTTTTTATGTTTTATCTATCTTTCAATTATCAAAACCTCATAACCATTTGAATCCGCCTGACTGAGATTTACAAGATGGCCATAGCTTGCTTCAAGCCGACAATCTCCGTGGGATCGACCCTTACTCACGTAAGGTATTACTTGGACGACCCAGTGCACTTGCTGGTTAGTTGTGCGGAGTTGTGAAAAGTGTGAATCACAATTCCCTGCGCTAAGTTTTTGGCGCCGTTGCCGGGGATTGTTCGAGTTTGGACAACTGAAGGTTCATCTTGTTGCTTAGATTGGTTAATTTTATTTTATGTTTAAGCTTTTTATTTTTATTTTCGAAAAATTTCAAAAAAAAATTGTTCTTCAGAATTTTTAAGAATGAATTCTAGAGCTTCTTGAGATATGTTGAAGCCTGGCTGGCTGTTAAGCCATATCTAATCTTTTGGACCGAGGTTTCCACTTTCCATTGTAGAAAGGACATGTCTGCATTTGTTATGCTAAAGCTTGGCTGGCCATTTGGCCATGTCTAATTCTTTTGGACCGAAGCTTTAGACTAACATTGCATGAACCCTGGAATTCTTATTAAAAATTTTGAATTTCTTTGTTTTCTTTTTCCAAAATATTTTTGAAAAATACAAAAAAATTTAATAAGATCAAAAAACCAAAAAAAAATTTGTATTTCTTTTTTAAGTCTTGTATCAAATTTTAAGTTTGGTGTCAATTGCCTATTTTTAATTTTCCTTAAATTTTAAAAAATTCATTGTGTTCTTATTTGATCTTCAAGTTGTTCTTGATGATTCTCTTTGTTTAATCTTTTGATTTTCTTGTTTTGTGTTGTTTTTCTTGTGCATTTTTGAATTGTTAGTGTCCCTAGTACAAAAATTTCTAAGTTTGGTGTCTTGCATGTGTTTCTTTTCTTAAAAATTTTCAAAAATATGTTCTTGATGTTCATCATGATCTTCAAAGTGTTCTTGATGTTCATCTTGACATTCAAAGTCTTCTTGCATGCATTAGTTGTTTTGATCTTAAATTCTTATGTCTTGTGTCATTTTGTTGTTTTTCTCTCTCCTCATTAAAAATTCAAAAATAAAAAAAAATCTCTTTCC
>NC_029789.2:99127887-99136390 GCF_000816755.2 Arachis ipaensis | reverse complement strand
TTCATTAATTCAAAAAAATCAAAAATAATATCTTTTCTTTATTTTACTTATAAATTTCAAAATTTTGGGTTGACTTAGTCAAAAAAATTTAAAATTTAGTTGTTTCTTGCTAGTCAAGTCAAAATTTCAATTTAAAAATTCTATCTTTTTAAATCTTTTTCAAAATCAAATCTTTTTCATTTTTCTTTCATGTTTTTCGAAAAATTTTCAAAATAAATTTTCAAAATCCTTTTCTTAATTTTTATTTCATAATTTTCGAGATCATGGCTAACATTTGATGTTCTGATAAAAAAATTTCAAGTTTGTTACTTTCCTGTTAAGAAAGGTTCAATCTTTAAATTCTAGAATCATATCTTTTAGTTTCTTGTTAGTCAAGTCATTAACTTTAATTTCAAAAATCAAATCTTTTTAATTTCTTTTTCAAATCTTTTTCAAAATAAATTTCAATCATATCTTTTTCAAAATTTAATTTCAAAATCTTTTTCTAACTTCTTATCTTTTCAAAATTTACGTTCAAATATTTTTCAATTAACTATTTGACTTTTTGTTTGTTTTACTATTACTTATCTTTTTCAAAACCACCTAACTACTTTTCTCTCTCTAATTTTCGAAAATCACTCACCACTTTTTCAAAAAAAATTTTAATTAACTAATTGTTTTCAATTCTATTTTTATTTTATTTTCCTTCTTAAATTTCGAATTCTAACTCATAATTAAAATAAAAACAAAAATATTTTTCTTTTCTTTTAATTAAAAATTCGAATACACACTCTCTCTCTCATCTCTTTCTATTTATTTTATGTATTTACTAACACTTCTCTTCTACTTATAATTCGAACCCTCTCCCTCTCTCTGTGTTTGAATTCTCTTAATTCTCTCTCTACCTCATTCTTCTATTCTTCTCTTCTTCTACTCACATAAAAGAATCTTTATACTGTGACATAGAGGATTCCTCTTCTTCTCTGTTCTCTTCTTTTTCGTATGAGCAGGAACAATGATAAAGACATTCTTGTTGAAGCTGATCCTCAACCTGAAAGGACTCTAAAGAGGAAGCTAAGAGAAGCTAAAGCAGAACACTCTGGAGAGGACCTTACAGAAATTTTTGATAAAGAAGAAGATATGGCAGCCGAAAACAACAACAATGGTGGAGATGCAAGAAAGATGCTTGGTGAGTTTACTGCACCAACTTCTGACTTCTATGGAAGAAGCATCTCAATTCCTGCAATTGGAGCAAACAACTTTGTGCTTAAGCCTCAATTAGTTTCTCTAATGCAGCAGAATTGCAAGTTTCATGGACTTCCATTGGAAGATCCTCATCAGTTCTTAGCTGAATTCTTACAAATCTGTGACACTGTTAAGACCAATGGGGTTAATCCCGAGGTCTACAGACTTATGCTTTTTCCCTTTGTTGTAAGAGACAGAGCTATGATATGGTTGGACTCACAACCTAAAGAAAGCCTGAACTCTTGGGAAAAGTTGGTCAATGCTTTCTTGGCCAAATTCTTTCCACCTCAAAAGTTGAGCAAGCTTAGAGTAGAAGTCCAAACCTTCAGACAGAAGGAAGGTGAATCCCTCTATAAAGCTTGGGAAAGATACAAGCAATTGATCAGAAGGTGTCCTTCTGACATGCTTTCAGAATAGAGCATCTTATGCATATTCTATGATGGTCTGTCTGAATTGTCCAAGATGTCATTAGACCACTCTGCTGGTGGATCTCTTCATCTGAAGAAAACGCCTGCAGAAGCCCAGGAACTCATTGAGATGGTTGCAAATAACCAGTTCATGTATACTTCTGAAAGAAATCCTATGAATAATGGGACGACTCAGAAGAAAGAAGTTCTTGAGATTGATACTCTGAATGCCATATTGGCTCAGAATAAAATATTGACTCAGGAAGTCAATATGATTTCTCAGAATCTAACTGGAATGCAAGCTGCATCCGACAGTACTAAAGAAGCCTCCTCTGAAGGAGAAGCTTATGACCCTGAGAATCTTGCAATGGAAGAGGTGAATTACATGGGGGAATCCTATGGAAACACCTATAATCCTTCATGGAGGAATCACCCTAATTTCTCATGGAAGGATCAGTAGAAGCCTAATCAAGGCTTCAATAATAATAATGATGGGAGAAATAGGTTTGGAAATAGCAAACCTTTTCCATCATCTTCTGAGCAACAGACAGAGAATTCTAAGCAGAGCCTCTCTGACTTAGCAACTATAGTCTCTGATCTATCTAAGACCACTCTCAGTTTCATGACTGAAACAAGGTCCTCCATCAGAAATTTAGAGGCACAAGTGGGTCAACTGAGTAAAAGAGTTACTGAAACTCCTCCTAGTACTCTCCCAAGCAATACAGAAAAGAATCCAAAGAGAGAGTGCAAGGCCATCAATATACCCAACATGGCCAAACCTATAGAGGAGGAAGAGGCAGTGATTTCCAGTGAAGAATACCTCAATGGACGTCCACTGACCACTAAGGAGTTCCCTAGTGAGGAACCAAAGGAATCTGAGGCTCATATAGAGACCATAGAGATTCCACTGAACTTACTGTTGCCATTCATGAGCTCTGATGAGTATTCTTCATCAGAAGAAAATGAAGATATTGTTGAAGAGCAAGTTGCTCAGTATTTAGGAGATATCATGAATCTGAATGCCAAGTTATTTGGTAATGAGACTTGGGAGGATGAACCTCTATTGCTCATTAATGAACTGAATGCCTTGGTTCAACTGAAATTACCTCAGAAGAAACCGGATCCCGAAAATTCTTAATACCCTGTACCATAGGCACCATGACCTTTGAAAAGGCTCTGTGTGACCCGGGGTCAGGAATAAACCTCATGCCACTCTCTGTAATGGAGAAACTAGGGATCTTTGAGGTACAAGCTGCGAGAATCTCACTAGAGATGGCAGACGATTCAAAGAAATAGGCTTATGGACTTGTAGAGGATGTCTTAGTGAAGGTTGAAGGCCTGTACATCTGATGAGTGGATAATTTATACGCTTTTTGGCATTGTTTTTAGTATGTTTTTAGTAGGATCTAGTTACTTTTAGGGATGTTTTTATTAGTTTTTATGTTAAATTCACATTTCTGGACTTTACTATGAGTTTGTGTGTTTTTCTGTGATTTCAGGTTTTTTCTGGCTGAAATTGAGGGACTTTAGCAAAAATCAGATTCAGAGGTTGAAGAAGGACTGCTGATGCTGTTGGATTCTGACCTCCCTGCTGATGCTGTTGGATTCTGACCTCCCTGCACTCGAAATGGCGCGCTTCTAATTGCGTTGGAAAGTAGACATCCAGGGCTTTCCAGCAATATATAATAGTCCATACTTTGGCCGAGTTTAGACGACGCAAAAGGGCGTTGAACGCCAGTTCTATGCTGCTATCTGGAGTTAAACGCCAGAAACACGTCACAAACCAGAGTTGAACGCCAGAAACACGTTACAACCTGGCGTTCAACTCCAAAAGAAGCCTCTGCACGTGGAAAGCTAAAGCTCAGCCCAAGCACACACCAAGTGGGCCCCGGAAGTAGATTTATGCATCAATTACTTACTTCTATAAACCCTAGTAGCTAGTTTATTATAAATAGAACTTTTTACTATTGTATTAGACATCCTGGATTGTATTTTCGATCCTGTGATCACGTTTTGGGGGCTGGCCATTCGGTCATGCCTGGACCTTCATCACTTATGTATTTTCAAACGGTAGAGTTTCTGCACTCCATATATTAAGGTGTGGAGCTCTGCTGTTCCTCATGAATTAATGCAAAGTACTACTGTTTTTCTATTCAATTCAACTTATTCCGCTTCTAAGATATTCATTCGTACTTCAATATGAATGTGATGAGTGTGACAATCATCATCATTCCCCCACGAACGCGTGCCTGACAACCACTTCCGTTCCACCTTAGATTGAATGAGTAACAGCGCATCGGACCATTTTTACAGAGAGGATGAAAAGTAGCCATTGACAACGGTGATGTCCTTACATAAAGCCAGCCATGGAAAGGAGTAGGACTGATTGGTCACAATTTCGTGCACCAAGTTTTTGGCGCTGTTGCCGGGGATTGTTCGAGTTTGGACAACTGACGGTTCATCATGTTGCTCAGATTGGGTAATTTTCTTCTTATTTTATTTTCAAAAAATTTTTCCAAAAAAAAAATTTCAAAAATCTTTCAAAAATTTCTCATCTGTTTTCAAAAATTATTTCAGAATTTTTAAAAATGAATTCTAGTGTTTCATGAAACATGTTGAAGCCTGGCTGGCTGTAAAGCCATGTCTAATTCTTCTGGATAGGGGCTTCCAACCATTAGCATAGAGGCAAGTTAATTTGAATATCAGCTGTTGCATGCCTGATTTATTTCTTCTAAAGCTTGGCTGGCTATTAAGCCATGCCTAACCCTCAGATTGGAGCTTTAGACTAAGAGTACAAGATTCCTGAAATTCATATTAAAAATTTTGGAATCTTTATTTTTCTTTTTCACATTAATTTTCGAAAAATCCAAAAAAAAAAAATTTTTAGAAAATCATAAAAATAAAAAATATTTTGTGTTTCTTGTTTGAGTCTTGAGTCAGATTTTATGTTTGGTGTCAATTGCATGTTCATCTTGCATTTTTCGAAAAAAATCATGCATTCATGGTGTTCTTCATGATCTTCAAGTTGTTCTTGGTAAACCTTCTTGATTGATCTTCATATTATATTGTTTTGTGTTGTATGGTGTTTTTCATATGCATTCTTGAATTCTTAGTGCATAAGCATTAAAGATTTCTAAGTTTGGTGTCTTGCATGTTTTCTTTGCATCAAAAAATTTTTCAAAAATAAGTTCTTGGTGTTCATCTTGACATTCATAGCATTCTTGCATGCATTCATTGTTTTGATCCAAAATTTTCATGCATTGAGTCTTTTTCATGTTTTTCTCTCTCATCATTAAAAATTCAAAAATAAAAAAAATATCTTTCCTTTTTTCTCTCATAAAATTCGAAAATTTGGATTGACTTTTTCAAAAATTTTAAAAATTCAATTGTTTCTTATGAGTCAAATCAAATTTTCAATTTAAAAATCTTATCTTTTTCAAAATCTTTTTCAAAAATCAAATCTTTTTCATTTTTTATTTATTTTTGAAAATTTTTAAAATATTTTTCAAAAAAATCTTTTTCTTATCTTTATCTCCTAATTTTCAAAAATAACATCATCAATTAATGTTTTGATTCAAAAATTTCAAGTTTGTTACTTGCTTGTTAAGAAAGATTCAAACTTTAAATTCTAGAATCATATCTTGTGATTTCTTGAGAATCAAGTCATTAATTGTGATTTTAAAAATTAAATCTTTTTCAAAACTAATTTCAATCATATCTTTTCAAAAATATCTTTTTATCTTATCTTTTTCAAAATCATATCTTTTTCAAAAAATTGATTTTAAAATATCTTTTCTAACTTCTTATCTTCTTATCTTTTCAAAATTGATTTTCAAATTTGTTTCAACTAACTAACTAACTTTTTGTTTGTTTCTTATCTTTTTCAAAACTAGCTAACTAACCCTCTCTCACTCTAATTTTCGAAAATATCTCCTTCTTTTTCAAAAATTCTTTTTAATTAACTAATTGTTTCAAAATTCAATTATAATTTATTTCTTCTTTTAATTTTCGAAAATCACTAACTCCTTTTCAAAAATTATTTTCCAAAACCTCTCTCTCTCATCTCCTTCTATTTATTTATTCATTTACTCACATCTCTGCTCTCCTCACCCTTGTGTTTCTTTCTTTACATTACATTCTTTTCTTCTTCTTTTCTTCTACTCACACAAGGACCTCTATACTGTGGTAAAAAGGATCCCTATTATTATTTTTCTGTTTCCTCTTTTTTATATGAGCAGGAGCAAGGACAAGAATATTCTTGTTAAAGCAGATCCAGAACCTGAAAGGACTCTGAAGAGGAAACTAAGAGAAGCTAAATTACAACAATCCAGCAAGCACCTTGGTGGATCCATTCACCTAAAGAAAACGCCTGCAGAAGCTCAAGAACTCATTGACATAGTTGCTAATAACCAGTTCATGTTCACTTCTGAGAGGAATCCTGTGGGTAATGGGACGCCTCAGAAGAAGGGAGTTCTTGAAATTGATACTCTGAATGCCATATTGGCTCAGAACAAAATATTGACTCAGCAAGTCAATATGATTTCTCAGAGTCTGAATGGAATGCAAGCTGCATCCAACAGTACTCAAGAGGCGCCTTCTGAAGAAGAGGCTTATGATCTTGAGAACCCTGCAATAGCAGAGGTGAATTTCTTAGGTGAACCTTATGGAAACACCTATAACCCATCATGAAAAAATCATCCAAATTTCTCATGGAAGGATCAACAAAAGCCTCAACAAGGCTTTAACAATGGTGGAAGAAACAGGTTTAGAAATAGCAAGCCTTTTCCATTATCCACTCAGCAACAGACAGAGAATTCTGAGCAGAATCCATCTAGCTTAGCAAATTTAGTCTCTGATCTATCTAAGGCCACTATAAGTTTCATGAATGAGACAAGGTCCTCCATTAGAAATTTGGAGGCACAAGTGGGCCAGCTGAGTAAAAGGATCACTGAAATCCCTCCTAGTACTCTCCCAAGCAATACAGAAGAAAATCCAAAAGGAAAGTGCAAGGCCATTGAAATGACCATCATGGCCGAATCCAAGGAAGAAGGGGAGGACGTGAATCCCAAGGAGGAAGACCTCCTGGGGCGTCCAGTGATCAATAAGGAGTTTCCCTCTGAGGAACCAAAGGAATCAGAGACTCAACTAGAGACCATAGAGATTCCATTGAACCTCCTTACACCATTCATGAGCTCTAATGAGTATTCCTCTTCTGAAAAGAATGAGGATGTTATTGAAAAGCAAGTTGCCAAGTTCCTTGGTGCAATCATGAAGCTGAATGCCAATTTATTTGGTATTGAGACTTGGGAAGATGAACCTCCCTTGTTCACCAATGAACTAAGTGATCTGGATCAACTGACATTGCCTCAGAAGAAACAGGATCCTGGAAAGTTCCTAATACCTTGTACTGTAGGCACCATGATCTTTGAAAAAGCTCTGTGTGACCTTGGTTCAGGGATAAACCTCATGCCCCTCTCTGTAATAGAGAAACTGAGAATCTTTGGGGTGCAAGCTGCTAAAATCTCATTAAATATGGCAGACAATTCAAGAAAATAGGCTTATGGACAAGTAGAGGACGTGTTAGTAAAGGTTGAAGGCCTTTACATCCCTGCTGACTTCATAGTCCTAGATTCTGGGAAGAATGAGGATGAATTCATCATCCTTGGAAGACCCTTCCTAACCACAGCAAGAGCTGTGATTGATGTTGACAGAGGCGAATTAGTCCTTCAATTGAATGAGGACTCCCTTGTGTTTAAAACTCAAGGTCATCCTTCTGTAAACATGGAAAAGAGGCACAGTAAGCTTCTCTCAAAACAGAGTCAATCAGAGCCCCCACAGTCAAACTCTAAGTTTGGTGTTGAACTCCCATATCCAAACTCTAAGTTTGGTGTTGGGGAGTCTCAACAATGCTCTGAACATCTGTGAGGCTCCATAAGAACCCACTGTCAAGCTATTGACATTAAAGAAGCACTTGTTGGGAGGCAAACCAATTTTTATTTATCTAATTTTAATTTATTTTTATTGTTATTTCATGTTTTATTAGGTTCATGATCATGTGGAGTTACAAAATAAATATAAAAATTGAAAACGGAATCAAAAACAGTAGAAGAAAAATCACACCCTGGAGGAGGATTTCACTGGTGTTTAAACGCCAGTAAGGAACATCTGTCTGGCGTTCAATGCCAGAACAGAGCATGTTTCTGGCGTTGAACGCCAGAAACAAGCAGCATCCTGGCGTTCAGACGCCAGAAATACACATTGAAGAAGAGCTGGCACTGAACGCTAGAAACAAGCATCTGGCTGGCGTTCAACGCCAGAAATATGCTGCATCTGGGCGTTGAACGCCCAGAACAAGCATCAATTCGGCGTTTAAACGCCAGAATTGCATGAAAAGGCATTTTACATGCCTAATGGGTGCAGGGATGCAATTCCTTGACACCTCAGAATCTGTGGACCCCACAGAATCATCTCAGCATTTGTGGACCCCACAGGATCCCCACCTACCACTACTCACTCTCTTCCCTCTTCTCAATGTTCATCCTCTCTTCCCAATAAACACTCTTCCCCAAAACTCTTCACCAATCACCTCAATCTCTCTTCCCTATCACAACTTCACCACTCACATCATCCACTCTTCCCCATAAACCTACCTCATAAACTCCACCTACCTTCAAAATTCAAAATCAATTTCCCACCCAAAACTCACCCTTATGGCCGAATACACCTTTCCCTCCTCTCCTCCATATTTTCTTCTTCTTCTTCCTCTATTCTTTCTTCTCTTGCTTGAGGGCGAGCAAAATTCTAAGTTTGGTGTGGTAAAAGCATAAGCTTTTTGTTTTTTCCATTACCATTGATGGCACCTAAGACTGGAG
>NC_029789.2:99091259-99127872 GCF_000816755.2 Arachis ipaensis | reverse complement strand
ACTAGCAACCGATCTGAAGTTACTGTGGATCGAGCCATCATGATCCATAGCATCATGATTGGAGAAGAGGTGGAGGTTCATGAGATTATACCTCAAGAACTCTACAAGGTGGCTGACAAGTCCTCCACTATGGCAAGGTTAGCTTTTCCTCACCTCATTTCCCATCTATGCAATTTGGCTGGGATTGACATAGAAGGAGACATTCCCATTGAGGAAGAGAAGCCCATCACTAAGAAAAGGATGGAGCAAACAAGAGAGCCCATTCATGGAGCTCAAGAGACGCATGAAGCTCATCACCATGAGATCCTGGAGATGCCTCAATCGCATTTTCCTCCACAAAACTATTGGGAGCAAATCAACACCTCCCTAGGAGAATTAAGTTCCAACATGGGACAATTAAGGGTGGAACATCAAGAGCACTCCATCATCCTTCATGAAATTAGAGAAGATCAAAAAGCAACGAGGGAGGAGCATCAAAGACAAGGAAGAGACATAGAAGAGCTCAAGGACATCATTGGTTCCTCAAGAAGGAAACGCCACCATCACTAAGGTGGATTCATTCCTTGTTCTTAAAATTCTCTGTTTTTCGTTTTCTTTATGTTAAGTGCTTATCCATGTTTGTGTCTTATTACATGATCATTAGTATTTAGTAACTATGTCTTAAAGTTATGAATGTCCTATGAATCCGTCACCTCTCTTAAATGAAAAAATGTTTTAATTCAAAAGAACAAGAAGTACATGAGTTTCGAATTTATCCTTGAACTTAGTTTAATTATATTGATGTGGTGACAATACTTTTTGTTTTTTGAATGAATGCTTGAACAGTGCATATGTCTTTTGAAGTTGTTGTTTAAGAATGTTAAATATGTTGGCTCTTGAAAGAATGATGACAAGGAGACATGTTATTTGATAATCTGAAAAATCATAAAAATGATTCTTGAAGCAAGAAAAAGCAGCAAAGAACAAATCTTGCAGAAAAAAAAAATAGCGAAAAAAAAGAGAGAAAAAGCAAGCAGAAAAAGCCAAAGCTCTTAAAACCAAGAGGCAAGAGCAAAAAGCCAATAACCTTTAAAACCAAAAGGCAAGGGTAAATAAAAAGGATCCCAAGGCTTTGAGCATCAGTGGATAGGAGGGCCTAAAGGAATAAAATCCTGGCCTAAGCGGCTAAATCAAGCTGTCCCTAACCATGTGCTTGTGGCGTGAAGGTGTCAAGTAAAAACTTGAGACTGAGCGGTTAAATTCAAGGTCCAAAGCAAAAGAAGAGTGTGCTTAAGAACCCTGAACACCTCTAATTGGGGACTTTAGCAAAGCTGAGTCACAATATCATTCTGGACCTCATGGATAAAGTGAGATGCCAAAACTATTCAAGAGGCAAAAAGCTATAAGTCCCGCTCATCTGATTGGAGCTATGTTTCATTGATAGTTTGGAATTTATAGTATATTCTCTTCTTTTTATCCTATTTGATTTTCAGTTGCTTGGGGACAAGCAACAATTTAATTTTGTTGTTGTGATGAGCGGATAATTTATACGCTTTTTGGCATTGTTTTTAGTATGTTTTTAGTAGGATCTAGTTACTTTTAGGGATGTTTTTATTAGTTTTTATGTTAAATTCACATTTCTGGACTTTACTATGAGTTTGTGTGTTTTTCTATGATTTCAGGTATTTTCTGGCTGAAATTGAGGGACTTGAGCAAAAATCAGATTCAGAGGTTGAAGAAGGACTGCTGATGCTGTTGGATTCTGACCTCCCTGCACTCAAAGTGGATTTTCTGGAGCTACAGAACTCGAAATGGCACGCTTCCAATTGCGCTGGAAAGTAGACATCCAGGACTTTCCAGCAATATATAATAGTCCATACTTTGGCCGAGTTTAGATGATGCAAAAGGTCGTTGAACGCCAGTTCTACGCTGCTGTCTAGAGTTAAACGCCAGAAACACGTCACAAACCAGACTTGAACACCAGAAACACGTTACAACCTGGCGTTCAACTCCAAAAGAAGCCTCTGCACGTGGAAAGCTAAAGCTCAGCCCAAGCACACACAAAGTAGACCCCGGAAGTAGATTTATGCATCAATTACTTACTTCTATAAACCCTAGTAGCTAGTTTATTATAAATAGAACTTTTTACTATTGTCTTAGACATCCTGGATTGTATTTTTGATCCTGTGATAACGTTTTGGGGGCTGGCCATTCAGTCATGCCTGGACCTTCATCAGTTATGTATTTTCAAATGGTAGAGTTTCTGCACTCCATAGATTAAGGTGTGGAGCTCTACTGTTCCTCATGAATTAATGCAAAGTACTACTGTTTTTCTATTCAATTCAACTTATTCCGCTTCTAAGATATTCATTCGTACTTCAATATGAATATGATGAGCGTGACAATCATCATCATTCCCCCACGAACGCGTGCCTGACAACCACTTCCGTTCCACCTTAGATTGAATGAGTATCTCTTAGATCTCTTAATCAGAATCTTCGTGGTATAAGCTAGATTGATGGCGGCATTCATGAGAGTCCGGAAAGTCTAAACCTTGTCTGTGGTATTCCGAGTAGGACTCTGGGATTGAATGACTGTGACGAACTTCAAACTCGCGAGTGCTGGGCGTAGTGACAGACGTAAAAGGAGGGTGAATCCTATTCCAGTATGATCGAGAACCTCAGATGATTAGCTGTGCTGTGATAGAGCATTTGGACCATTTTCACAAGAGGATAGGATGCAGCCATTGACCACGATGATGCCTCCAGATGATTAGCCATGCAGTGACAGCGCATCGGACCATTTTCACAGAGATGATAAAAAGTAGCCATTGACAACGGTGATGTCCTTACATAAAGCCAGCCATGGAAAGGAGTAGGACTGATTGGATGAAGATATCAGGAAAGCAGAAGTTCAGAGGGACGAAAGCATCTCTATACGCTTATCTGAAATTCTCACCGATGAATTACATAAGTATTTCTATCTTTATTTTTTGTCTATCTATTATTTATTTTCGAAAACTCCATAACTATTTGATATCCGCCTGACTGAGATTTACAAGATGACCATAGCTTGCTTCATACCAACAATCTCCGTGGGATCGACCCTTACTCACGTAAGGTTTTATTACTTGGACGACCCAATGCACTTGCTGGTTAGTTGTATCGAAGTTGTGAATGAAAAAAAAAATTATTAAGACGTGCGTACAGAGTTTTTGGCACCGTTGCCTGAGATCACAATTTCGTGCACGAACATCCCTGCTGATTTTATAATCCTAGACACTGGGAAGGATGAGGATGAATCCATTATCCTTGGATGACCCTTCCTAGCCACAGCAAGAGCTGTGATTGATGTGGACAGAGGAGAGTTATTCCTTCAATTGAATGAGGACTACCTTGTGTTTAAGGCTCAAAGATCTTCTTCTGTAACCATGAAGAAGAAGCATGAAAAGCTTCTCTCAATACAGAGTCAAACAGAGCCCCCACACTTAACTTCTAAGTTCGGTGTTGGGAGGCCACCATTAAGCTCTAAATCTTTGTGAAGCTCTCTAATAGCTCACTGTCAAGCTATTGACATTAAAGAAGCGCTTATTGGGAGGCAACCCAATGTTATTTAATTATATTTATTTATATTCATCTGTCATTTGATGTTTTCTTTAGGTTGATGATCATGTGAAGTCATAAAAATAGCTGCAGAATTAAAGTAAAATAAAAAACAGCATCAAAAATAGCACACTTTGGAGGACAGTCTGGCAGCATTCTAGGCGTTAAACGCCAGAAATGGCAGGTAGACTAGCGTTTAATGCCAAAAAAGGGTGTCTGGTGTTTGGCTGGCGTTAAACACCAGAATTGGCAGACAGACTGGTGTTTAACGCCAAAAAAGTGTGTCTGATGGGCGTTAAACGCCAGAAAGGGGCATCAACCTGGCGTTTAACGCCAGAAAAGGTAGCAGAGATGGCGTTAAATGCTAGAAATGGCACACAGAGGGCGTTTAAAAGCCAGAATGGTGTAGGGAGTAGAATTCTTTGACACTTCAGGATCTGTGTACCCCATAGGATCCCCACCTACCCCAACTCACTCTCTCTCCTCTTCACACCTCTCCACAACACTCTTCCCCAAATACCCTTGTCCAATCCCATCAATACCTCTTCCCCAAATACCATTCACCTATCAAATCCTACCCTCTTCCCCACAACCTCTTCATCACTCACATCCATCCATCATAAAACCCCACCTACCTCACCATTCAAATTCAAAATATTTTCCTCCCAAACCAACCCCTCATACACGAATTCCCCCTCTCTCTTACCCTATAAATACCCCTCTTTACCACCTTCAATTTCACACATCATACACACTTAAACCCCCATGGCCGAAACCAACCTTCCCCTCCATCTCCTCCATTTCTTCTTCTTCTACTCATTTCTTTCTTCTTTTGCTCGAGGACGAGCAAACCTTTTAAGTTTGGTGTGGGAAAAAGCTTTGCTTTTTGTTTTTCCATAACCATTAATTGCACCTAAGGCCAGAGAAACCTCTAAAAAGAGGAAAGGGAAGGCAATTTCTTCCATCTCTGAGTCATGGGAGATGGAGAGATTCATCTCAAAAGTCCATCAAGACCACTTGTATGAAGTTGTGGCCAAGAAAAAGGTGATCCCCGAAGTCCCCTTCATGCTCAAAAAGAGTGAATATCTGGAGATCCGACGTGAGATTCGAAGAAGAAGTTGGGAAGCTCTCACCAACCCAATCCAACAAGTCAGAAACTTAAGGGTTCAAGAGTTCTATGCTAATGCATGGATCACTAAGAACCATGATCAAAGTATGAACCCGAACCCAAAGAATTCACAATGGTTCAGGAGAATTACTTGGATTTTAGTCCAAAAAATGTGAGGTTGGCATTTAACTTGCCAATGATGCAAGGAGATCCTCACCCTTTTGCTAGAAGGGTCAAATTTGATCAAAGGTTGGACCAAGTTCTTATGGACATTTGTGTGGAAGAAGCTCAATGGAAGAGAGACTCAAGAGGCAAGCTGGTTCAACTAAGAAGGCTTGACCTCAAACCCGTGGCTAGGGGATGGTTGGAGTTCATCCAACGCTCTATCATTCCTACTAGCAACCGGTCTGAAGTTACAATAGTCTGGGCTATCATGATCTATAGTATCATGAATGGAGAGGAAGTAGAAGTTCATGAGATCATACCTCTAGAACTATACAAGGTGGCGGACAAGCCCTCCACTTTGGCAAGGTTAGCCTTCCCTCATCTCATCTGTAACCTATGCAATTCAGCTGGAATTGTCATAGAGGAAGACATCCTCATTAAAGGAGACAAGCCCATCACTAAGAAGAGGATGGAGCAAACAAGAGAGCCCACTCATGGACCTCAACAAGAGCATAAGGAAATTTCTCATCAAGAAATCCCTGAGATACCCCAAGGGATGCATTTTCCTCCACATAACTATTGGGAGCAACTCAACACTTTCTTAGAAGATTTGAGTTCTAACATAGGGCAACTAAGGATGGAGCACCAAGAGCACTCCATTATCCTCAATGAAATCAGAGAGGACCAAAAGGCCATGAAAGAGGAGCAACAAAGACAAGGAAGAGACATAGAGGAGCTCAAGCACTCCATAAGATCTTCAAAAGGAAGAACTAGCCGCCATCACTAACGTGGACCCATTCTTTAATTTCCTTGTTCTTATTTTTCTGTTTTTCAATTTTATGCTTTATGTTTTGTCTATGTTTGTGTCTTTATTACATGATCATTAGTGTCTAGTGTCTATGTCTTAAGGTTATGAATGTCCTATGAATCCTTCACCTTTGTTAAATGAAAAATGTATTTATTTGCAAAAGAACAAGGAGTACATGAATTTTGAATTCTATCTTGAAATTAGCTTAATTATTTTGATGTGGTGGCAATACTTTTTTGTTTTCTGAATGAATGCTTGAATAGTGCATATTTTTTATATTATTGTATATGAATGTTAAAATTGTTTGAAAGAATAATGAAAAAAGAGAAATGTTATTGATAATCTGAAAAATCATAAAATTGATTCTTGAAGCAAGAAAAAGCAGTGAATAGCAAAAGCTTGCAAAAAAATGTGAAAAAAGAAAGAAAAAAAGAAAGAAAAAAAAAGCAAGCAGAAAAAGCCAATAACCCTTTAAACCAAAAGGCAAGGATAAAAAGGATCCAAGGCTTTGAGCATTAATGGATATGAGGGCCCAAAGGAATAAAATCTTGGCCTAAGCAGCTAAACCAAGTTGTCCCTAACCATGTGCTTGTGGCGTGAAGGTGTCAAGTGAAAAGCTTGAGACTGAGCAGTTAAAGTCCTGGTCCAAAGCATAAAGAGTGTGCTTAAGAGCTCTGGGCACCTCTAACTGGGAACTTTAGCAAAGCTGAGTCACAATCTGAAAAGGTTCACCCAGTTATGTGTCTGTGACATTTATGTATCTGGTGGTAATATTGGAAAACAAAATGCTTAGGGTCATGGCCAAGACTCATAAAGTAGCTGTGTTCAAGAATCAACATACTAAACTAGGAGAATCAATAACACTATCTGAATTCTGAGTTCCTATGGATGCCAATCATTCTGAACTTCAATGGATAAAGTGAGATGCAAAAACTGTTCAGAAGCAAAAAGCTACTAGTCCTGCTCATCTAATTGAAACTAATCTTCATTGATATTTTTGAGATTTATTGTACATTCTCTTCTTTTTATCTTATTTTGCTTTCAGTTTCTTGGGGACAAGCAATAATTTAAGTTTGGTGTTATGATGAGCGGATAATTTATACCCTTTTGGCATTATTTTTATATAGTTTTTAGTATGTTTTAGTTACTTTTTATTATATTTTTATTAGTTTTTATTCAAAAATCATATTTCTAGACTATACTATGAGTTTGTGTGTTTTTCTATGATTTCAGGTATTTTCTGGCTGAAATTGAGGGACCTGAGCAAAAATCTGATTCAGAGGCTAAAAAAGGACTACAGATGCTGTTGGATTCTGACCCTCCTGCACTCGAAGTGGATTTTCTGGAGCTACAGAAGCTCAAGTGGCGCGCTCTCAATTGCTTTGGAAATTAGACATATTGGGCTTTCCATCAATGTATAATAGTCCATACTTTTCCCAAGATTTGATGGCCCAAACTGGCGTTCAAACGCCCACCTGAGACCCTTTTCTGGAGTAAAACGCCAGAACTAGCACCAGAACTGGAGTTAAACGCCCAAACTGGCACCCAAGCTGGCATTTAACTCCAAGAATGGCGTATGCACGTGAAAGCTTCAATGCTCAGCCCAAGCACACACCAAGTGGGCCCCGGAAGTGGATTTCTGCACTATATGCACTTAGTTACTTATTTTCTGTAATCCCTAGTAACTAGTTTAGTATAAATAGCACTTTTACTATTGTATTTGTAGTCTTTGGAACACGTTTTATGTCACATTTGGAGTATAAATAGCACTTTTACTATCGTTACTCGCTTAGCCAAGATCCGCGTGCCTGACAACCACAAGTGGTCTACATGATGTTCAACGTAGTCATTGGACGACAGCCGGAGTATATTCTATTGGGTATCTAATACGTGGACCGAGTCCGTGAGATTAGTACCTTCATGGTATAGGCTAGAACCAATTGGCAGTCATTCCTGAGATCCGGAAAGTCTAAACCTTGTCTGTGGTATTCCGAGTAGGATCTGGGAAGGGATGACTGTGACAAGCTTCAAACTTGCGAATGTTGGGTGCAGTGACAGTATGCAAAAGGACAAAGGTCCTATTCCAACGCTAGTGAGAATCGATAGATGATTAGCCATGCGGTAGCTGTACCTGGTATTTTTCATCTGAGACGAGAAATCTGACAGTTGATTAGCCGTGCAGAGATCGTACCTGGTTTTTTTCATCCGAGAGGATCATACAGCTTGCCATGGAAAGGAGCACGCATGGTTGGAAGAAGACAATAGGAAAATAGAGGTTCAGAAGCAACAAAGCATCTCCAAACACTTATCTGAAATTCCCAAACACTTATCTCCAAACACTTATCCTTCAATTATCAAAACCTCATAACCATTTGGATCTGCCTGACTGATATTTACAAGATGGCCATAGCTTGCTTCAAGCCAACAATCTCCGTGGGATCGACCCTTACTCACGTAAGGTATTACTTGGACGACCCAGTGCACTTGCTGGTTAGTTATGCGGAGTTGTGAAAAGTGTGAATCATAATTTTGTGCACCACCTACCTCCACCTTTAGGGCCTCCTCTAGCTTCTTTTGTAGTATGAATTCGTGAAACCGATCCCTTCTCTCTTGTTCTAGGTCAGTAGCATAATTGGGATCATGTTGCTCTTGGATTGATGGATATGGGTATTCTTGCACGAAGGGTGGTGGTGCAGTAAAGCTTGAGGGTTGAATATTGGAGGTAGAGGGTTGGTCCATGCGGGATATAAGATTTTGGAAGTTAGAGGTGAGACCAATGAGAGTAGAGATAAGTGTGGTTTGACGTTCTCTTTGCCCTTGGTGAATAACAGTAAAGGTATCATTTATGGGAGCTTGGGATGGATAGGAGGGTTCATTTGTTGGGAGAAAGGGCTCATGATAGGAAGGTGGTTCATCTTGATAAGGATATAGAGATGGTGTATACTGAGGTGGAGGTTCTTGGGAGTAATTATGTTGGAATGGGGGTGATTCTAAGTATGGTTCATACGGTTCATATGGTGGTTAGAATGGTGGATAAGGACTGGGATCATATGGAGGCGAATGGTGAAAAGGGGCTTGTAAGTGGGGTGGTTCAATGTTATGGTGAGGAGGTGGTTCATAAGCATATGGTGGGGCTTGTTGGTAACTACAAGGGGGTCCACCATATCCATCGTCTTGATACGCACCTTGGAATGGCTCTTGCTCATAGTAATCTGGTGGAGGTTGTTGATTGTCATGAATAGGTCCACCATAGCTATTGTCTTGGTATGCGTCATAGAATGGTTATTGATAATACCTTGGAGGTGGTTGTTGCCAAGAGCGTTGATCAAATCCTTGTGGCTCCTCCCATCTTTGATTGTCTCATCCTTGATCAAAGCTCTCATTATAATTTCCTCTTCCTGCAACATGATTGTAACCAAACTCATAGCCAAAGGAGTGAGAATTCATAGTAGCAAATAAAAATAAAAAACTAACAAAAATAAGCAGCTAAGTCCTAAAACTAACAAAGACTAACAAACAAGCAAAATAGCAAATATTTACAATAACCAATAATAAGGAACACATTTGTAATTCCCCGGCAACGGCGCCATTTTGACGAATGGATTTTCGCTAGTAAAGAATTCACAAAAGTAATCACGTTGTAAGTATAGTTTCTAAACAAACAAAGAATCCTTTCATACAAAAACTTGTTTGTCACTAAAGCAAACCCACTAAAAATAATAACCGAAGTATTTAAACCTCAGGTCGTCACTCAAGGAATTACAGGGAAGTATGATTTATTATTGGTTATGGAAGAGTAATTTTTTGGGTTTTTGAAATAACAGAACAGGAAAAGTAAATTGCAAGAAAGTAAATTAATAATTAAGAAAACTCTTGGCAAGGTATGAGAATTAGACGTCCTATCCTAGTTATCTTTATCAATTGTGATGAGAATTGTTCATTGCTCCCACTTAGTTAACCCTCTAATTATGAAGGAAAGTCAAGTGGACCAATCAATTTGATTCCTTAAGTCCTAGTCCACTTCTAAGGAAAGACTAGTTTTAGTAGAATCCAAATCAACCAGCAACTTCCAATTATCAATCAACAAAGGAGTTTGATAACTCAAGTGTCACCAATTACTCAACCAAAGCCAAGAGATTCAATAACAACAAATGGAGAAGCAAGCAATAAATATGAAATACCTCAAATTGCATTAATAAGAGAAATCAAATCTAACATGAGAATTCATGAACCAAATTGTCAACATAAAGTAATCAACAAGAAAAATAAATAAACTAGAATGCTAGAACAAATAAAAGTAGAAGATAAACTAAATTAAAGGAACATTGAACCTGGGATTGGGAAGAAATAAACCTAAAACTAAGAGAAATCCTAAATCCTAAAACTAAGAGGCTCTCTCCTCTCTCTAGAAAACTACATCTAAAATCTAAATTGTGAATAATGAGTAGTTTTGTCTTTGATTTCTCCACTCTGCAGCCTCTAATCTGTATTTTTTGTGCCGAAAACTGGGTTAAAAACAGCCCAAAAATCGCCCCCAGTGATTTCTACAGTGGTAGTACATCGCGCATGTCGCGCGTACGCACCAGGTGCGCATGCGCGCCGATGGACTTTTTGCCAATGTGCGCGTGCGCGTCGCCTAGCTGCATGGCCACTATGGCAAATTATATATCATTTTCGAAGCCCCGGATGTTAGCTTTCTAACGCAACTAGAACCGCCTCATTTGGACCTCTGTAGCTCGAGTTATGATCGATTGAATGCAAAGAGGTCAGGGCTGACAGCTTTGCAGTTCCTTCAATTTCTTGTATTCCTTCCACTTTTGCATGCTTCCTTTCCATCCTCTAATTCATTCTTGCCTTGTAATCTCTGAAAACACTTAACACACATATCATGGCATCAAATGGTAATAAGAGAGGGTTAAAATTAGCTAAATTAAGACCAAAGAAACATGTTTTCAATCATAGCACAAAATCAGGAAGGAAAATGTAAAACATGCAATTTACATGAATAAGTGTGAGAATAGTGGATAAAATCCACTCAATTAAGCACAAGATGTACCACAAATAGTGGTGCATCACTAATTAACTAAGAGATAATATTGTTCAAGTCTCCAAAATACATTGAAGGCATTGGACATAAAATAGAAAAGAAAATTAAATTTTAGCAATTCTTAAAGAAGATCCTAAAGTGAGTTTCTCGGGAAAGTACTTAAGTTGTACGCATAACATCAATAATAAATTAATAGATGTATTCAAATTCACATGGACCAGCCTTAATTACTGTCTTAATCCGTACCACAACAACACCAAAGTAGTAGTGCAATTTGGCAATAGATAATTAGTACTACAGCAACAGCAAAACAGTATCACAGGAGCAGCATAATAAAAGAAGTGGTAATAATAGCGGATAGATAACTATCAAAAGCCTGAACAAAAATAGACTTAGACTTAAGTAAATACTAAAATAGAAGAAATGTGCATTGATTATATTGACTAATGTATATATTGTATAATGTATGATGCATGAATTTATTAGGCTTTTAGTTAAAAAAACACCAATTAATATTAATTCAAATGTAAGATAAATTCTAATAATATTTTATGAAGGAACTTGTTAATGCGAGATGAAGTAAGGATAAAGATTAAGAGTGTGTTTGGAAAGCATAAAATTAAAATTCTCTTGAGAATTAAATTTTTTTCTTACTTTAAAACATAAAAATACATGAAAATAAACTCTTGAAAATTTTAATTAATTAATGTTTGTTATACGTGTCAAGTATTTGACAAGCTAAGTTAAATTATTAAATTTTTTTTAAGAGAAGATAAAGACAAGCTCAAAAGTGCATTCCTAAATAGTTTTTATTTTACTTTTCTTGTGAGTCGTCTTACTCTTGAATGGGAATGGGTCAGGGAAACATCTTAACACAAACCCTGAAATCATGTCTAAGGTAAACAAAAATTAAAAAGAGTGCTATTTAATTTCATGATATTATTTGCCAATATATAGATGCAACAACGGCTAGGTAATTGATTGGTTAATTTTGAACCGCAGTGTCTCTATTATGATTGATTGCAATAACAATGCAACTGGATCAAGTATTATTGAATACTTGAACTTAAACAATACCCTGATTCATATAGTGATAACTCCCTGGAGCATATATAATAGGCTGTCACAATTGAATTGCATGTATATAAGAATAGGACTTTGCTAGGTAGACAATAGTTTTTTTGTGAACAATGTGAACACTGAGTTTTAAAATTGGTCTAATAAAGTAAAAACATACTACACCCCAAATTATTCACCTAAATCTTAATATTAGGATAACCATCCGCACACCTAGTGAATTGAACATCCGATATATCTATTGTTTATATTGTTTAGTATTTTCATTGTCTACCTATACTTTTCCATAAGAATAATAATAACGAACAATATTAACATTAGATTTTATTGTTGTGAGGATTTTATTATTGTAAAGATTTTAGAATAATAATAACGAGCAATATTATCATTATATTTACTTATCAGTTCACTGCTTTTGCAACTCAAACACTATAATAAGCTCAATATTAAATCTCTATAATTCTATCTTCTTCATAAAATAACTATAATTGTCGTAATTTTGCACAATTAGCTAGAAATAAAAGAGTTTAATGTTAGATTGATCAAAATCAATTAATGAAGATATTCTTGCATTGTTCAATAATCACTCACATAGCAAATAATATTATTCAGCCTAAAAGATTTGCTATAGAATATATGCAAAATAATATAATATATCTTATTCAATCATCTTTTTTTTTATAGAATTTTCTGACCACAGTAATCACCTTGAAAAGACATGAGCATGAACAAGCAACTCAGAACATGTGCTTAATCCTGTAGTGCCCTTTTTTCACTTTCTTGTCTATTCTGCAGTCTAAAAAATATTTTCAAGTAGCATTCAGAAAATGAAGTATGAAAAAAAGAGAAACTCCACAACCCAAACCACTACAGATTAGAGCCTCTGAAGCAAAAAAATACGTTAGCAACTATTATAAAGCAAAACTTCAGGGTATATCCAAGAGAACAACATGTAAGGAGGAATGATAATGAGTGACGATATTTGCCTATTTCTCCAATTTATAGTAATACATATATAAAATTTTCATAATACCACAATGCAGGGCCATCATCTCTACTTAAAAATTGAGCACGTTTCAGTTCCTCACATTAATAACTTGCACTTGTATTTAGATATTATTTCATGAGATGCGGATTCCTATTTCAACTTACCATGTCCAGAGAGCACAGACTTCAATTGCTCAGCCACAACATCATCAGGCAATATCTCCACTCCCTGGCAATCATCACATATATGAGAAATGAGAAGACAACCACCAAAAGGAATGCAAAGCTCAAGTAATCATTAGCATTACTATTAAAATCAGAATTATAATTGACTATCCATGAAAATAAAAGTAGGTAAAAGTTCATTTTCAACCTAGAGAACTTGATGCTTTGTTTTGACCAAAATAAAAAAAATTAAGATTAACACCCTAATAGAGATAGAGTCTAATTAAGATTAGTTAGTGTGGTGACTTGACCCTCAACTTCATAACAGAATCAGCTATCAGGTTGTTGAGATCATATATGATAGTGACTTAGTATAACATAATACATAAACTTAATTGGACTCTATCTCTATTAAATTCATTCAAGACTGTTATATGAAAATGAACCTGGACTCCAACAGTGTTTTGTGCAGTAACAGCCGTTATTATTATTTTTCTATTTACTATTTAAAGTCTTAGAAATTTAAAAATAATGATGTTTGGATATTTAAATTAGAATTTTATCTAATTTTCTAATTATTGAATTATTTTCTATATTTAAATTATAAAATTAGTAGCTATAAAATAATAAGATTTTTATATGATAATATTTTTATAAATAAATACTTTAGGTTTTATTAATAAAGAAAACTAGTTATATTGTAATATATTTTCAATTAGAGTATTTGATTGAGAATCAATTAGTATTTTTATACCACAAATAATATTTTAAGGTAATTTTAGAGATAAAATTAGATTCTAAAATAAATACCATATAACCTAAATTGATTTAGGAATTTCTGAACTCTAGTTAACCCAAATCCCCAATTACAATACACAAACCCTAACCCTAAATTTTACCAAATTGAACCCTAACCCCCAAACACAAACAACAGCCGCAGCCCCCTTTTTTGCCCAACCAAAACACACGCACACACCCATCAGAAACAGAAAGAAAGAAAGAAAGGGATGAGAGAAGAGGGGAGCCGCAAAAAGGGAGAAGGGGGAAGAGAGGGAGATGGCGCCAGTGGGCATCTCTGCCACTATCGTCGCTACTGTGCCGACAAGAGGGAGATCTTAGAGAGAGGAAGAGAGCGCCGGGGAGGGAGAAGCTCGCCGCCGCTAGGACGTCCAGCTGCCGTTGCACCGCCACCTCCAGCCGTCGTTGCCACCGCCGTTCGCGAAGAGGGAATAGAGAGCTCGCGGGCAAGAGAGGGAGCATCGCGCCAGCCACTGACCTCGCGTTCGTCGTCGTCTTCACAGGACTCATGCCATCGCCGTCACTTCGCCGTGAAGCCCGTCGCCGTCGGGAGTACGAATGCGAGAGAGGAGAGGGGCTATCACGTTCTACCACCGTTGAAGGACCTGTCACCACTATATTCGCTGCTACTGGAGCCTGTGGCTGCCAGGTATGCCTCTGTTGCCGGTGGATGAAGCTGTTGTCACCGAGATCCATTACCGGTAAGGTTTCAAGTTTTGGGTGTCGTTTCTTTTGAGATTCTAGAAGCTTTATTGTCGTTGCATGTTAGTTTCAATTGCCGTCGCCGGAGTCCAGTCACCACTGCCGCTTGAGATGGCTACCAGGGCTACTGCCAAGCCAGCTCAGAGACCGCCGGTGCTTCGTTTTGTCATTACGGTAAGTATTTATGTTTCAAAAAACCTCCACATTAATGCCCTGTTTCATGTATTAAAGTATTTGTAATATTAATGTGTTAGGAATTAGTAACCGAGCTGACATGTAGCGATTGAGGCTGTTTCTGCTATGGGAGAAGCAAGCGGAGCTGAGGTTTTGGTTTCCGTCAATTCTGGTCAAGACGAAAGGATTTCTGTGAGGCGTTTAGGTTATGGTTTCGCTTATTGAGGTAGGGGCCTTTTTAGAAAACTATACTTTATAAATTGAAATTATTATATATGGATATTGATGTGAGAAAATGTATATTTAGTGATTGTACATGTCTTATGTATTGTTTAATTGTCTTGGATGGATGTGAATGCTTGTTTGATTGGATTATTGTTTGGTTTTGTGAAACGGACTATTTTAAAGTGTTTCTTTGAAGTTAGTTCTTCTAAAGTTTTGAAATCAAGTTTAATTCGTTGGAGATTGATTTGAGATTGAGTTGGTTTTCTTGAAATATGAAAATGGTATGCAATTTTGGATTCAGCTTTATTTTGAACTGATTTGGTTTTGAACCCGTTAAGAAGGTTGCGGAATGGTTTGGTTGGGACCCGGAAAAGGTGGCAAGGTCCAAGTTTTAAGGGAGGTGTTGTCAAAATTCCTATAAAATCCAAGACTTTATTTGGAAATGTTATTTGAAAAATTATGAATTTAAGGCCTTTACTATTTTACTTAGAGAATTGTGAATTTAAAACTTTTATTATCTTTACCTGAATTATTTATGAAAGTGATAAAATTATGTTTTGAAAAGAATTTTTGAAAATAGGGTTATGACTTAGCTTTGTTTCCTAAAAAAACGCATTTTATTTTTGGATGCAAGTCATTTGGAAGAGAATTATGTTTTAAGGCTGTTTCAATGGTGGAAGGAGTTTATATTTTTGGATTTGACTTAAACACAGTTTATGTTTTTGAATTTGACTTAAAGATTTCAGTTATAGGAGTTTTAGTGACTTTGAAAGAACTTGGATTTTGATTTACAAATCTCAATTTTGATATTTTAGGGAAGTTTTAAAGTATTCTTTGAATTCTGGTTTAGTAAAACTACAATGATTTCCGAGCCGCTAGAAACGTTTCAGACTTTTAACATGGTGTTGGACTTGGTTTTGGTTTAAGTAAAAGAGATGGTTTTGGAAACGCGTTCAGAGTACTTAATTACATGATTTGGTTTGGCTTAGATTCTGTATTTATTACTCAAATCAGGAAGCTAAGGTTTTAAAGATTTTAAATAAATTTGAGGAAGTGAGTTGTGTTATTCTCCTCTAAAGACTTGAGACACTACTGACAAACTTTTGTTACCAAATCTATTTTGGGATAATTGATTTTGAATCTCTCAAAAAAGACATTTGAATTGGTGTTGTTTTTGAAAAGTTATGGAAAAATGTTGAGGAGGGTGGCTTTGTTTTGAAAAGGAGAATTTACGTTTGAGGAAAAGTGGCTTATGAGCCCGAAAGATTTGAGAAATGGGATTTTAAAGTTAAGGCTGGAAGTAATTGATTTTGATTTCAAAGTAAACTGATTTGAGAAAAACTAATTTATGGCTTGAGTGATGATTATATGAGTTTCATGATCTTGCATGGTGGAAGTGCTATTATGCTATGAGCCGGATGGCTGTATTGATGTTAAATTATGGCTAAGGATGAATATGGATGAGATGTACGGAATATGAAAGAGTTTATGAGTATGCACTTCAATATCTAATATACGAGTCTCCCTGGGTGAAAGCAATGGCTAGCCACCACGTGCTCCAGGTTGAGACTCGATACTCTGCTGACCCCATGTTGTAAGTGTGGCAGGACACTATGAAATTTCCGGACGAGCTCGCCCCCGTGGATAAACACCAGTGAGGGTGTTATATGTTTATGTTTGAGAATTACTCAAGTAGGGGTTGCACTACAGGGGGACAGTCCAATGGTTAGCTATCAGGACTTGTCGGGTTGGCTTTGTAACTGGTGCACGAAATTGTGATAACACTTTTCACAACTCCGCACAACTAATCGGCAAGTGCACTGGGTCGTCCAAGTAATACCTTACGTGAGTAAGGGTCGATCCCACGGAGATTGCTGGCTTGAAGCAAGCTATGGTTATCTTGTAAATCTTAGTCAGGATATTGATGATAAAAATGGATTTGTTTATGAAAGGTAAATAACATAAAATAATTAGTACTTGTGATTCAGTAATGAGAAACAGGTTGAGGTTCCAGAGATGCTCTGTCATCTGAATCTCTGCTTCCCTTCTGTCTTCTTCTCCAAACATGTATGGCTTCCTTCAATGGCAAGCTGTATGATCCTCTCGGATGAAAAATACCAGGTACAGCTACCGCACGGCTAATCATCTGTCGGTTCCTACTAGCATCGGAATAGGATCTCTCTATCCTTTTGCACACTGTAACTGCGCCCAACATTCATGAGTTTGAAGCTTGTCACAGTCATCCCTTCCCAGATCCTACAAGGAATACCACAAACAAGGTTTAGACTTTCTGGATCCGAGGAATGCTGCCAATTGGTTCTAGCCTCTACCACGAAGGTTCTAACCTCCAGACTCGGTCCGGGGATCAGAAACCCAAGAGATACGCACTCAAGCTGTCGCCCAATGACTACGTTGAGCTCAAATAGAACGGAAGTGGTTGTCGGGCACGCGTTCATAGAATTGAGAATAATGATGAGTGTCACGGATCATATCATTCTCTATATTGAAGTACGAGTGAGTATCTTAGAATAAAATTAAGCGTGATTGAATAGAAAACAGTAGTAATTGCATTAAAAGTAGAAGATACAATATGAAGTGTAAAAAATGTCATAAGGTACAAAATGAATCCCTAAAAGTAGTTTTTATACTAGACTAGTAACTTAGGGTTATAGAAAATGAGTAACTAGGTGTAGATAGTGGCAGAATTCCACTTTCGGGACCTACTTAGTGAGTGTTTGGGCTGAGCTTTCAAGCTTTCACGTGCATATGCCCAAAGTTGGAGTTAAACGCCACCCTGGGTGCCAGAATGGGCGTTTAATGCCAAGAATTATGCCAACTCTAGCGTTTTACGCCAGAAAGTTTTAGGCTGGCTTTTAAGGCTAGTTTGGGCCATCAAATCTCGGGAAAAGTATGCACTATTATAGATTTCTAGAAAGCCCAAGATGTATAATTTCCAACGCAATTGAGAGCGCACCAATTGGGCTTCTATAGCTCCAGAAAATCAACATCGAGTACAGGAGGGTCAGAATCCAACAGCATCTGCAGTCCTTTTTCAGCCTCTGAATCAGATTTTTGCTCAGGTCCCTCAATTTCAGCCAGAAAATACCTAAAATTACAGAAAAAAAAACACAAACTCATAGTAAAGTCCAGAAATATGATTTTTGAATAAAAACTAATAAAAATATCATAAACAGTAAATAAAACATACTAAAAACTATGTAAAATAATGCCAAAAAGGGTATAAATTATCCGCTCATCACAATACCAAACTTAAATTGTTGCTTGTCCCCAAGCAACTAAAAACAAAATAGGATAAAAAGAAGAGAAAGTACAATAAATTTCAAATATCAGTGAAGCTCAGTTCTAATTAGATGAGCGGGACTAGTATCTTTTTGCTTCTGAACAGTTTTGGCATCTCAGTTTATCCTTTGAAATTCAGATTAATTGGCATCCATAGGAATTCAGAATTCAGATAGTGTTATTGATTCTCCTAGTTCAGTATGTTGAATCTTGAACACAGCTACTTTATGAGTCTTAGCCGTGACCCTAAGCAATTTGTTTTCCAGTATTACCACTGGATACATAAATGCCACAGACACATAACTGGGTGAACCTTTTCAGATTGTGACTCAGCTTTGCTAGAGTCCCCAGTTAGAGGTGTCCAGAGCTCTTAAGCAAACTCTTTTTGCTTTGGACCACGACTTTAACCGCTCAGTCTCAAGTTTTTCACTTGACACCTTGGTTAGGGACAGCTTGGTTTAGCCGCTTAAGCTAGGATTTTATTCCTTTGGACCCTCCTATCCATTAATGCTCAAAGCCTTGGATCCTTTTTACCCTTGCCTTTTGGTTTAAAGGGTTATTGACTTTTTCTGCTTGCTTTTTTCTTTTTTTTTTCTTTTTGTTTTTTTTCCTTTTTTTTTTTTTGCCATTTTTTCCACAAGCTTTTGTTTTTCACTGCTTTTTCTTGCTTCAAGAATCAATTTTATGATTTTTCAGATTATTAATAACATTTCTCTTTTTTCATTATTCTTTCAAGAGCTAACAATTTTAACATTCATAAACTTCACTATCAAAAATATGCACTGTTCAAGCATTCATTTAGAAAACAAAAAGTATGCCACCACATCAAAATAATTAAACTATTTTCAAGATAGAATTCGAAATTCATGTGCTTCTTTTTCTTTTTCAGAAAACATTTTTCATTTAAGAAAGGTGAAAGATTCATGGAACATTCATAACTTTAAGACATAGACACTAAACACTAATGATCATGTAATGAAGACACAAACATTGACAAAACATAAAGCATATAAATTGAAAAAAAACAGAAAAATAAAAACAAGGAAATTACAGAACGGGTCCACCTTAGTGATGGCGACTAGTTCTTCCTCTTGAAGATCTTATAGAGTGCTTTAGCTCCTCAATACCTCTTCCTTGCCTTTGTTGCTCTTCCCTCATGGCTCTTGTTGAGGTCCATGAGTGGGCTCTCTTGTTTGCTCCATCCTCTTTCTAGTGATGGGCTTTTGAGATGAATCTCTCCATCTCCCATGACTCAGAGTTAGAAGCAACTGCCTTCCCTTTCCTCTTTCTAGAGGTTTCTCCAGCCTTAGGTGTCATTAATGGTTATGAAAAAATAAAAAGCAAAGCTTTTTCCACACCAAACTTAGAAGGTTTGCTCGTCCTCAAGCAAAAGTAGATAGAAGGGAGTAGAAGAAGAATGATGCAATTAATTTTGAAAACTTATTACTTTATGTAAGAAAAATTAAAAACAGTTGAAAAGAATTTGAAAAGATATGTAAGTTTTGAAAATATTTTGGAAGGATTTGAAAATAATTGAAAAAGAATTAAAAAGAGTTGGAAAGATTATTAATTTTTGAAAATAGAAATTGAAAGATGAACGTTTAAAATATGTTTGATGCAAAAAATTATGAATTAAAACATGAAAATTTGAAAAAAATTGAATTGGAAACAAAATTACCTCCCTTGTGTCATCTTGGCGTTAAACGCCCAGAATGGTATCCTTTCTGGCATTTAACGCCCACTTGTCTGTCTATTTGGGCATTTAACGCCCAGCCAGATACCCTGGCTGGCGTTAAACGCTAGGAATCCTTCTTTACTGGGCATTTCTCTGAACGCCCAGAATGTTGCCTGCATGGGCGTTAAACGCCCATTTTGCTATCCTTACTGGCGTTTAAACGCCAGTAAGCCTGTCTTCCAGGGTGTGCTATTTTTGATGCTGTTTTTTATTTTGCTTTAATTCTGCAGCTATTTTTATGACTCCACATGATCATCAACCTAAAGAAAACATAAACTAACAATGGAAAATGAATTGAAAAAGTAATTAACATAGATAAATAAGATTGGGTTACCTCCCAATAAGCGCTTCATTACTGTCTTTAGCTGAACTTTTACTGAGCTTTTAATTTAGTCTCAGTTTTGAGCACTCTTGCTCAACATTGCCTTCAAGATAATGTTTGACTCTCTGTCCATTAACAATGAATTTTCTGTCAGAGTCAATATCCTGAAGCTCTACATAACCATATGGTGACACACTTGTAATCACATATGGTCCCTTCCACCGGGATTTCAGTTTCCCAGGGAACAATTTGAGCTTAGAGTTAAACAGCAGAACCTTCTGTCCTGGCTCAAAGACTCTAGATGACAGCTTTTTTGTCATGCCACCTTTTTGCTTTCTCCTTGTAAATTTTAGCATTTTCGAAAGCATCGAGTCTGAACTCCTCCAGCTCAGTCAACTGGAATAATTTTTTCTCTCCAGCTACCTTAGCATCAAGGTTTAGGAACCTGGTTGCCCAGTAGGCTTTGTATTCCAGTTCCACTGGCAGATGACAGGCTTTTCCATACACAAGCTGGTATGGAGAGGTCCCTATAGGAGTCTTGAATGCGGTTCTGTATGCCCACAGAGCATCATCCAGACTTCTTGCCCAATCCTTTCTAAGGGTACTTATAGTCCATTCCAGGATTCGTTTTAGTTCTCTATTTGAGACTTCAGCCTGCCCATTTGTCTGTGGATGATATGGGGTTATCACTTTATGGTTAATTCCATATCAAACCAGAGCAGAGTCAAGCTATTTATTGCAGAAATGAGTGCCTCCATCACTGATCAGTATCCTAGGGACACCGAACCTGCTGAAGATATGCTTCTGGAGGAACTTCATCACTGTCTTAGTATCATTAGTGGGTGTTGCAATTGCCTCTACCCATTTAGATACATAGTCTACTGCCACTAGAATATAAGTGTTTGAGTATGATGGTGGGAAAGGCCCCATAAAGTCAATACCCCATACATCAAATAACTCAATCTCTAAGATCCCTTGCTGAGGCATGGCATAACCGTGAGGCAGATTACCAGCTCTTTGGCAACTGTCACAATTACGTACAAATTCTTGGGAGTCTCTATAGAGAATAGGCCAGTAGAAACCACATTGGAGAACTTTTGTTGCTGTTCGCTCACCTATGAAATTTCCTCCATATTGTTATCCATGGCAATGCCATAGGATCTTCTGTGCCTCTTCTCTAGGCACACATCTACGGATTACTCCATCTGCACACCTCTTAAAGCGATATGGTTCATCCCACAAGTAGTACTTTACATCAGAAATCAATTTTTTTGTTTGCTACTTACTGTACTCTTTGGGTATGAATCTCACAGCTTTATAGTTTGCAATGTGTGCAAACCATGGTACTTCCTAAATGGCAAAGAGTTGCTCATCCGGAAAGGTTTCAGAGATCTCAGTAAGAGGGAGGGACGCTCTTGCTACTGGTTCTATCCGGGACAGGTGATCAGCTACTTGGTTCTCTGTCCCTTTTCTGTCTCTTATTTCTATATCAAACTCTTGCAGAAGTAACACCCATCTTATGAGTCTGGGCTTTGAATCCTGCTTTGTGAGGAGATATTTTAGAGTAGCATGGTCACTGTACATAATCACTTTCGATCCTACTAAATAAGATCTAAACTTGTCAATGGCATAAACCACTGCAAGTAACTCCTTTTCTGTGGTTGTGTAATTCTTCTGTGCGTCATTTAAAACACGGTTAGCATAATAAACGACACGCAAAAGCTTGTCATGCCTCTGTCCCAACACTGCACCAATGGCATGGTCACTGGCATCACACATTAGTTCGAATGGTAATGTCCAGTCTAGTGTAGAAATGACTGGTGCTGTGACCAGCTTAGCTTTCAGAGTCTCAAATGCTTGCAAACACTCTCTGTCAAAAACAAATGGTGTATCAGCAGCTAGCAGATTGCTCAAGGGTTTTGCAATTTTTGAAAAATCCTTTATAAACCTCCTATAGAATCCTGCATGCCCTAGAATGCTTTTGATTGCCTTAACATTGGCAGGTGGTGGTAATTTTTCAATCACCTCTACCTTAGCTTGATCCACCTCTATTCCCATGTTCGAAATCTTGTGCCCAAGGACAATTCCTTCAGTCACCATAAAGTGACATTTCTCCCAGTTTAAAACCAGGTCAGTCTCTTGGCATCTTTTCAGAACAAGTGCTAGATGGTTAAGACATGAGCTGAATGAGTCTCCAAATACTGAGAAGTCATCCATGAAGACTTCCAGAAATTTTTCTACCATATCAGAGAAAATGGAGAGCATGCACCTCTGAAAGGTTGCAGGTGCATTACACAGACCAAATGGCATCCTTCTGTAGGCAAATACTCTAGATGGACATGTGAATGCTGTTTTCTCTTGGTCCTGAGGATCTACTGCAATTTGGTTGTAACCTGAATAGCCATCCAAAAAGCAGTAGTATTCATGGCCTGCTAGTCTCTCTAGCATCTGGTCTATGAATGGTAAAGGAAAATGATCCTTCCTAGTGGCTGTATTAAGCCTTCTGTAGTCAATACACATACGCAACCCTGTAACTGTTCTTGTAGGAACCAGTTCATTCTTTTTATTATGAACTACTGTCATGCCTCCCTTTTTGGGGACCACGTGGAGAGGGCTCACCCAGGGGCTATCAGAAATAGGATAAATAATCCCAACCTCTAGTAACTTAGTGACCTCTTTCTGCACTACCTCCTTCATGGCTAGATTCAATCGCCTCTGTAGTTGAACCACTGGCTTAGCATCATCCTCCAATAGGATCTTGTGCATGCATCTGGCTGGGCTAATGCCCTTAAGATCACTTATGGACCACACAAGAGTTGTCTCGTGTGACCTTAGCACCTGAATTAGTGCTTTCTCTTCCTGTGGTTTTAAAGTCGAGATTATGATCACAGGAAAAGTGTCATCTTCTCGCAGAAATGCATATTTCAGGGATAGTGGTAGTGGTTTGAGCTCAGGTTTAGGAGGCTTCTCCTCTTCCTGAGGAGTCTTTAGAGGTTCTTCTGTTTTCTCTGGTTTCTCCATATCAGGCTGAACATCTTTAAAAATGTCCTCTAGCTCTTATTCGAGACTCTCAGTTATATTGACCTCTTCCACCAGGGAGTCAATACTATCAGTGCTCATGAAGTCTTTTGATGTGTCTAGATGTTGCATAGCTTTGACAGCATTCAACTTAAACTCATCCTCATTGACTCTCAGAGTTATCTCCCCATTTTGGACGTCAATGAGGGTTCGTCCAGTTGCTAGGAATGGTCTTCCTAGAATGAGAGTTGCACTCTTGTGCTCCTCCATTTCCAGCACTACAAAGTCAGTGGAAAAGGCGAATGGCCCAACCTTGACAATCATGTCCTCAATTACGCCTGATGGAATTTTAATGGAGCCATCAGCAAGTTGGAGGCATATCCGGGTTGGTTTAACTTCATCAATCAAATCGAGATTTTTGATAGTGGATGCAGGTATTAGGTTGATACTTGCCCCAAGATCACATAGAGCTGTCTTGGTACAAGCACCCTCTAATGTGCATGGTATCATAAAGCTTTCGGGATCTTTAAGCTTCTCTAGTAAGCTTTTCAGAATGACTGCACTGCATTCTTCAGTGAGGAAAACTTTTTTAGTGTCTCTCCAATCCTTCTTATGACTTAAGATCTCTTTCATGAACTTATCATAAGATGGTATTTGCTCAAGTGCCTCTGCAAAAGAAATCTTTATTTCAAGAGTCCTGAGATAATCTGCAAAGCGGGCACATTGTTTATCCTGTTCTGCTTGGCAGAGTTTCTAAGGATAAGGCATCTTGACTTTATATTCTTCAACCTTAGTTGCTGCAGGTTTACTTCCTACAGAAGTGGTTGGAGAACCTTGCCTAAGGGGATTGTTATCAGCACTTGCACGTGTCTGACCCCTTATTGGCATTTGAACGCCAGAATTGGGTGCTTTCTGGGCATTTAACGCCAGGTTGGCACCCTTTTCTGGTGTTTGGACGCCAGAATTGGCCTTCCATTGTGCGTTTAACGCTAGTTCCTCACTCTTTTCTGGTGTTTGAACACCAGAATCATTCCTCTCTGGGCTCTTACTGTCCTCAGAGGGATTTTGGGCAGTGGGTTGGTCATTCTCTGTCAGTTGTTCCTTTCTTGGCTTTTTGCTACCTTGAATTGATACATTCAGTGTCTTCCCACTCCTTAATTGAACAGCTTGGCACTCTTCTATTATCTGTTTAGATAGTTGCTGTCTTGTCTGATCCAATTGTGCCTCCATATTCCTGTTAGTATTTTTAGTGTCTTGGAGCATTTCTTTGAATTCTGTTAACTGTTTTGTTATAACAAGCAATTGCTGATTGAGTTCAGCAACTTTTTCTGGAAGACTAAGTTCAGTGGATACTGCTTTAGCCTCTTCTTTCATGGAGGACTCACTGCTTAAGTACAGGTGCTGATTTCTAGCAACTGTATCAATGAGCTCTTGAGCCTCTTCAATTATCTTTCTCATGTGTATAGATCCACCAGCTGAGTGATCTAGAGACATCTGGGCTTTTTCTGTAAGCTCGTAGTAGAAGATGTCTAACTGCACCCATTTTAAAAACATTTCAGAGGGGCATTTCTTTAGCATTCCTCTGTACTTCTCCCAGGAATTATAAAGATATTCATTATCCTCTTGTTTAAAGGCTTGGATGTCCAGCCTTAGCTGTGTCATCCTTTTTGGAGGGAAATATTGATTCAGGAATTTGTTTGATAACTATTTCCATGTTCTTATGCTTGCTGTGGGTTACTTATTTAACCACCTCTTAGCTTGATCTTTTACAGCAAAGGAAAATAGTAATAATCTGTAGACATCCTGATCTACTTTCTTATCATGTACTGTGTCAACAATTTGTAAGAACTGTGCCAGAAACTCAGTAGGTTCTTCCTGTGGAAGACCGGAATACTGGCAAATTTGCTGCACCATGATAATGAGATGAGGGTTTAGCTCAAAATTGCTGGCCCTTATGGGGGGGTATACAGATACTACTCCCATATGCAACAGTAGTGGGGTTAGCATATGACCCCAGAGTACTTCTGGACTGTTCATTTCCACTTAGGTCCATGATGGAGAAAGGGAGATGATGTGGATTGCAAATAAATTATATTTTTGTTTTTATTTAATTTAATTAAGGATAAACCGAATAAGAAAGAAATAAGACTAGAAAAGAAGTTTCAAAAACTTAAAGGAAAAAAAATAAAATAAAATAAGTTAAAATAAATAAGAAAAATTCGAATACTAAAATGGCAAATTAATTAAAAAGATTTGAAAAATTTTGGATATGATTTTCGAAAATTGGAGAGAGAGAGAAAGTGGTTAGGGAGTTTTGAAAAAGATATGTCTTAAAATTAAAGATACTTGTAAAAATAAATAAAAGAAAAGATTTGAAAAAGATTTTATTTTAAAATTTGAAATTAGAAAAGATAAGATAAGTTAGGTTAGAGAAGATAAGTTTTTAAATTAAAAAATTTTGAAATTTAAATTTTAAATTTGAATTTTTAATTTTGGAATTTAATTGAAATTTGAAATTTGAATTTGAAATAAGATAAGATATGATTTTGAAAAAGATTTGAATTTTGAAATTTAAAACTAAAATAAGTTAAGATATTTTAAATGCAAATTTTGAAAATTCAATTAAAATAAAGAGAAAAGATATTTTTTTAATTTAATGAGGAAAGAGAAAAACAATAAAATGACATCAAACTTAAAATTTTTAGATCAAAACAAAGAAAACAAACGAAAAAACTTTGAATGTCAAGATGAACACCAAGAACACTTTGAAGATCAAGATGAAAACCAAGAACAAATTTTGGAAATTTTTAAGAAAATAAAAAAACAAAGGACACCAAACTTAAAAATTTTTATACTTTGGACACTAATAATTCAAAAATGCACAAGAAAAATAAGGAAAGAAACAAAACAAGAAAAACTAAAGATCAAGCAAGAAAAATAAACAAGAACAGTTTGAAGATCAATGAAGAACACAATGCATATATTTTTGAAAATTAAAGAGAAATTAAAACATGCAATTGACACCAAACTTAAAGCATAAAACTAAACTCAAACATAAAACTCAATTATTAGTTTATTAAAAATTTTCGAAAAAAATTTAGAAAAAGAAAACAAGGATTTTAAAATTTGAACAAAAACAATAATAGAAGAATAGAAGACTCAATTTTAGTGACTCTAAACCAAAAAGATATTTTTTTCCTAATCTAAGCAACAAAATAAACCGTCAGTTGTCCAAACTTGAACAATCCCCGGCAACGGCGCCAAAAACGTGGTGCACGAAATTGTGATAACACTTTTCACAACTCCGCACAACTAACCAGCAAGTGCATTGGGTCGTCAAAGTAATACCTTACGTGAGTAAGGGTCGATCCCACGGAGATTGCCGGCTTGAAGCAAGCTATGGTTATCTTGTAAATCTTAGTCAGAATATTAATGATAAAAATGGATTTGTTTATGAAAGGTAAATAACATGAAATAAATAGTACTTGTGATTCAGTAATGAGAAACAGGCTGAGGTTTCGGAGATGCTCTGTCATCTGAATCTCTGCTTTCCTGCTGTCTTCTTCTCCAAACACACATGGCTTCCTTCAATGGCAAGCTGTATGATCCTCTCGGATGAAAAATACCAGGTACGATCTCTGCACGGCTAATCAACTGTCGGATTTCTCGTCTCGGATGAAAAATACCAGGTACAGCTACCGCATCGCTAATCATCTGTCGGTTCCCACTAGCGTCGGAATAGGATCTCTCTAACCTTTTAAACACTATCACTGCACCCAACATTCGTGAGTTTGAAGCTCGCCACAGTCATCCCTTCCCAGATTCTACTCGGAATACCACAGACAAGGTTTAGACTTTTCGGATCCCAGGAATGCTGCCAATTGGTTCTAGCCTCTACCACGAAGGTTATAACCTCCGAACTCGGTCCGAGAATCAGAAACCCAAGAGATACGCACTAAAGCTGTCGCCCAATGACTATGTTGAGCTCAAATAGAACGGAAGTGGTTGTCAGGCACGCGTTCATAGAATTGAGAATAATGATGAGTGTCACGGATCATATCATTCTCTAGACTGAAGTACGAGTGAGTATCTTATAATAGAATTGATGGGTTGGAACCGAAATTCCAACACCTAAAATTCACCGGCAAGTGTACCGGGTCGCATCAAGTAGTAATTACTCACATGAGTGAGGTCGATCCCACAGGGATTGAAGGATTGAGCAATTTTAGTTAGGTGGTTGATTTAGTTAAGCAAACAGTTGATGATTTGAGTGAATTGTAACCAACAGAAGCTAAATTGCATGAAATTTAAAGGGAAAAGGAAAATTGACAGTAAATTAAAGGGCAGAAAAAGTAAAATAGCTGAATCTTAAAGTGCAAGTAATGTAAATGACCGAAACTTAAATTGCAAGAAATATAAATAGCTGAAGCTTAGATTGCAAGAAATATAAATTGCTTGAAATATAAAGGGTGTGGGATGCTGGAATTTAGAAGTTAATAACAGAAAGTAAAGAAGATGAATTAAGTGCAGTAGATCTAAACAGAATTGGAAAATTTCAGTGAAGAACAAAACAGAAAGTAAATTCAACTCAATTGTAGGAGATAGGAAAGAAATTCAAGAGCTCAGAGGCTCAATGAGACTAGAAAACATGTCTAGATCTCAATTCCTTCCTTGATCCAACAGAGAACAATTTTGCAGAAGAAAAGAGAATTTAAAAACAGTAAAGAAGATTTAGATCCAATCCTTAGATCAATTGAGAGGAAGAGTGGAAGATAATTCTCAGAATTTGAATCAATGGAACTCTTCCAATCTCAATTCAAGATCCAAAGGAAGATAGCAAAAGTAGTAGAAGAAATGAAAATGAAATCAGAAAGCTTAATCTAACTCACAATTCCTTAGAATTATGCAGAAGAGAACAAAGATGAATTGTAGATCAAGGATTAAAACAGAATTCCTTCAATCTCTTTCCACAATTCAAAAACAGAAAGCAAGAGATGCAAAAGTGAGAACAAGGAGGAGAGAACTCAGCTCTCAATCCCAATTCCCTAATTGAAAGCTCAAAATCAAAATGAGACTTCAAAAGTAAGCAAAAGGTAAAACCCCCCGGTTCTCTCTAAATCAAACTAAGTCCTATTTATCCACTTTCTATTTTTGATCTTCAGAATTTGGAGTGGGCTTCTCATTTGGTGAAGAATTGGATCCAAAGTGGAAATTGAATTAAAATTGGACCCATGGTGCACCTCCAGGGGAGCGTTCAGTTAACTAAATTAACTGAGCGCTCCAAGTCTTGGTCCCAGGCTCATTTGATGCGTGCAGCCTCCCTAGCATTAGTGCTCAGTTAACTAAACCTCACTGAGCGCCCCTTTGTTGCATAAGGCTCCAGCTTCGAATCCTTGTGAGGCCACCTTGGCTCCTTAATTGATGTAACTAGCGCTCAGTGAAAAACACCTAACTTAGCGCCCCTTTTGTTTGTGAGAAAGCTCCAAGTTCGAACCATGTTGAGTGCACTTTTGGGGCAAAGTTTCCTTGTAGAATGGCGCTCAGTTGATTAACTCAATGCAGCGCCCTTTATGCTAAGTGGGAGCTCCCTTGTGTGCCTCCATAGTGCTCAATTAGAAGGAGTTAACTCAGCGCCCTTTGCTTTGAGTATAGGCTTCTCTTCGAGACTTGGGGAGTGCAAATTCGGCCAATTTTCTTTTCACAAGGTAGCGCTCAGGGAAGAAGTTTTAACTGAGTGCCCCTTTTGCTTTGGTGTAGCGCTTTTCTTTTTGGCTTGAGGCTCCTGGTTCGAATCCTGGTGGGTGTAAATTTAGTGCCAATTTCCTTGGCAAAGTGGAGTAGCGCTCCCCTTGGTTCCATCAGGTGCTTGGTTCGAGCCTTGGAGGTTGCATTTTGGCAATTTCCTTTGGTGAAGAGTAGCGCCCCTCATGCCTCATGTGCAAGGTTCGATCCTTGGCTGATGCACTCCTTGGTTTTGTGCTTTGCTTTTTTCTTGGAGATGCACGATAAAGGTAAAACAAGTTAACTGAGCGCCCATGCTTTCTTTGTTTCTTGTAGCGCTCAGTTAGTAAAACTAACTTAACACCATAAGCCTTGGTGCTTCCTTGGTCATCCATGGCCTTGCCTTTGGTCATGCTTCCACTGGCGCTCAGTTAGGTGATTGAACTGAGCGCCCTTGCCTCCTTTGTGCGCCACGCTTTTATACCTTGGGTCACGCTTTCCAAAGCATGGCCTAAGGTCCAAAGCGTGCTTTATCTTCAAAAGCGTGCCAAAAATTCCTTTTTTTCATCATTTCTTCACCTATAAGTAATCAAAACAACCAATCAAAGCATCACCAAATTTACAAGGTTCATAGATCACTCAAAAACTAACTAATTTTAGTTTAAACCTCATGATTTAGTGTCAAATAAAGGATGGTTGATTGATTCAACAAAACCATGTAAAACCACTTCAAATTACTTACTTCTAATGCAAGAAAGTGCATAAAACCTAATGAAACAAGTGAAAAATGCTTGAAAAGCTAGCATAAGATGACTTGTCATCACAACACCAAACTTAAACCTTGCTTGTCCCCAAGCAAGCACTAAACATAAGAGAAAATAAAATGAAACAGAGAAGTATGCATGTCCTTATTTAGCAGATAATTGAACTTGGTTCATGGGGTTTTATGCAGACAATGGTAGCTCATTTATTACTTGCTGACAGATAAGAAATGATTCCTTAAAGGTTCATTAGAGTTGCTGCTATAATGCCTTGCTTTTGCTTGATCCCTTTCTAGCTTTTTCTTTCTTTCTTTTGCTTCAGATAGCTTATTTATTAATGAAAGCTTGGTGGCAAATGTTGCAGCGGCCTTTTTGGCTAAATTTTGCTCAACATTTCTTCACCACAGACACATGGCTCACAATTTCTTCCTAGGAGCATTGATGCCCAGCATCTCTTTAGATTACTAAATATTTTGTAACTAGGTTGCTCTTGATAGTGGACTTTCAGTTGGCAATCCCAGATCAGTTGATCTAAGTGGCCAAGTTTCAAAATACTCCTCAGAACCTACTTGTCCAAGCATATCCCAGTACAAAAACACCACAGGCATGTGTCCTAGGGTCCAAGCTATTGGTGTCTAGCCTTATTGTTTGTTTCCTTGCCAATTCTTGGCTTTTCCTTTTCTTTTTCTTTCTTATTTTTGCTTCATTCTCAAGGGAATTTCATTAATAAAAGTCTTTATAGCAGCAAAATAATTCATACTTCAAAGAACATGTTATTATGCAGCTTTTGTTATTTGAGCAAATCATTAAATCAAACAAGTACCACCACTGAATTTCATTCTAATTTCTACAACATTTGACATTTGCTTATCTAAATCAAACATTTTTCTTTTATTTATTGCAGAAAGGAACAAAACAAAATTCAAGCTAATGATGGATGACAATCACAATATATAGGCTAGCATTCTTAGCAAACATCTCCACTTGCACTTAATTGAACACTTCAGCAAGACATATAGGAATTTCCAAATTAAAGTACTTCAAACAACAAGGATTAAGTGTCAATACAACCTGTTGGAAATGTCTTCTCAGCTTTTTCTTCTATCATCATTATTTTTCCTTGTTGCACTTCCTTTGGACAATGATGCAGGCTCCCTCCACAGATTGAATGTTTTCCTGCATAATCCTCACAAGTTACTTGTTTCTCAAGCCCTTAAGCAAATGGTTAGCTAACATGACTTATTTCTGGGCATTTTGAACTTACTTTGGTGTGTGAACACCAAACTTAGTTCCTTGCCAATGTTTCTTATGTATCAAGTTAACCATATGTGAAATCCTTCTATCTTTGCTAAAGGTGATATAACTAAAAACTAGAAGACTGACAATGGTTCAATGGTTTACTTGATTGCTTGGAGCTAGCAACCCTTTATGCAGAAGGTGAGAATGTATTTTTAAATGAGATTTTCGGTGGAACACCAAACTTAGTGTCCTTCACTCTCCCTTAAATTGTTTTGGTGTGCAACACCAAACTTAGCTCCTTGCAATACAAATAAAACCACTCAATCGTTTTATTAAATTAGCTATGAAAAGAAAACTACCTCAGGTTGGGTTGCCTCCCAACAAGCGCTCTTTTATTGTCATTAGCTTGACATTCTCCATTCTTGCTCAGCTCAGGTTCTGAGCCTCTTTTTCTTTGTCCTATTGACCTCCCAAGTAAGGTTTCGCCCTGTGCCCATTTGCTGTGAACTGGCTTTTTGTTGCTTCGTCTAACAATTCCTTTGTCACCAAGTAAGGACCAGTCCATTTGGATTTGAGCTTGCCAGGGGAAACTTTGAGCCTGGAGTTGTATAGGAGTACTTGCTGTCCTGGTTTGAACTCCTTCTTTGAGATCTTCTTGTCATGCCACCTCTTGGCCTTTTCCTTGTATATCTTACCATTGTCATAAGCTTCTAGCCTAAACTCATCCAACTCATTTAGTTGCAGTAGTCTTTTTTCCCCTGCTGCCTGAGAATCGAGATTGAGGAGTTTAGTGGCCCAGAAAGCTTTGAGGAGTTTAGTGGCCCAGAAAGCTTTATGCTCAAGCTCTACAGGGAGGTGACAAGATTTGCCATATAGCAGCTGAAAAGGGGATTTTCCAATAGGAGTTTTGAATGCTGTCATGTATACCCAGAGTGCATCTTCTAGCTTTCTGGCCCAATCTTTTCTAGTGGCTCCTAAAGTCTTCTCTAAAATCCTCTTCAATTCCCTATTTGCAAGCTCAGCCTGGCCATTGGTCTGAGGGTGGTATAGTGTGGCTACTTTATGAATCACTCCATATTTGTGAAGGAGTTTCTCCATCTGCTTGTTACAAAAATGACTACCACCATCATTGACAAGTCCCTTAGGCACTCCATATCTAGTGAAAATGTGCTTCTTTAGGAATTGAAGAACAATTTGTGCATCACATGTGGTTGTGGCTATTACTTCCCACCCACTTTGAGACATACTCCACTGCTACCAAAATCTATTTGAAGGAGTAAGAAGGAGGGAAGGGCCCCACGAAATCTATGCCCCAAAGATCAAATAGCTCCACTTCAAGAATGAACTTTTGAGGCATCTCATTCCTTCTTGTCAATCCTCCAGCTCTTTGGCATCCATTACATTGGTGAACAAACTCTCTGGCATCCTTGAAGATGGTTGGCCAATAAAATCCACTCTGCAGTATTTTAGCAGCTGTTCTCTCTGGTCCAAAGTGTCCACCATATGCTGAACCATGACAATGCCACAATATATCATTCATTTCATTTTCAGGGACACACCTCCTAATCATTCCATCAGAGCATCTTTTGAATAAAAAAGGTTCGTCCCACAAGAACTTCCTTGCTTCATTGAGTAGCTGGTACGCAGAATCGTGATTACACTTTAATTATGTAAAATTTATTGCTCTTTCTTTCCCTGGAAATGGCGCCAAAAACATGATGCCAAGACCATGGTTCACAACTCCGTGTAACTAACCAGCAAGTTCACTGGGTCGTCCAAGTAATACCTTACGTGAGTAAGGGTCGAATCCCACGGAGATTGTTGGTATGAAGCAAGCTATGGTCACCTTGTAAATCTCAGTCAGGCAGATATAAATTGATAATGATGTTTTCGAATAATTAATTAAATAAACATAGAATAAAGGATAGAAATACTTATGTAAATCATTGGTGAGAATTTCAAATAAGCGAATAGAGATGCTTTCGTTCCTCTGAACCTCTGCTTTCCTGCTGTCTTCATCCAATCAGTCTTACTCCTTTCCATGGCTGGTTGCATAAATCTTTGAGGAACAGCAGAGCTCAACACCTTAATCTATGGAGTGTAGAAACTCTACCGTGAAAATACATAAGTGAAAGGTCTAGGCATGGCCGAGATGGCCAGCCCCCAAAACGTGATCAATAGATCAAAAGGTAATCCAAAGATGTCTAATACAATAGTAAAAGGTCCTATTTATAATAAACTAGTCACTAGGGTTTACATGAGTAAGTAATTGATGCATAAATCTACTTCCGGGGCCCACTTGGTGTGTGCTTGGGCTGAGCTTGAGTGCTGCACGTGTAGAGGTCCTTCTTGGAGTTGAACGCCAGCTTTTGTGCCAGTTTGGGCGTTCAACTCTGGTTTTGGCTCCTTTTCTGGCGCTGGACGCCAGATTTGGCTCCAACAGCATCAGCAGTCCTTCTTCAACCTCTGAATCTGATTTCTGCTCAAGTCCCTCAATTTCAGCCAGAAAATACCTGAAATCACAGAAAAACACACAAACTCATAGTAAAGTCCAGAAATGTGAATTTAACATAAAAACTAATGAAAACATCCCTAGGTGCTGATTTGATCTTGCTCCCAACAGACAGAGAAATGGCAACAAATGGGGGTTGAACGCCGAAAATGGGCACCAACCTGGCGCTGAACGCCCAGAGTTGTGTGCAAGGGCATTTTGCATGCCTAAATTGGTGCAGGGATGTAAATGCCTTGACACCTCAAGATCTGTGGACCTCACAGGATCACCTCAGGATCTGTGGACCCCACAGGATCCCCACCTACTTTCACTCACTTCTTCTCACCCTCTCTCTCTCTATTCATGGTCATCCCTTCTGTTTTCCATTTACCACTCACATCCATACACCCACCTATCTTCAAAATTCAACATCTCTTTCCCACCCAATCCCACCCATATGGCCGAATATACACATCCCTCCATCTCCTCCATATCTTCTTCTATTCTTTCTTCTTTTGCTCGAGGGCGAGCAACATTCTAAGTTTGGTGTGGTAAAAGCATAGCTTTTTTGTTTTTCCATAACCATTAATGGCACCTAAGGCCAGAGAAACCTCAAGAAAGAGGAAAGAGAAGACAATTGCTTCCACCTCTGAGTCATGGGAGATGGAAAAATTCATCTCAAGGGACTATAACTCAGTGGTAGAACATGTGGCTGCAAATCAAAAGATCCCTGAGATACCTCAGGGGATGCACTTCCCTCCACATAAATATTGGGAGCAAATCAGCACCTCCCTATGAGAATTAAGTCCCAACATGGGACAACTAAGGGTGGAACATCAAGAGCACTCCATCATCCTTCATGAAATAAGAGAAGATCAAAAAGCAATGAGGGAGGAGCAACAAAGACAAGGAAGAGACATAGAAGAGCTCAAGGACATCATTGGTTCCTCAAGAAGGAAACACCACCATCACTAAGGTGGATTCATTCCTTGTTCTTATTTCGTCTATTTTTCGTTTTCTATGTTATGTGCTTATCTATGTTTGTGTCTTCATTACATGATCATTAGTAGTAGTAACTATGTCTTAAAGTTATGAATGTCCTATGAATCCATCACCTCTCTTAAATGAAAAATGTTTTAATTCAAAAGAACAAGAAGTACATGAGTTTCGAATTTATCCTTGAACTTTGTTTAATTATATTGATGTGGTGACAATGCTTCATGTTTTCTGAATGAATGCTTGAACAGTGCATATGTCTTTTGAAGTTGTTGTTTAAGAATGTTAAATATGTTAGCTCTTGAAAGAATAATGACTAGGAGACATGTTATTTGATAATCTGAAAAATCATAAAAATGATTCTTGAAGCAAGAAAAAGCAGCAAAGAACAAAGCTTGAAGAAAAAAAAAATATAGGCAAAAAAAAATAGAAAGAAAAAAAAGAAAAAGCAAGCAGAAAAAGCCAAAAGCTCTTAAAACCAAGAGGCAAGAGCAAAAAGCCCAATAACCCTTAAAACCAAAAGGAAAGGGCAAATAAAAAGGATCCCAAGGCTTTGAGCATCAGTGGATAGGAGGGCCTAAAGGAATAAAATCTTCAAAAATATTTCAAAAATTTCTCATCTGTTTTCGAAAAAAAATAAAAATGTTTTCAAAAATATATTTTTCTTCAGAATTTTTAAGAATGAATTATAGTGTTTCATGGAGCATGTTGAAGCCTGGCTGGCTGTAAAGCCATGTTTAATTCCTTTGGGAATGAGTATGTCAGGCGTGTCATGTCTGAGTTACATACTAAAGCTTGGCTGGCTATTAAGCCATGCCTGACCCTTTGATTGGAGCTTTAGAGCATAAGATTCCTGGAATTCATATTAAAAATTTTGGAATCTTTATTTTCTTTTTCAAAAGAATTTTTTGAAAAATATAAAATAAAAATCCAAAAAAAATTAGAAAATCATAAAAATCAAAAATATTTTTGTGTTTCTTGTTTGAGTCTTGAGTCATATCATAAGTTTGGTGTCACTTGCATATGCATCTTGCATTTTTCGAAAATTTCATGCATTCATAGTGTTCTTCATGATCTTCAAGTTGTTCTTGGTAAGTCTTCTTGTTTGATCTTGATGATTTTTTGTTTTGTGTCTTTTCATGTTTATCATATGCATTCTTGAATTCTTAATGCCTAAGCATTAAAGAATTCTAAGTTTGGTGTCTTACATGTTTTCTTTGCATAAAAAATTTTTCAAAAATATGTTCTTGATGTTCATCTTGAAATTCAAAGTGTTCTTGGTGTTCATCTTGACACTCATATCATTCATGCATGCATTCATTGTTTTGATCTAAAAATTTCATGCATTGCATCATTTTTCTTGTTTTTCCCTTGCATCATAAAAATTCAAAAACCAAAAAAAAAAAATCTTTCCCTTTTTTTCTCATCAAATTCGAAAATTTGAGTTGACTTTTTCAAAAATTTTTAAAATCAGGTTGTTTCTTATGAGTCAAATCAAATTTTCAATTTGAAAATCTTATCTTTTTCAAAATCTTTTTCAAAAATCAAATCTTTTTCAAATTTCTTAGTTATTTTTGAAAATTCTAACAATATTTTTCAAAAATCTTTTTCTTATTTTTATATCAAATTTTCGAAAATAACATAATCAATTAATGTTTTGATTCAAAAATTTGAAGTTTGTTACTTGCTTGTTAAGAAAGATTCAAACTTTAAGTTCTAGAATCATATCTTGTGATTTCTTATGAATCAAGTCATTAATTGTGATTTTAAAAATCAAATCTTTTTCAAAACTAATTTCAATCATATCTTTCCAAAAATATCTTCTTATCTTATCTTTTTCAAAAATATCTTTTCAAAATATCTTTTCTAACTTCCTAACTTCTTATCTTTTCAAAATTTGTTTCAACTAACTAACTAACTTTTTGTTTGTTTCTTAACTTTTTCAAAACTACCTAACTAACTCTCTCTCTCTAATTTTCGAAAATATCTTCCCTCTTCTTCAAAAATTTCTTTTTAATTAACTAATTATTCTTATTTTTATTTTTAATTTTAAAAAAATTTTTCGAAAAAATACTAACAATTTTTAAAAACCATTTTCGAAAATCACTAACTCTTTTTCAAAATAATTTTCGAAAATTATCCTCTCCTCCTCTCATTCTATTTATTCATTCATATCCTAACATCTCATCTCAC
>NC_029789.2:99086468-99091033 GCF_000816755.2 Arachis ipaensis | reverse complement strand
TGCATGAAATTTTTAGATCAAAACATGTGATGCATGCAAGAATGCTATGAATGTCAAGCTGAACACCAAGAACACTATGAATGTCAAGATGAACATCAAGAACACATTTTTGAAAAATTTTTAATGCAAAGAGAACATGCAAGACACCAAACTTAGAATTATTTAATGCTTAGACACTAAGAATTCAAGAATGCATATGAAAAACAAGAAAAGACACAGAACATGCAAATGCAAAGATCAAACAAGAAGACTTACCAAGAACAACTTGAAGATCACGAAGAACACTATGAATGCATGAGAATTTTCGAAAAATGCAAGATGCACATGCAATTGACACCAAACTTATAACATGACTCAAGACTCAAACAAGAAACACAAAAATATTTTTGATTTTTTTGATTTTATGAATTTTTTTTGTATTTTCTTTTAATTTTTTTCGAAAATCATTTTGAAAAAGAAAAATAAGGATTCAAAATTTTTCATATGAATTCCAGGAATCTTGTACTCTTTAGTCTAAAGCTCCAATCTGAGGGTTAGACATGGCTTAATAGCCAGTCAAGCTTTAGAATGGATTTACATCCATTGAGGTGATTAGTTGAAGACCAATCCCAAAGGAGTTTGGGTATGGCTTTTCAGCCAGATAGGATTCAACATGTTACCATGAAACTCTAGAATTCATTCTTGAATGTTTTGAAGCCATAGAATAATTTATTTTTGAAAACATTATTTTTATTATTTTGTTTTTGAAAACAAAAGAAAAAATTTTTTGAAAGAATTTTGAAAAATTTTTGAAAACAAAACAAAAAGAAAATTACCTAATCTGAGCAACAAGATGAACCGTCAGTTGTCCAAACTCGAACAATCCTTGGCAACGGCGCCAAAAACTTGGTACGCAGAATCGTGATTACACTTTAATTATGTAAAATTCATTGCTCTTTCTTTCCCTGGAAATGGCGCCAAAAACATGATGCCAAGACCATGGTTCACAACTCCATGTAACTAACCAGCAAGTGCACTGGGTCGTCCAAGTAATACCTTACGTGAGTAAGGGTCGAATCCCACGGAGATTGTTGGTATGAAGCAAGCTATGGTCACCTTGTAAATCTCAGTCAGGCAGATATAAATTGATAATGGTCTTTTCGAATAATTAATTAAATAAACATAGAATAAAGGATAGAAATACTTATGTAAATCATTGGTGAGAATTTCAGATAAGCGAATAGAGATGCTTTCGTTCCTCTGAACCTCTGCTTTCCTACTGTCTTCATCCAATCAGTCTTATTCCTTTCCATGGCTGGCTTTATGCAAGGGCATCACCGTTGTCAGTGGCTACATCCCCTCCTCTCAGTGAAAAATATGCTCACATGCTCTGTCAGAGCACGGCTAATCATCTGTCGGTTCTCGATCATGCTGGAATAGGATTCACCCTCCTTTTGCGTTTGTCACTAACGCCCAGCACTCGCGAGTTTGAAGCTCATCACAGTCATTCAATCATTAAATCCTACTCGGAATACTGGTGCACGAATTGTGAATCACACTTTTCACAACGCGTACCACTAACCAGCAAGTGCACTGGGTCGTCCAAGTAATACCTCACGTGAGTAAGGGTCGAATCCCACGGAGATTGTTGATTTGAAGCAATCTATGGTTATCTCGTAAATCTTAGTCAGGAAGTCAATTATGTTTATCAGTTGAATTGCGAATAAACAATAGAGCATGTCTGGATGTCTACTTTCCAACGCAATTGGAAGCACGCCATTTTGAGTTCTGTAGCTCCAAAAAATCCACTTTGAGTGCAGGGAGGTCAGAATCCAACAGCATCAGCAGTCCTTTTTCAGCCTGAATCAGATTTTTGCTCAGCTCCTTCAATTTCAGCCAGAAAAATACCTGAAATTACAGAAAAATACACAACTCATAATAAAGTCCAGAAATATGAATTTTTCCTAAAAACTAATGGAAATAAACTAAAAACTAACTAACACATACTCAAAACTATATGAAATTAACCCCAAAAAGCGTATAAAATATCCGCTCATCACAACACCAAACTCAAACTGTTGCTTGTCCTCAAGCAACTTAAATAAAATAGAAGACTAATAAGTTGAGAAGCAATAATATCTCAGAGTTTTTTTTGAGTGAAGCTCAGATTCTAATTAGATGAGCGGGACTAGTAGCTTTTTGCTTCTGAACAGTTTTGGCATCTCACTTTATCCATTGAAGCTCAGAGTGATTGGCATCTATAGGAATTTAGAACTCAGATAGTGTTATTGATTCTCCTAGTTCAGTGTGATGATTCTTGAACACAGCTTCTTTATGAGTATTGGCCGTGGCCCTAAGCACTTTGTTTTCCAGTATTACTACCGGATACATAAATGCCACAGACACATAACTGGGTGAACCTTTTCAGATTGTGACTCAGCTTTGCTAAAGTCCCCAATTAAAGGTGTCCAGAGTTCTTAAGCACACTCTTCTTTTTTGCTTTGGACCTTGACTTTAACCGCTCAGTCTCAAGTTTTCACTTGCACCTTCACGCCACAAGCACATGGCTAGGGACAGCCTGGTTTAGCCGCTTAGGCCAGGATTTTACCCCTTAGGCCCTCCTATCCACTGATGCTCAAAGCCTTGGGATCCAATGCTTTGGTGATTGACTTTTCACTTAGGATATATTCAGTTATTCCCATCTTGACTCCAGCGTCCTTGCAGAGCAGAGAAATCACACTTGGATAAGCCAACCTGGCCTCTTTTGAATTTTTGTTAGCAATCTTATAGAGTTCAGTGGAAATCAGCTGATGAACCTCCACTTCCTTCCCCGTCATGATGCAATGAATCATCACTGCTCTTTTAACTGTGACTTCAGAACGGTTGCTAGTGGGCAACAAAGAACGCCCAATGAAGTCCAGCCATCCTCTGGCAACTGGTTATAGATCCTCTCTCTTGAGTTGATTTGGGACGCCCTTTGTGTTGGTGGTCCACCTGGCTCCAGGGATACATATGTCCTCTAGAATCTTATCCAGGCCAATGTCTGCTCTCATCATCCTCCTGTTGAAGGAGTCTGGATCATCCTTTAGTTGAGGTAGCTTTAATATCTCTCTGATCTTGTCAGGGGTGGTATGAACAATCTTTCCCCTGACCATGGTCCGAAATTCGTAGCAGGCAGTTCCAGATAGTCTTTGCTTGTCAGTCTGCCACATATTAGCATAGAACTCCTGGACCATGTTCCTTCCTACTTTCGTTTCAGGATTAGCTAGGACTTCCCAGTTCCTGATTCGAATTTGCTCCTGGATCTTCGGATATTCATCTTCTTTCAGATCGAATCTAACTTCCGGGATCACTGACCTCAGACCCATTACTTTAAGATAATGGTCTGAATGTTCTTTAGATAAGAACTTCCCTTGATTCCAAAGTGGTTTTCGAGCGCTCTCTTTCTTGCCTCTTGGAGTGGATTGTTTTCCTTTGGGAGCCATGATTTTAGTGATTTCGGATAAACACACCAAACTTAGAGGTTTGCTTGTCCTCAAGCAAAAGAAAAGAAAGGAGAGGGATAGAAGGAGATCGAGGTGCACTTGGTGATGGAGGAGGGGGGAGGCCGAACCCAATTTTAAAGGGGTGGGGGGGTGGATTTTCGAAAGATTGGAAAAGATAAGATAAAAAGATTGAGTTGAAAAAGATAAGATAGAAGATATAGTGTAATTTTGAAAAGATAGGATAGAGATTTTTGAAAAGATAACTCTGAATTTTGAGAAAGATAATATGGATATTTGAAAAAGATATGGATTAGTTGAAAAGATTTTTGAGTGAAAAAGATAGATTTGTTTTCAGAAAAGATTTTGAAAAGAGTTGGATTGAATTTGGAAAGATGGATTTTTAGAAATTAAGGATTTTAGAAATAATGCTTGGAGGATTGTTGCCCCATGGCTGGGTTGCCTCCCAGCCAGCGCTTCTTTATTGTCTTTAGCTGGACCTTGCTGAGCTTTTAATCTAGCTTCAGCCTTGAGCATTCTTGCTCAATGTTGCCTTCAAGATAATGCTTGATTCTCTGTCCATTAACAATGAACTTCTTATCAGAATCAATATCTTGAAGCTCCACGTAACCATATGGTGACACACTTGTAATCACGTATGGTCCCCTCCACCGGGATTTCAGTTTCCCGGGGAATAGCCTGAGTCTAGAGTTAAACAACAGGACCTTCTGTCCTGGTTTAAAGATTCTAGATGACAGCTTTCTGTCATGCCATTTTTTTTATTTTTCTTTATAAAGCTTGGCATTTTTGAAAGCTGTGAATCTGAATTCCTCTAGCTCATTTAGCTGGAGCAATCGTTTTTCTCCTGCTAATTTGGCATCAAAGTTTAGGAACTTGGTTGCCCAATAGGCTTTATGTTCCAGTTCCACGGGCAGGTGACATGCCTTACCATAAACAAGTTGGTATGGAGAGGTCCCTATAGGGGTCTTGAATGCTGTTCTGTAAGCCCACAGAGCATCATCCAAGCTCCGTGCCTAATCCTTTCTACGGGTACTTACTGTCCGTTCCAGGATTCTCTTTAATTCTCTATTAGAGACTTCAGCT
>NC_029789.2:99074445-99086394 GCF_000816755.2 Arachis ipaensis | reverse complement strand
TTCAGAACAAGTTTCAGGTGATCAAGACAGGAGCTGAATGAGTCTCCATATACTGAGAAGTTATCCATGAAGACTTCCAGAAATTTTTCCACCATATCAGAGAAATAGAGAGCATGCATCTCTGGAAGGTTGCAGGTGCATTACATAGCCCAAATGGCATCCTTCTATAAGCAAAAACTCCGGATGGACATGTGAATGCTGTTTTCTCTTGATCCTGGGGATCTACTGCAATCTGGTTATAGCCTGAGTAGCCATCCAAAAAGCTGTAATAATCATGACCTGCTAGTCTTTCTAGCATCTGGTCTATGAATGGTAAAGGAAAATGATCCTTTCTGGTGCCTGTATTGAGCCTTCTGTAGTCAATACACATGCGCCACCCTGTAACTGTTCTTGTAGGAATCAGTTCATTTTTTTCATTATGAATCACTGTCATGCCTCCCTTTTTTGGGACGACTTGAACAGGGCTCACCCAGGGGCTATCAGAAATAGGATAAATAAACCCAGCCTCCAGTAATTTGGTGACCTCTTTCTGCACCACTTCCTTCATGGCTGGATTTAGCCGCCTCTGTGGTTGAACCACTGGTTTGGCATTATCCTCCAATAGGATTTTGTGCATGCATCTAGCTGAGCTTATGCCCTTAAGGACTGTCCGTTCCAGGATTCTCTTTAATTCTCTATTAGAGACTTCAGCTTGCCCATTGGTTTGTGGATGATATGGGGTGGCTATCTTGTGGCGAATTCCATACCGAACCATGGCAGAGTAGAGCTGTTTATTGCAGAAGTGAGTGCCCCCATCACTGATTAGTACTCTAGGGACACCAAACCTGGTAAAGATATGTTTCTGGAGGAACTTCAGCACTGTTTTAGTATCATTGTTGGGTGTGGCAATAGCCTCAACCCATTTTGATACATAGTCGACTGCCACCAGAATATAAGTGTTTGAGTATGATGGTGGGAAAGGTCCCATGAAGTCAATTCCCCATACATCAAACAACTCTATTTCTAAGATTCCTTGTTGAGGCATGCGTAACCATGAGGCAGATTACCAGCTCTTTGGCAACTGTCACAATTACGTACAAACTCTCGGGAATCTTTATAGAGTGTGGGCCAATAGAAGCCACATTGGAGATGGAAACAGGACAACTTAACCAAAAATAAAAATAACAAAAATTATGATTTTCGAAAAAGTGAGGGGAGAAAAAGTGGTTAGAAATTTTTGAAAAGATATGATTTGGAAAAGATTTTAAAAAATATATTTTTTTTTTTATATAATTTTCAAAAATTTGTTTTTAAAATAGAGAGAGAAGATATTTTTGAATTTAAAGAGGAGAGAGAAAAACAATAAGATAGCACAAGATTGAACACGAAGAAAGAACACCAAACTTAAAATTTTTAGAAAACCAAGCCAAAATTTTTGAAAACCAAAGGGAAATCAACAAGAAAACACCAAACTTAAAGTTTGGCACAGGATTTGGTGCACGAATTGTGAATCACACTTTTCAAACACGAACAATCCCCGGCAACGGCGCCAAAAACTTGGTGCACGAATTGTGAATCACACTTTTCACAACGCGTACCATAACATAAAAACTAATGAAAACATCCCTAAAAGTAACTAGATTCTACTGAAAACATACTAAAAACAATGCCAAAAAGCGTATAAATTATCCGCTCATCAGTAGCTTCTTCACTTGTTGCTTGGAAAATTCTTGAGGTATCTTCCTTCCCACTTTGTAGTTTGCTATGTCAGCAAACCAAGGTGCTTGCTGAACTTGGAAAAAGTGCTCATCAGGAAAATTCTCATTTACTTGCTGTGGTCTATCCTGATTGGCTTCTTGTGGCACTCTTGATAAATAATCTGCTACTTGATTCTCACTCCCCTTCCTATCTCTCACTTTAATGTCAAATTCTTGTAGCAGTAGCACCCACCTAATAAGCCTTGGCTTTGAATCCTATTTAGACATTAGATACTTGAGAGCAGCACGGTCAGTGTATACTATAACCTTTGAACCAATCAAGTATTGTCTAAATTTATCAAATGCATATACAATTGCCAAAAGCTCTTTCTTGGTGGTGGTATAATTTTTCTATGATTCATTTAACACCTTGCTGGCATAATATATGACATGGTGCAACTTGTCTTTCTTTTGCCCCAACACAGTACCAATTGCAAGGTCACTTCCATCACACATAAGTTCAAAAGGTAGTTTCCAACCATATGGTGTGATAATTGGTGCTGTAATGAGTTTTCTCTTTAAAGTTTCAAAGGCATGCTTGCAGTTGTCATCAAAGATGAAAGGGCTATCAATCATTAGCAAATTGCTTAATGGTTTTGCTATTTTTGAAAAATCTTTAATGAACCTCCTGTAAAAGCCAGCATGCCCAATAAAACTCCTTACTGCTTTCACATTAACAGGTATAGGAAGCTTTTCAATAATTTCTATTTTAGCTTTATCAACTTCTACACCTTTGCTTGACACTTTATGCCCAAGAACTATCCCTTCAGGAACCATGAAATGGCATTTCTCGCAATTCAATACCAGGTTAGTTTCTTGGCATCTTTTCAAAACAAGAGTTAAATGATGCAAGCAAGTGTTAAATGAGTTGCCAAAGACAGAAAAATCATCCATGAAGACTTCTAAAAATTTTTCCACCATATCAGAAAAAATGGAAAGCATACACCTTTGAAAGGTGGCTGGGGCATTGCATATCCCAAAGGGCATCCTCCTGTAGGCGAAAACTCCAAATGGACATGTGAAGGAAGTCTTTTCTTGATCCTTGGGGTCCACCACTATTTGATTGTACCCAGAATACCCATCCAAGAAGCAATAATAGGCATGGCCGGCCAATATTTCCAGTATCTGATCAATGAATGGGAGAGGAAAGTGATCTTTCCTTGTAGCATCATTCAATCTTCTATAATCTATGCACATCCTCCATCCAGTCACTGTCCTGGTGGGGATCAACTCATCTTCTCATTGGTGATGACTGTCATTCCTCCCTTTTTTGGTACAACTTGAACCGGGCTCACCCATGAGCTGTCAGAGATTGGAAAGATTATCCCAGTATTTCATAGCTTCATGACTTCTTTTTGAACCACCTCCTTCATGGCTGGGTTGAGCCTTTTTTGAGGTTGAACTACAGGTTTTGATTCTTCCTCCAACAAAATTTTATGCATACAAATGGTAGGGCTGATGCCTTTGATATCCTCAATTGTCTAACCCAAGGATGTTTTGTGAGCTCTCAACACTTCAATCAACCTTGTTTCTTCTTCCATGATCAAGGAGGAGTTTATGATTACTGGCAGGGCCTCTGCTTCTCCAAGAAACACGTATTTGAGGTGAGGAGGAAGAGGCTTCAACTCCTATTTTGGCTTATCCTTTTCCTTGTCTTCAATGGATATTTCTACCACTTTCTCTCCTTGTTCCTCCTGGTTGTCATCTTCCAATAACTCATCCTCCACTTCTTTTTCCTGTTGCTCTTGACAATTGGCTTCAAATACTTCTTCTACCATACTTTCTATCATATCCACCTTCATGTAGTTTTCTTGCTCAAGGGGATGTTGCATTGATTTGAAAACATTGATAACCATTTGCTCATTGTGCACCCTGAAGGTCATTTCTCCCTTTTCTACATCAATAGTAGCTCTTGCTGTGGCTAAAAATGGTCTTCCCAAGATGATTGAGTTATTTCTTCCCCTTCTGTATCCAAGATTACAAAGTCTGCAGGGAAGATAAACTCTCCAACCTTCACTAGTAGATTTTCCACAACTCCAGTGGGTGTCTTGATTGATCTATTGGCCATCACTAGTGACATCCTAGTAGGCTTGATTTTTTCTATGGCAAGCTTTTTCATCATTGAGAGGGGCATCAAGTTGATACTGGCACCTAGATCGCAAAGAGAGTTTTCTAATGTCATCTTACCTATGCTACATGAAACCACAAAGCTCCCTGGATCTTTAAGCTTTGGTAGAATACCCCTTTGGATCACAGTACTACATTCTTCAGTGAGCATAATGGTCTCCTTCTCATGCCAGCTTCTCTTTTTGTTAATGAGCTCCTTCAAGAATTTTTCATATAGAGGCATCTGTTCTAATGCTTCAGCCAGGGGGATATTAATTTCCAATTTCTTGAAGACTTCAAGGAACTTGGGAAAGTGTTGATCCTTGGTTTCCTTGTTGAACCTCTGAGGATATGGCAAGGGGGGTGTGAAAGCCTTCACTATCTACTTCTGCCTTTGAGATGCTTCCTCCATTACTTGCTTCCCTTTCCTTGAATCTTGTGGCTGGTCATCTTTTTCTTTAGGCTTCTCTTGAGCTTGTTTGCTTGCTGTCATCTCTTTCTTGTTGCTAGCTTCACCATGCTTGCTGCTAGCTTTGTCATTGTATGCCTCTTGTTATCTTCTTCGTTACTCACCAAGGTTTTTCCACTCCTCAGTTGGATGGCTTTGCATTCTTCTTTAGGATTTGGAATGGTGTCACTTGGGAGTGAGCTTGTTGGCATTTCAATCACAACTTGCTTGGACAGTTGCCCCATCTACCTCTCTAGGTTTCTTATTGAGGCTTCTTGATTCTTGCTTGTTATCTTTTGGTTCTTGATGAATGGATAATTTATACGCTTTTTGGCATTGTTTTTACATAGTTTTCAGTATAATTTAGTTAGTTTTTAGTATATTTTTATTAGTTTTTAATTAAAATTCACATTTCTGGACTTTACTATGAGTTTGTGTGTTTTTCTGTAATTTCAGGTATTTTCTGGCTAAAATTGAGGGACTTGAGCAAAAATCAGATTCAGAGGTTGAAGAAGGACTGCAGATGCTTTTGGATTCTGACCTCCCTGCACTCAAAGTGGATTTTCTGGAGCTACAGAACTCCAAATGGCACGCTCCGAATTGCGTTGGAAAGTATACATCCAGGGCTTTCCAGCAATATATAATAGTTCATACTTTGCCCAAGTTTAGATGATGCAAACTGGCGTTGAACGCCAGTTCCATGCTGCATTCTGGAGTCAAACGCCAGAAACAGGTTGCAAAGTGGAGTTAAACGCCAGAAACAGGTTACAAATTGGTGTTCAACTCCAAGAAAGACCTCCACACGTGTAAAGCTCAATGCTCAGCCCAAGCACACACCAAGTGGGTCCCAGAAGTGGATTTCTGCATCATTTACTCATTTCTGTAAACCCTAGTAACTAGTTTAGTATAAATAGGACTTTTTACTATTGTATTTACATCTTTGGATTATCTTCGGATCAGATCTTTGATTAGTTTTATGCTATCTTAGACTTTTGTGAGGGCTGGCCATTCGGCCATGCCTGAACATTTATCACTTGTGTATTTTCAACGGTAGAGTTTCTACACACCATAGATTAAGGTGTGGAGCTCTGCTGTTCCTCATGAATTAATACAAATTACTACTGTTTTTCTATTCAATTCAAGCTTATTCCTATTCTAAGATATCCATTCGCATCCAAGAACATGATGAATGTGATGATTATGTGACGCTCATCATCATTCTCACTTATGAACGCGTGCCTGACAAACACTTCCGTTCTACATGCAATGATCGAGAACCGACAGATAATTAGCCATGCAATGACAGCGCATTGGACCATTTTCACAGAGAGGATGGGATGTAGCCATTGACAATGGTGATGCTCTACATAAAGCTTGCCATGGAAAGGAGTAGGAATGATTGGATGAAAGCAGCAGGAAAGCGGAGGTTCAGAGGAACAAAAGCATCTCTATATGCTTATCTGAAATTCTCACCAATGAATTACATAAGTATCTCTATCCTAGTTTATGTTTTATTTATCTTTTAATTATTAAAACTCTATAACCTTTTGAATCCGCCTGACTGAGATTTACAAGGTGACCATAGCTTGCTTCAAGCCAACAATCTCCGTGGGATCGACCCTTACTCACGTAAGGTTTATTACTTGCACTTGCTGGTTAGTTGTATTGAAATTGTGAAAAGAACTAAAATTAAGAACGTGCGTATTAAGTTTTTAGCGCCGTTACCAAGGAATGAACAATCACGATTTCGTGCACCAAGTTTTTGGCGCCGTTGCTGGGGATTGTTCGAGTTTGGACAACTGACGGTTCATCTTGTTGCTCAGATTAGGTAATTTTATTTTAATTTTAAGCTTTTTACTTCTTATTTTCAAAAAATACAAAAAAGTTCTTCTTTTTTGGTTTTTCCCAATTAATTTTCGAAAAATACAAAAAAAAATATTTCTTCTTTTTCGTTTTTCCAAAAAAAAATTTCGGAAAAAAAAAATCCAAAAAATTATAATCATAAAATCAAAAATATTTTTTGTGTTTTTTGTTTGAGTCTAGAGTCAAGTTTTAAGTTTGGTGTCAATTGCATATTTTTAATTTTCTAAAAAAAAAAATTATTTTCGAAAATTTCATGCATTGCATTCTTCATGATCTTAAAGTTGTTCTTGGCTAGTCTTCTTGTTTGATCTTCATATTTTCTTGTTTTGTGTCTTTTCTTGTTTTTCATATGCATTCTTGAAACATTAATGTCTAAAGAATAAAAATTTTTAAGTTTGGTGTCTACCATGTTTTCTTTTCTTGAAAATTTTTCAAAAATAAGTTCTTGGTGTTCATCTTGACATTCAAAGTGTTCTTGGTGTTCATCTTGACATTCATAGTATTTTTGCATACATTTTTGGTTTTGATCTTAATTCTTCATGTTTTGTTTCATTCTTGCTGTTTAATAAAAAATAAAAAATAAAAAAAAGAAGAGAAAAACATCAAAAAGATATCTTTTCCTTTTTTCTCTTTTCTCATTAAAAATTCAAAAATCAAAAAAATATCTTTCCCTTTTTCTCTCATAAATTTTCGAAAATTTGAGTTGACTTTTTCAAAACTTTTTAAAATTTAGTTGTTTCTTATGAGTCAAGTCAAATTTTCAATTTAAAAATTCTATCTTTTTCAAAAATAAAATCTTTTTCATTTTTCTTTTATGATTTTCGAAAATTCCAAATTGATTTTCAAAAATCTTTTTCTTATTCTTACTTCATATTTTTGAAAATCTTATTAGCATTTAACGTGATTGATTCTAAAATTTTAAGTTTGTTACTTGCCTAGTAAGAAAGGTTCAATCTTTAAAATTTTAAATCATATCTTTTTGTTTCTTGTTAGTCAAGTAATCAACTTTAATTTTCAAAATCAAATCTTTTTAAATTTCTTTTTCAAATCTTTTTCAAAATAAGTTTCAATCACATCTTTTTCAAAATCAATTTCAAAATCTTCTCTAACTTCTCCCCTAACCTCTTATCTTTTTAAAATTGATTTTCAAATCTTTTTCAATCAATCTTATCTTTTTGTTTCAATCATATCTTTTTCAATTTCAACCATATCTCTTTCAAAAACAAATTTCAAATCTCTTTTAATCAATCATATATTTTTTTTATCATATCTTTTTCAAAACTTTCCAACTAACTCTCTACCTTTAATTTTTGAAAATTCCTTCCCTCTTTTTCAAAATTTTGTTTTAATTAACTACTTGTTTTAATTTTAATTTAATTTAGTTTCAATTTTAATTTTTGAATTTAAAATTTAAATTTAAAATATTTTTATTTTATTTTGTTAAATTTTCGAATTCTTCTCTCTTCTCTAATCTCTTTCCATTTATTTATTCATCCATTACACTTCTATCCTCACTCCTGTGTTTGGATTCTCATCTTTTCCTTTTTCTATTCTTACTTTCTTCTACTCACATAAAGAAATCTCTATACTGTGACATAGAGGATTCCATATTTTCTTTTCTGCTTTCTTCTTCTTTTTCATATGAGCAGGAACAAGGATAAGAACATTCTTGTTGAAGCTGATCCTGAATCTGAAAGGACTCTGAAGAGGAAGCTAAGGGAAGCTAAAGCACAACTCTCTGGAGAAAATCTGACAGAAATTTTCGAAAAAGAAGAAGATATGGCCAAAAATAATAACAATGCAAGGAGGATGCTTGATGACTTTACTGCACCTAATTCCAATTTACATGGAAGAAGCATCTCAATCTCTGTCATTGGAGCAAACAATTTTGAGCTTAAACCTCAATTAGTTTCTCTGATGCAACAGAACTGCAAGTTTCATGGACTTCCATCAGAAGATCCTTTTCAGTTCTTGACTGAATTCTTGCAGATCTGTGATACTGTTAAGACCAATGGGGTTGACCCCGAGGTCTACAGGCTTATATTTTTCCCGTTTGCTGTAAGAGACAGAGCTAGAGTATGGTTGGACTCTCAACCTAAAGATAGCCTGAACTCTTGGGATAAGCTGGTCACGGCTTTCTTAGCCAAGTTCTTTCCTCCTTCAAAGCTTAGTAAGCTTAGAGTGGATATTCAAACCTTCAGACAGAAAGAAGGTGAATCCATCTATGAAGCTTGGGAGAGATATAAGCAACTGACCAAAAAGTGTCCTTCTGACATGCTTTCAGAATGGACCATTCTGGATATATTCTATGATGGTCTGTCTGAGTTATCAAAGATGTCACTGGACCATTCTGCATGTGGATCCATTTACCTAAAGAAAACGCCTGCAGAAGCTCAAGAACTCATTGACATGGTTACAAATAACCAGTTCATGTACACTTCTGAAAGGAATCCTGTGAATAATGGGACGCCTATGAGGAAGGGAGCTCTTGAAATTGATACTCTGAATGCCATATTGGCTCAGAATAAAATATTGACTCAGCAAGTCAATATAATTTCTCAAAGTCTGAATGGATTGAAGGAATCATCCAACAGCACTAAAGAGGCATCTTCTAAAGAAAAAGCTTATGATCCTAAGAACCTTGCAATAGCAGAGGTGAATTACATGGGTGAACCCTATGGAAACACCTATAATCCCTCATGGAGAAATCATCCAAATTTCTCATGGAAGGATCAACAAAAGCCTCAACAAGGCTTTAACAATGGTGGAAGAAACAGGTTTAGCAATAGCAATCCTTTTCCATCATCCACTCAGCAAAAGACAGATAACTCTGAGCAGGATCCATCTAGCTTAGTGATGAGCGGATAATTTATACGCTTTTTGGCATTGTTTTTACATAGTTTTCAGTATGATTTAGTTAGTTTTTAGTATATTTTTATTAGTTTTTAATTAAAAATCACATTTCTGGACTTTACTATGAGTTTGTGTGTTTTTCTGGGATTTCAGGTATTTTCTGGCTGAAATTGAGGGACCTGAGCAAAAATCAGATTCAGAGGTTGAAGAAGGACTGCATATGCTGTTGGATTCTGACCTCTCTGCACTCAAAGTGAATTTTCTGGAGCTACGGAACTCCAAATGGCGTGCTTCTAATTGCGTTGCAAAGTAGACATCCAGGGCTTTCCAGCAATATATAATAGTGCATACTTTGCCCAGGTTTAGACGATGCAAACTGGCGTTGAACGCCAGTTCTATGCTGTAGTCTGGCGTCCAGCACCAGAAACAAGTTGCAAAGTGGAGTTCAATGCCAGAAACACGTTACAAACTGGCGTTCAACTCCAAGAATGACCTCTCCACGTGTAAGCTTCATGCTCAGCCCAAGAACACACCAAGTGGGCCCCGAAAGTGGATTTCTGCATCATTTACTTATTTCTGTAAATCCTAGTAGCTAGTTTAGTATAAATAGGACTTTTTACTATTGTATTTACATCTTTGGAACGTTTTTCCTTAGACTATTGGGGGCTGACCATTCGGCCATGCCTGAACCTCATCACATATGTATTTTCAACGGTATTGTTTCTACACTCCATAGATTAAGGTGTGGAGCTCTACTGTTCCTCAAAGATTAATGCAAAGTACTACTGTTTTTCTATTCAATTCAACTTATTCCGCTTCTAAGATATTCATTTGTACTTCAATATGATGGATGTGATGATCGTGACAGTCATCATCATTCGCAACTTATGAACGCGTGCCTGACAACCACTTCCGCTCTACCTTAGATTGAATGGATATCTCTTGGATATCTAATACAGGGGACCGAGTCCGAGTTATTAGTGTCTTCGTGGTATAAGTTAGAACCCATGGATGGCCATTCTTGAGATCCGGAAAGTCTAAACCTTGTCTGTGGTATTCCGAGTAGGATCTGGGAAGGGATGGCTGTGACGAGCTTCAAATTCGCGAGTGCTGGGCGTAGTGACAGACGCAAAAGGGTCAATGGATCCTATTCCAGTATGATTGAGAACCGACAGATGATTAGCCGTGCCGTGACAGATCATTTGGACCTTTTTCACAGAGCGGATGGGATGTAGCCATTGACAACGGTGATGCCCTACATAAAGCTTGCCATGGAAAGGAGTAGGATTGATTGGATGAAGACAGCAGGAAAGCAGAGATCAGAGGAACGAAAGCATCTCTATACACTTATCTGAAATTCTCACCAGTAAATTACATAAGTACCACTATCCTATTTTATATTTTTAATTTTCATCCACTATAATCTCTTAATACAATTTAATCCGCCTGACTGAGATTTACAAAGTAACCATAGCTTGCTTCAAGCCGACAATCTCCGTGGGATCGACCCTTACTCACGTAAGGTTTATTACTTGGACGACCCAGTGCACTTGCTGGTTAGTTGTACGAAGTTGTGAAACAGATATAATTTTGTTTTCGTTTTATTTTCAAAAATTAAAAAAATAAAAAAAATAAAAAAAAATTTTACTTTTTCTTCAGAATTTTTAAGAATGAATTCTAGTGTTTCATGAAGCATGTTGAAGCCTGGCTGGCTGTAAAGCCATGTCTAAATTCATTTGGACTGAGGCTTCCAAATCATCATTACAAGAGCAAGCTAGTTGTTGCTAATCAAATTTGTTATTGTATGACTGATTTGTATCTTCTAAAGCTTGGCTGGCCATTGGCCATGTCTAGTGTTTTGGACCGGAGCTTTCATTGAAAGCTTGACTGGCTAGTGAGCCATGTCTAATTCCTGGACTGAGGCTTTAGACTAAGAGTGCAAAATTCTTGGAATTCACATTAAAAATTTTGGAATCCTTATTTTTCTTTTTCACATTAATTTTCGAAAAATCCAAAAAAAATTAGAAAATCATAAAATCAAAAATATTCTTGTGTTTCTTGTTTGAGTCTTGAGTCAATTTTAAGTTTAGTGTCAATTGCATGTTTTAAATTTTGCATAAAATTTTCGAAAAATTCATGCATTCATAGTATTCTTCATGATCTTCAAGTTGTTCTTGGTAAGTCTTCTTGTTTGATCTTGATGTTTTCTTGTTTTGTATCTTTTGTTGTTTTTCATGTGCATTTTTGCATTCATGGTGTCTTGCATATTTTCTTTGCATCAAAAATTCTTCAAAAACATTGTTCTTGATGTTCATCATAATCTTCAAAGTGTTCTTGGTGTTCATCTTAATATTCATAGCATTCTTGCATGCATCACATGTTTTGATCCAAAATTCTCATGCATTGAGTCTTTTTTATGTTTTTCTCTTTCATCATTAAAAAATTCAAAAATCAAAAAAATATCTTTCCCTTTTCCACTCATAAATTTTCGAAAATTTGAGTTGACTTTTTCAAAACTTTTTAAAATTTAGTTGTTTCTTATGAGTCAAATCAAATTTTCAATTTAAAAATCTTATCTTTTCAAAATCTTTTTCAAAAATCAAATCATTTTCATTTTTTCTTATTTATTTTCGAAAATTTTAAAAATATTTTTCAAAAATATCTTTTAATCTTATCTTTTTCAAATATCTTTTCTAACTTCTTGTTTTCTTATCTTTTAAAAATTGATTTTCAAAATTTGTTTCAACTAACCAATTAACTTTTTGTTTGTTTCTTATCTCTTTCAAAACTACCTAACTAACTACCCCTCTCTAATTTTCGAAAATATCTCCCTCTTTTTAAACATGGTTGGACTCACAACCTAAAGATAGCCTAAACTCTTGGGATAAGCTGGTCAAGGCTTTCTTAGCCAAGTTCTTTCCTCCTCAAAAGCTTAGTAAGCTT
>NC_029789.2:99068896-99074045 GCF_000816755.2 Arachis ipaensis | reverse complement strand
GCTCTATGTGACCTTGGGTCAGGGATAAACCTCATGCCTTTCTCTGTAATGGAGAAATTGGGAATCTTTGAGGTGCAAGCTGCCAGAATCTCACTAGAGATGGCAGACAACTCAAGAAAATAGGCTTATGGACTAGTAGAGGACATGTTAGTAAAGGTTGAAGACCTTTACATCCCTGATGATTTCATAATCCTAGACACTGGGAAGGATGAGGATGAATCCATCATCCTTGGAAGACCCTTCCTAGCCACAGCAAGAGCTATGATTGATGTGGACAGAGTAGAGTTGGTCCTTCAACTGAATGAGGACTACCTTGTGTTTAAAACTCAAGGATCTCCTTCTGTAACCATGGAGAGGAAGCATGAAAAGCTTCTCTTAGTACAGAGTCAAACAAAGCCCCCACAATCAAACTCTAAGTTTGGTATTGGGAGGCCTCAGCCAAACTCTAAGTTTGGTGTTGAACCCCTACATCCAAACTCTAAGTTTGGTGTTGGGAGTCTATAAAATTAACCTGATCACCTGTTTGGCTCCATGAGAGCCCACTGTCAAGCTATTGACATTAAAGAAGCACTTGTTGGGAGGCGACCCAATGTTATTTAATCATTTTTATTTTATTTTTTCTTTGTTATTTCAAGTTTTATTAGGTTGATGATCATGTGGAGTCACAAAAACTACAAAAAAATTCAAAAATAGAATGAAAAACAGCATTGAAAACAGCACACCCTGGAGGAAGGGCTTACTGGTGTTTAAACGCCAGTAAGGAGCATCTGGCTGGCGTTTAACACCAGAACAAAGCATGGATCTGGCGTTGAACGCCCAGAACAAGCAACATCCTGGCGTTTAAATGCCAGGAATACACCCTGAGAAGAGCTGGCGCTGAACACCAGAAACAAGCATGGAGCTGGCGTTCAACGCCAGAAATATGCTGCATATGGGCGTTAAACGCCCAGATCAAGCATCACTTCGGCGTTTAAACGCCAGAAATGCATGCAAAGGCATTTTACATGCCTAATTGGTGTAGAGATGTAAATTCTTGACACCTCAGGATCTGTGGACCCCACAGGATCCCCACACACCTCCACTCACCTTCCCTCCTCATAATCCTATATCTCTCTTCCCCATCACCCCTTCACCACTCACATCCAATTCTTCTTCTTCTATTCTTTCTTATTTTGCTCGAGGGCGAGCAACATTCTAAGTTTGGTGTGGTAAAAGCATAGTTCTTTTTTGTTTTTCCATAACCATTGATGGCACCTAAGGCCAGAGAAACCTCTAGAAAGAGGAAAGGGAAGACAAAAGCTTCCATCAAGGGTCTATAGCTCAGTGGTAAAACATTTGACTGCAAATCAAGAGATCCCTGAGATACCTCAGGGGATACATTTTCCTCCACATAATTATTGGGAGCAACTAAGGATAGAAGCACCAAGAGCACTCCAACATCCTCCATGAAATTAGAGAAGATCAAAGAGCAATGAGGGAGGAGCAACAAAGACAAGGAAGAGACATAGAAGAGCTCAAGGACATCATTGGTTCCTCAAGAAGAAAACGCCACCATCACTAAGGTGGACCCATTCCTTGTTCTTAAATTTTCTGTTTTTTTCATTTTTTATGTTAAATGTTTATTCATGTTTGTGTCTTATTACATGATCATTAGTATCTATGCCTTAAAGTAGTGAATATGAATCCATCACCTCTCTTAAATGAAAACTGTTTTAATTACAAAAGAACAAGAAGTACATGGTTTCGAATTCATCCTTGATACTAGTTTAATTATTTTGATATGGTGACAATACTTTTTGTTTTCTGAATGAATGCTTGAACAGTGCATATGTCTTTTGAAGTTGTTGTTTATGAATGTTAAATATGTTGGCTCTTGAAAGAATGATGACAAGGAGACATGTTATTTGATAATCTGAAAAATCATAAAATTGATTCTTAAAGCAAGAAAAAGTAGTGAATACAGAAAGCTTGCGAAAAAAAAAGAGAAAAATGGCGAAAAAAAAAATAATAGAAAGAAAAAGAAAAAGCAAGCAGAAAAAGCCAAAAGCTCTTAAAACCAAAAGGCAAGAGCAAAAAGCCAATAACCCTTAAAACCAAAAGGCAAGGGTAAATAAAAAGGATCCCAAGGCTTTGAGCATCAGTGGATAGGAGGGCCTAAAGGAATAAAATCCTGGCCTAAGCGGCTAAACCAAGCTGTCCCTAACCATGTGCTTGTGGCGTGAAGGTGTCAAGTGAAAACTTGAGACTGAGCGGTTAAAGTCAAGGTCCAAAGCAAAAATAAGAGTGCGCTTAAAACCCTGGACACCTCTAATTACTGCTTGGGGACAAGCAACAATTTAAGTTTGGTGTTGTGATGAGTGGATAATTTATACGCTTTTTGGCATTGTTTTTACATAGTTTTTAGTATGATTTAGTTAGTTTTAAGTATATTTTTATTAGTTTTTATTAAAAATCACATTTCTGGACTTTACTATGAGTTTGTGTGTTTTTCTGTGATTTCAGGTATTTTCTGGCTGAAATTGAGGGACCTGAGCAAAAATCAGATTCAGAGGTTGAAGAAGGACTACAGATGCTGTTGGATTCTGACCTCCCTGCACTCAAAGTGGATTTTCTGGAGCTACAGAACTCCAAATGGTGCGCTTCCAATTGCGTTGGAAAGTAGACATCCAGGACTTTCCAGAAATATATAATAGTTTATACTTTGAATAAGGATTGAGGACGTAAACTGGCATTCAACGCCAGTTCCATGCTGCAGTCTGGTGTCCGGCGCCAGAAACAAGTTGCAAAGTGGAGTTCAACGCCAGAAACACGTTACAAACTGGCGTTCAACTCCAAGAATGACCTCTCCATGTGTAAGCTTCATGCTCAGCCCAAGCACACACCAAGTGGGCTCCGAAAGTGGATTTCTGCTTCATTTACTTATTTCTGTAAACCCTAGTAACTACTTTAGTATAAATAGGACTTTTTACTATTGTATTTACATCTTTGGAACGTTTTTCCTTAGACTATTGGGGGCTGGCCATTCGGCCATGCCTGAACCTCATCACTTATGTATTTTCAACGGTAGAGTTTCTACACTCCATAGATTAAGGTGTGGAGCTCTGCTGTTCCTCAAAGATTAATGCAAAGTACTACTATTTTTCTATTCAATTCAACTTATTCCGCTTCTAAGATATTCATTCGTACTTCAATATGATGGATGTGATGATCGTGACAGTCATCATCATTCGTAACTTATGAACGCGTGCCTGACAACCACTTCCGCTCTAACTTAAATTGAATGGATATCTCTTGGATATCTAATACAGGGGACCGAGTCCGAGTTATTAGTGTCTTCGTGGTATAAGTTAGAACCCATGGATGGCCATTCTTGAGATCCAGAAAGTCTAAACCTTGTCTGTGGTATTCCGAGTAGGATCTAGGAAGGGATGGCTGTGACGAGCTTCAAACTCGCGAGTGCTGGGCGTAGTGACAAACGCAAAAGGATCAATGGATCCTATTCCAGTATGATCGAGAACCAACAGATGATTAGCCGTGCCGTGACAGAGCATTTAGACCTTTTTCACAGAGAGGATGGGATGTAACCATTGACAACGGTGATGCCCTACATAAAGCTTGCCATGGAAAGGAGTAGGATTGATTGGATGAAGACAGCAGGAAAGCACAGATCAGAGGAACGAAAGCATCTCTATACGCTTATCTGAAATTCTCACCAATGAATTACATAAGTACCACTATGCTATTTTATATTTTATTTAATTTTCATCCACTATAATCTCTTAATACAATTTAATCCGCCTGACTGAGATTTACAAAGTAACCATAGCTTGCTTCAAGCCGACAATCTCCGTGGGATCTGATGTGCGGAAAACGATCCGACACAAAACTCACCGGCAAGTGCACCGGGTCGCATCAAGTAGTAAAACTCACGTGAGTGAGGTCGATCCCACGAGGATTGATGGATCAAGCAACTTTAGTGGGTGATTAGTTTAGTCAAGCTAACATTGAAGTGAATTATGTGAAATTGTAACCAATAGAAAGTAAATTTGCAGGAATTATAAAGTGCAGAAAGTAAAATTGCTAGTAACTTAAAGAACAAGAAAGTAAGATAACTGAAACTTAAATGACAAGAAATGTAAATTGCATGAAAAGTAAAGGGGCTGGGGTGTTGGAAATTAAAGAGAACAATAGATCACGCAACTGGAAATTTAAATTACTGGAAAGTAAACTGAGAGCAATGTAAATAGAGAAGCGGAAAGCTCTGAATGTCCGCTTTCTAACCCAATTAGAATCACCTCAATTGGACATCTACAACTCAAGTTATGCCCCTTTGAAGAGGACAAGGTCGCTGGCTTTGGTGTGCAGCGTTTGAGGTAAAGTTTGCGTCAAACGTGGTCGAAAACGCCAGTTCTGGAGGCTCAAACGCATTGTTCACCCCATACTATTATACATTTTTGGAAAGCCCTGAATGTCTACTTTCCAATGCTTTTGAAAGCACATCATTTGGAGCTCTACAGCTCGAGTTATACTCCGTCAAAGGTGCAGAGGTCAGTTGGCCTCACTGCAGGTTGCCACCATATCCGTTTATGCATATTTCGGGGCAGTTTTCTCCCTCAATTTTAGTGTCCACCATGCAGTGCCATATATTCTTGGAAAGCTCTTGATTCCTACTTTCCATTGCTTTTTAGATCACCTCATTTGGAGCTCTGTAGCTCAAGTTATTCTTGTTGGAAGTATACCCCTTGTATGCATGTGTGGTGCCAACGTTTGCCAAAAAGTTTGAGGCAAACGTTGGCTCAAACTTTTTCCTCCAGGATGTGTAAGTGTGGCGCCAACGTTTGCCAAAAAGCTTGAGGCAAACGTTGGCGCAAGTTTTTCTCCTCCAGGGTGTGCAAGCTCCTCCAAAAGTTTGAGCTAAAGTTTGAGGCAAACTTTAGCTCAAGCTTTTTGTCCTCTCTTGCTCTTTGTTTGAGCCACGCTTTTCTTCCTTTGGGCCACGCTTCTCTTCCTTGATTTGGTCATGGGTTACGCTTTTAGAAGCGTGGCCTAAGCCTCCAAAGTGTGCTCCAACTTCAAAGTGTGCCCAAAATTCCTCTTTTCTTCTTTTTAGCTTATTTTGTGCTCTTTTTGCTTCTTTTTCTTCTTATTT
>NC_029789.2:99050809-99068861 GCF_000816755.2 Arachis ipaensis | reverse complement strand
TTTGGAATTCTTTGGTTGTCTTTCTCACTTTCTTGCTCTTCCACTTCCTCCCTTGCACCCAACATTTGACTTAATAGCTTTTTCATTGAGGAGGTTTTTTGATCTTTCTAACATTTCTTCATCTCCTCTTCATATTTTTCAATCACAGATTCAGTTGTCGAGAGTTTTTGGGTCAGGGAAATTTGTGAGAGTTGTGATTCTTCATGTTCCTTTGTCATCTCAAGTGTAGTTTCATTTTTAACCACCTCATTCTTAATTAAAAATCCACTTGACTCAGTAGCCTCTTCCTCTTGTTTTTCCTCCTTCTTCATTGCACTTTCACTTGACATAAACAGAGTGTTGATTCAAATCCTTAATTCACTGAAATTTTGTAGAAGAAGAACAAGAGAAATCTCAAAGTGAGAATGAAACAGAATTTCTTCAATTCTCAACCCAAGATTCAAAACAAAAATAAAAACTAAGAAAGGGAACTCTCAAATCCTAATGCCCCCTAGTGCTCTCTGATGGAGCTCGCCTCCCTTAATAAAATGAAACAGATGCCTATTTATAGGCATTTTTACAAAATGAAAATGAAATTCAAAATAAATTACAATTAAAATGAAATTTCTATTCTAACTATCTCTTGTGCCTTTGAGTGGTGTCAATTGCGCCCTTTCTCTTGATGAAATTGGGTTGACAAAAGCCTCTGTTGATTGCTCTTGGAGTTGGAGAGAAACCCATTGTGAACCGGGCCATGAATCATAAAAGTTTGAGTAAAAGTTTGAGGCAAACTTTTACTCAAATGTTTTATACCAGCTGCCCTTATTTGCTGCTACCAACGTTTGGGCTAAGGTTTGAGGTCAAACTTTTAGCCAAACGTTGGGCCTTCTTGCATGCATGTTGGGGTACTACTTTGTCTGCTTGTCAACGTTGCAAATTTCATCCCCACTATAAACTATTATATATGGTTGGAAAGCTCTGAATGTCCGCTTTCTAACCCAATTGGAATCACCTCAATTGGACATCTACAACTCAAGTTATGCTCCTTTGAAGAGGACAAGGTCGCTGGCTTTGGTGTGCAGCGTTTGAGGTAAAGTTTGCGTCAAACGTGGACGAAAACGCCAGTTCTGGAGGATCAAACGCATTGTTCACCCCATACTATTATATATTTTTGGAAAGCCCTGAATGTCTACTTTCCAATGCTTTTGGAAGCACATCATTTGAAGCTCTACAGCTCGAGTTATACTCCGTCGAAGGTGCAGAGGTCAGTTGGCCTCACTGCAGGTTGCCACCATATCCGTTTATGCACATTTCGGGGCAGTTTTCTCCCTCAATTTTAGTGTCCACCATGCAGTGCCATATATGCCTGGAAAGCTCTTGATTCCTACTTTACATTGCTTTTTGAATCACCTCATTTGGAGCTCTGTAGCTCAAGTTATTCTTGTTGGAAGTATACCCCTTGTATGCATGTGTGGTGCCAACGTTTGCCAAAAAGTTTGAGGCAAACGTTGGCTCAAACTTTTTCCTCCAGGATGTGTAAGTGTGGCGCCAACGTTTGCCAAAAAGATTGAGGCAAACGTTGGCTCAAGTTTTTCTCCTCCAGGGTGTGCAAGCTCCTCCAAAAGTTTGAGCTAAAGTTTGAGGCAAACTTTAGCTCAAGCTTTTTGTCCTCTCTTGCTCTTTGTTTGAGCCACGCTTTTCTTCCTTTGGGCCATGCTTCTCTTCCTTGATTTGGTCATGGGTCACGCTTTTAGAAGCGTGGCCTAAGCCTCCAAAGTGTGCTCCAACTTCAAAGTGTGCCCAAAATTCCTCTTTTCTTCTTTTTAGCTTATTTTGTGCTCTTTTTGCTTCTTTTTCTTCTTATTTTCTACAAAGTTTATCAAATCAAAAGATCAAAGAAATATACCATTTAAGTACCAAAGAATGCAATATTTAAGCACTAATCATAAATTTCTTGTATGAAAAAAAACAAATTACAATTAAAATAAAATTTCTATTCTAACTATCTCTTGTGCCTTTGAGTGGTGTCAATTGGGCCCTTGCTCTTGATGAATTTGGGTTGACAAAAGCCTCTGTTGATTGCTCTTGGAGTTGGTGAGAAACCCATTGTGAACCGGGCCATGAATCATAAAAGTTTGAGTAAAAGTTTGAGGCAAACTTTTACTCAAACTTTTTATACCAGCTGCCCTTATTTGCTGCTACCAACGTTTGGGCTAAAGTTTGAGGTCAAACTTTTAGCCAAACGTTGGGCCTTCTTGCATGCATGTTGGGGTACTACTTTGTCTGCTTGTCAACGTTGCAAATTTCATGCCCACTATAGACTATTATATATGGTTAGAAAGCTCTGAATGTCAGCTTTCTAACCCAATTGGAATCACCTCAATTGGACATCTACAACTCAAGTTATGCCCCTTTGAAGAGGACAAGGTCGCTGGCTTTGGTGTGCAGCGTTTGAGGTAAAGTTTGCCTCAAACGTGGTCGAAAACGCCAGTTCTGGAGGCTCAAACGCATTGTTCACCCCATACTATTATACATTGTTGGAAAGCCCTGAATGTTTACTTTCCAATGCTTTTGGAATCACATCATTTGGAGCTCTACAGCTCGCGTTATACTCCGTCGAAGGTGCAGAGGTCAGTTGGTCTCACTGCAGGTTGCCACCATATCCGTTTATGCACATTTCGGGGCAGTTTTCTCCCTCAATTTTAGTGTACACCATGCAGTGCCATATATGCCTGGAAAGCTCTTGATTCCTACTTTCCATTGCTTTTTGAATCACCTCATTTGGAGCTCTGTAGCTCAAGTTATTCTTGTTGGAAGTATACCCCTTGTATGCATGTGTGGTGCCAACGTTTGCCAAAAAGTTTGAGGCAAACGTTGGCTAAAACTTTTTCCTCCAGGATGTGTAAGTGTGGCGCCAACGTTTGCCAAAAAGCTTGAGGCAAACGTTGGCGCAAGCTTTTCTCCTCCAGGGTGTGCAAGCTCCTCCAAAAGTTTGAGCTAAAGTTTGAGGCAAACTTTAGCTCAAGCTTTTTGTCCTCTCTTGCTCTTTGTTTGAGCCACGCTTTTCTTCCTTTGGGCCACGCTTCTCTTCCTTGATTTGGTCATGGGTCACGCTTTTAGAAGCGTGGCCTAAGCCTCCAAAGTGTGCTCCAACTTCAAAGTGTGCCCAAAATTCCTCTTTTCTTCTTTTAGCTTATTTTGTGCTCTTTTTGCTTCTTTTTCTTCTTATTTCCTACAAAGTTTATCAAATCAAAAGATCAAAGAATGTGCGTGTTGAGTTTTTAGCACCGTTACCAAGGAATGGAATGATCACAATTTCGCACACCACTTAGCAAATATAGTCTCTGATCTATCTAAGGCCACTCTAAGTTTCATGAATGAAATGAGGTCCTCCGTTAGAAATTTGGAGGCACAAGTGGGCCAGATGAGTAAAAAGGTCACTGAAACCCCTCCCAGTACTCTCCCACACAATACCGAAGAGAATCCAAAAAGAGAGTGCAAGGTCATTGAATTAACCATCATGGCCGAACCTGCAAGGGAGGGAGAGGACGTGAATCCCAGTGAGGAAGACCTCCTGGGACGTCCAGTGATCAACAAGGAGTTTCCCTCTGAGGAACCAAAGGAATTTGAGACTCATCTAGAGACCATAGAGATTCCATTGAACCTCCTTATGCCATTCATGACCTCTGATGAGTATTCTTCTTCTAAAGAGAATGAAGATGTTACTGAAGAGCAAGTTGCCAAGTACCTTGGTGCAATCATGAAGCTGAATGCCAAATTATTTGGTAATGAGACTTAGGAAGATGAACTTCCCTTGCTCATCAATGAACTAAGTGATCTGAAACAACTGAGATTGCCTCAGAAGAAACAGGATCCTGGAAAGTTCTTAATACCTTATACCATAGGCACCATGACCTTTGAGAAGGCTCTATGTGACCTTGGATCAGGGATAAACCTCATGCCACTCCCTGTAATGGAAAAACTGGGAATCTTTGAGGTGCAAGCTGCCAGAATCTCATTAGAGATGGCAGACAACTCAAGAAAACAGGCTTATAGACAAGTAGAGGACGTGCTAGTAAAGGTTAAAGGCCTTTACATCCCTGCTGATTTCATAATCCTGGATACTGGGAAGGATGAGGATGAATCCATCATCCTTGGAAGACCCTTCCTAGCCACAACAAGAGTTGTGATTGATGTGGACAGAGGAGAATTGATCCTTCAACTGAATGAGGACAACCTTGTATTTAAAACTCAAGGAGCTCCTTCTGTAACCATGGAAAGGAAGCATGAAAAGCTTCTCTCACTGCAGAGTCAACCAAAGCCCCCACAGTCAAATTCTAAGTTTGGTGTTGGGAGGTTCCAACCTTGCTCTGAACATACGTGAGGCTCCATGAGAGCTCACTGTCAAGCTATTGACATTAAAGAAGCGCTTGTTGGGAGGCAACACAATGTTATCTAATTATATTTACTTATTTTCCATTGTTATTTTATGTTTTCTTTAGGTTGATGATCATGTGAAGTCACAAAAACTACTGAAAAATCAAAAACAGAGTGAAAATAGAATGAAAAACAGCACACCTTGGAGGAGAACATTTTGGCATTTAAACGCCAGAAACAAGCATCTGTCTGGCGTTTAACGCCAGAAACAGGCACCAAGCTGGCATTTAACGCCAGAAACAAGCATCTACCTGGCGTTAAACGCCAGAACAGAGCATGGAAGTGGCGTTTAACGCCAGAAACAGGCAGCAGTCTGGCGTTAAACGCCAGGATTGCATGTATAGGGCGTTTTACACGTCTAAAGGGTACAGGGATAAAAAATCCTTGACACCTCAGGATCTGTGGACCCACAGAATCCCCACCTAACCCTATTCTCTCCTCTTCACACCTTTTCATAACTCACTTTCCCATCACCCCCTCACCACTCACATCCATCTTCTCTTCCCTATAAACCCTACCTACCTTCAAATTCAAAATATTTTCCCTCCCAAACCCAACCCTAAATGGCCGAACCCTAAACCCCTCCGCACCTCCTATATAAACCCCTCATTCCTTCTTCATTTTCACACAACACAACTCTAACTTCTCACCTTGGCCAAAAACACCTCACCCTCCATCTCCTCCATTTTCTTCTTCTTCTACTACTTTATTTCTTCTTTTGCTTGGGGACGAGCAAATATTTTAAGTTTGGTGTGGTAAAAGCATAGCTTTTTGTTTTTCCATAACCATTAATGTCACCTAAGGCCAGAGAAACCTCTAGAAAGAGAAAAGGGAAGGCAATTGCTTCCACCTCTTAGTCATGGGAGATGGAGAGATTCATCTCAAAGGTCCATCAAGACCACTTCTATGAAGTTATGGCCAAGAAGAAAGTGATCCCTGAGGTTCCTTTCAAGCTCAAAAGGAATGAGTATCCGGAGATCCGACTTGAGATTCAAAGAAGAGGTTGGGAAGTTCTCACCAACCCCATTCAACAAGTCGGGATCCTAATGGTTCAAGAGTTCTATGCAAATGCATGGATCACAAGGAACCATGATCAAAGTGTGAACCCGAATCCAAAGCATTGGCTTACCATGGTTCGGGGGAAATACTTAGATTTCAGTCCGGAAAATGTAAGGCTGGTGTTCAACTTGCTAATGATGGAAGAAAACGCACGCCCCTACACAAGAAGGGTCAACTTTGATCAAAGGTTGGACCAAGTCCTCATAGACATAAGTGAGGAAGGAGCTCAATGGAAAATTGACTCAAGAGGCAAGCCGGTTCAATTAAGAAGGCATGACCTCAAACCAGTGGCTAGGGGATGGCTAGAGTTCATTCAACGCTCAATCATTCCTACTAGTAAAGAAAGACAAGGAAGAGACATAGAGGAGCTCAAGAGCACCATTGGTTCTTCAAGAAGAGGAAGACGCCACCCTCACTAAGGTGGACTCATTCCTTAATCTCCTTATTTATTTATTTTCCTATTTTTTTATTTTTGAGCTTTATGTTTATTTATATTTGTGTCTTATTACATGATCATTAGTGTCTAAGTGTCTATGCCTTAAAGTTATGAATATGAATCCATCACCTCTCTTGAATGAAAAATGTTTTAATTACAAAAGAACAAGAAGTACATGGTTTCGAATTCATCCTTGAAACTAGTTTAATTATTTTGATGTGGTGGCAATACTTTTTGTTTTCTGAATGAATGCTTGAACAGTGCATATGTCTTTTGAAGTTGATATTTACTGAATGTTAAATATGTTGGCTCTTGAAGAATAAGGAAAAAGGAGAAATGTTATTTGATAATCTGAAAAATCATAAAAATGATTCTTGAAGCAAGAAAAAGCAGTGAATACAAAAGCTTGCGAAAAAAAATGGCGAAAAAAATGGCGAAAAAAAAGAAAAAGCAAGCAGAAAAAGCCAAAAGCTCTTAAAACCAAAAGGCAAGAGCAAAAAGCCAATAGCCCTTAAACCCAAAAGGCAAGGGTAAATAAAAAGGATCCAAGGCTTTGAGCATCAGTGGATAGGAGGGCCTAAAGGAATAAAATCCTGGCCTAAGCGGCTAAACCAAGTTGTCCCTAACCATGTGCTTATGGCGTGAAGGTGTCAAGTGAAAACTTGAGACTGAGCGGTTAAAGTCAAGATCCAAAGCAAAAATAAGAGTGCGCTTAAGAACCCTGGACACCTCTAATTGGGGACTTTAGCAAAGCTGAGTCACAATCTGAAAAGGTTCACCCAATTATGTGTCTGTGGCATTTATGTATCCGGTGGTAATACTGGAAAACAAAGTGCTTAGGGCCACGGCCAAGACTCATAAAGTAGTTGTGTTCAAGAATCAACATACTGAACTAGGAGAATCAATAACACTATCTGAATTCTAAGTTCATATAGATGCCAATCATTCTGAACCTCAATGGATAAAGTGAGATGCCAAAACTATTCAAGAGGCAAAACGCTACAAGTCCCGCTCATCTGATTGGAGCTAAGTTTCATTGATATTTTGGAATTTATAGTATATTCTCTTCTTTTTATCCTATTTGATTTTCAGTTGCTTGGGGACAAGCAACAATTTAAGTTTAGTGTTGTGATGAGCGGATAATTTATATGCTTTTTGGTATTTTTTTTACATAGTTTTCAGTATAATTTAGTGAGTTTTTAGTATATTTTATTAATTTTTAATTAAAATTCACATTTCTGGACTTTACTATGAGTTTGTGTATTTTTCTGTGATTTCAGGTATTTTCTGGCTGAAATTGAGGGACTTGAGCAAAAATCATATTCAGAGGTTGAAGAAGGACTGCAAATGCTGTTGGATTCTGACCTCCCTGCACTCAAAGTGGATTTTATGGAGCTACATAAGTATCTCTATCCTAGTTTATGTTTTATTTATCTTTTAATTATTAAAACTCTATAACCTTTTGAATCCGCCTGACTGAGATTTACAAGGTGACCATAGCTTGCTTCAAGCAGACAATCTCTGTGGGATCGACCCTTACTCACGTAAGGTTTATTACTTGGACGACCCAGTGCACTTGCTGGTTAGTTGTATCGAAATTGTGAAAAGAACTAAAATTAAGAACGTGCGTATTAAGTTTTTAGTGCCGTTACCAAGGAATGAACAATCACGATTTCGTGCACCAGTTCTTCAGTATCTTTTCTATTAATATCTCCAAGTTGGAGATTTTTTTAGTGTCTTGTGATGGTTGTGGCTGGTTGTGAGATGTTGAAGGTTGATGGTAGGTGTTTTGGTTAGTGGTTTGGTTATTGGGTGGATAGTAGCTGGAATTTGGGTGGTTGTTTTGGGATTTTCTATATGGATTGGGGTTAATGTTTTGCTAGTTATGGTTTTGGTTATTTCTTGAGTTGTTTTGGTTTGAATTTCTTTGCCATGGTTGCTGGTTTTGATTATGGTTATTCCCCCATCTTAGGTTTGGATGGTTCTTCTAAGAAGGATTGTAGGTTTCACCATAAACTTCATTTTGGCCTGAGCCTTGGTTGTGCACATATTGGATTTGTTCCTGCTGTTGATCTTCTTGGTTCTCTTCATTTTGCCCCCATGTGGTTGATGGTTGGGTTGCGTTCACTGCTGCAACTTGGAAGCTATCAATCCTCTTAGCCATTTGCTCAAATTGTTGTTGGATTTGCTACTGCATTATCTTGTGTTGAGCTAGGATTGTGGCTACTCCTTCCAACTCTAGCACTCCTTTCCTTTGTGATGGTTTGCGTTGTCTCTGATGGCCAAAGAAGTATTGATTGTTTGCCACCATATCAATGAGGTTTTGAGCCTCCTCTGCTGTCTTCATTAGTTACAAAGAGCCTCCTGCTGATTTGAAGAACATCCCACTCATTGAATATTTTAGGGGGACACTTTCTAATCAGGGCCTTGTACCTCTCCCATGCCTCATAGAGAGATTCTGCATCCATTTGTGTGAAAGTTTGCACCTCAGTCTTTAATATGATAATTCTTTGAGGGGGTAGAACTTGGCCAAGAATTTATTCACTAGATCCTCCTAGCTAGTGATGCTTCCTTGTGGAAAGGTTTCAAGCCATTGAGCAGCTTTGTCCCTCAACGAGAATGGGAACAGCAGCAATTTGTATGTTTCTGGATGCACACCATTGGACTTCACTGTGTCACAAATCCTCAAGAAGGTAGATAGATGCTGGTTTGGATCTTCTATTGGACTTCCTCCATAGGAGCAGTTGTTTTGTACCAATGTGATGAGTTGGGGCTTCAATTCAAAGTTATTTGCATTGACATTTAGGGTAAAGATGCTACTCCCACAATGCCTTGGATTAGCAAATGTATATGAAGCCAATACTCTCCTTTGTGGTTGACCATTATTGTTGGCCACTCCTACTGGTGGATTTGTTGGATTTGTTGAGTGTTCCTCTATTTCATAAAATTCTTCTTTAAAAAGTTCTTCTTCTCCAACAATTTCTTTCCCTCTTGTTTCTCTTCTTATCCTTTGGAGGGTTCTTTTGTCAGCTTCATAGAAAGTAGGGGTCTCCCTCCTTGCCTTTGTCATAAAACCAGAACAACAAGAAACACAAGAGCACCCTGTAGCTTGAGTGGAGTGAGAGTTAGTAGAGACAAAGTCTCAAATAGTTAGTGTGCTAGTTAAAAATAAAGGAAATAAACAAAAATAAAGAAAAAGTGCTTAATCTAGACCACCACCTTACTTAATCATTGTCAATCAAATTAATCCCCGGCAATGGCGCCAAAAACATGATGGGTTGGAACCGAAATTCAAACACCTAAAACTCATAGGCAAGTGTACCGGGTCGCATCAAGTAGTAATTACTCACATGAGTGAGGTCGATCCCACAGTGATTGAAGGATTGAGCAATTTTAGTTAGGTGGTTGATTTAGTTAAGCAAATAGTTGATGATTTGAGTGAATTGTAACCAACAGAAGCTAAATTGCATGAAATTTAAAGGAAAAAGGAAAATTGACAGTAAATTAAAGGGCCGAAAAAGTAAAATAGATGAATCTTAAAGTACAAGTAATGTAAATGACTGAAACTTAAATTCCAAGAAATGTAAATAGCTGAAGCTTAGATTGCAAGAAATATAAATTGTTTGAAATATAAAGGGTGTGGGATGCTGGAATTCAGAATTTAATAACAGAAAGTAAAGAAGATGAATTAAGTGCAGTAGATCTAAACAGAATTGGAAAATTTCAGTGAAGAACAAAACAGAAAGTAAATTCAACTCAATTGTAGGAGCTAGGAAAGAAATTCAAGAGCTCAGAGGCTCAATGAGACTAGAAAACAAGTCTAGATCTCAATTCCTTCCTTGATCCAACAGAGAACAATTTTGCAGAAGAAAAGAAAATTTAAAAAAATTAAAGAAGATTTAGATCCAAGCCTTAGATCAATTGAGAGGAAGAGTGGAAGATGATTCTCAGAATTTGAATCAATAGAACTCTTTGATAAACCACTATTTTATGGTTTATCTTGTACTCAATTGAGTGGTTTTTATTAACTCTTTACCCACTTATTCATACTATTTGCATAGTTTTATATTTCCTTCCTAATTATGTGTTTTGATTGAAAACATGCTTCTTTGATCTTATATTTGCTTATTATTAATCCTCTCTTATTACCATTAGATGCCTTGATATGTGTGTTAAGTGTTTTCAGATATTATAAGGCAGGAATGGCTCAGAGGATAGAAAGGAAGCATGCAAAAGTGGAAGGAATACAAGAAGTTGGAGAAACTGCTAAGCTGTCCAGCCTGACCTCTTCGCACTCAAACGGCTATAACTTTAGCTACAGAGATCCAAATGATGCGGTTCTAGTTGCGTTGGAAAGCTAACGTTCGGGGCTTCGATTTGATATATAATATGATGTAGTTTCCCTGACGCTAGGCGACGCGACCGCGTGATCCATGCGGCCGCGTCACAGTGACGGAAATCCAGCGTGGCAAAATTCGAAGAGAGAGAGGTTATAAAGTGGGAGAATAAATCCATGTGGCTTCGATTTGATATATAGGGAATGTTTTTGACCCAGTTTGCGGCCCAGAAAACACAGATTAGAGGCTATAAAGTGGGAGAATAAATCCATTTATAAGCAAGCTCTCATATTCACAATTTTAGGAGTAGATGTAGTTTTTAGAGAGAGAGGTTCTCTCCTCTCTCTTAGGATTAGGATTTAGGATTTCTCTTAGTTTTAAGAGTGACTCTCAATACCAGGTTCTTTATTCTTATTTATTTTCTCAATTTAATTTATGAACATCTATGCCAGATTTAATTTCTTTTGTTAATGCAATTCAAGATATTTTCAGATTTAAGATTGCTTTGCTTATATTGATGCTTTTAATTTAATTTAGATATTTTTCTCCCTTTTGGCTTTGGTCAAGTGATTGGTAGTACTTGAGTTATCAAACTCAGTAAGTGATTGAAATTGGCAGATTTTGCTTTAGCTAGGATTGCTCTAACACTAGTCTCTCCACAGGAGTTGACTAGGACTTGAGAATCAAGCTAATTAGTCCACTTGACTTAACTAAGTGGGATTAAAATCCAATTCTCATCACATCTCATAAGGATAACAAGGACAGGATTTCCATTTCTTATACCTTGCCAAGAGATTTTATTATTATTATTTTATTTTACTTGTCATATAACATATTCCCACCTTACTTCCAAAACCCCCAATTTACAATCTTCATAACCAATAATAAGAACATACTTCCCTGCAATTCCTTAAGAAGACGACCCGAGGTTTGAATACTCGGTTATCAATTTCAAAGGGGTTTGTTACTTGTGACAACCAAAACGTTTGTACGAAGGGATTTCTGTCGGTTTAGAGACTATATATATAACGCGACTGTTTTTATGACATTCTTTACTGGCAAAAATCCCGACATCACTCTTCCAATCTCAATTCAAGATCCAAAGGAAGATAGCAAAAGTAGCAGAAAAAATGAAAATGAAATCAGAAAGCTTAATCCAACTCACAATTCCTTAGAATTATGCAGAAGAGAACAAAGATGAATTGTAGATCAAGGATTAAAACAGAATTCCTTCAATCTCTATCCACAATTCAAAAACAGAAAGCAAGAGATGCAAAATTGAGAACAAGGAGGAGAGAACTCAGCTCTCAATCCCAATTCCCTAATTCAAAGCTCAAAATCAAAATGAGAGTTCAAAAGTAAGCAAAAGGTAAAACCCCCCGGTTCTCTCTAAATCAAACTAAGTCCTATTTATCCACTTTCTATTTTTGATCTTCAGAATTTGGAGTGGGCTTCTCATTTGGTGAAGAGTTGGATCCAAAGTGGCAATTGAATTAAAATTGGACCCATGGTGCACCTCTAGGGGGCGTTCAGTTAACTAAACTAACTGAGCGCTCCAAGTCTTGGTCCCAGGCTCATTTGATGCGTGCAGCCTCCCCAGCATTGGCACTCAAATAACTAAACCTCACTGAGCACCCCTTTGTTACATAAGGCTCCAGCTTCGAATCCTTGTGAGGCCACCTTGGCTCCTTAATTGATGTAACTAGCGCTCAGTGAACAACACCTAACTTAGCGCCCCTTTTTTTCTTGAGAAAGCTCCAAGTTCGAACCATGTTGAGTGCACTTTTGGGGCAAAGTTTCCTTGTAGAATGGCGCTCAGTTGATTAACTCAACGCAGCGCCCTTTATGCTAAGTGGGAGCGCCCTTGTGTGCCTCCATAGTGCTCAGTTAGAAGGAGTTAACTCAGCCCACTTTTCTTTGAGTGGAGGCTTCTCTTCGAGACTTGGGGAGTGCAAATTCGGCCAATTTTCTTTTCACAAGGCAGCACTCAGTGAAGAAGTTTTAACTGAGTGCCCCTTTTGCTTTGGTGTAGCGCTTTTCTTTTTGGCTTGAGGCTCCTGGTTTGAATCCTGGTGGGTGTAAATTTGGTGCCAATTTCCTTGGCAAAGTGGAGTAGCGCTCCCCTTGGTTCTATCAGGTGCTTGGTTCGAGCCTTGGAGGTTGCATTTTGGTAATTTCCTTTGGTGAAGAGTAGCGCCCCTCATGCCTCATGTGCAAGGTTCGATCCTTGGCTAATGCACTCCTTGGTTTTGTGCTTTGCTTTTTTCTTGGAGATGCACGATAAAGGTAAAACAAGTTAACTGAGCGCCCATGCTTTCTTTGTTTCTTGTAGCGCTCAGTTAGTAAAACTAACTTAATGCCATAAGCCTTGGTGCTTCCTTGGTCATCCATGGCCTTGCCTTTGGTCATGCTTCCGCTGGCGCTCAGTTAGGTGATTTAACTGAGTGCCCTTGCCTCCTTTGTGCGCCACGCTTTTGTACCTTGGGTCACGCTTTCCAAAGCATGGCCTAAGGTCCAAAGCGTTCTTTATCTTCAAAAGCGTGCCAAAAATTCCTTTTTTTCATCATTTCTTCACCTATAAGTAATCAAAACAACCAATCAAAGCATCACCAAATTCACAAGGTTCATAAATCGCTCAAAAACTAACTAATTTTAGCTTAACCTCATGATTTAGTGTCAAATAAAGGATGGTTGATTGATTCAACAAAACCATACAAAACCACTTCAAATTACTTACTTCTAATGCAATAAAGTGAATAAAACCTAATGAAACAAGTAAAAAATTCTTGAAAAGCTAGCATAAGATGACTTGTCATCAAGAATCAAGCGTGATTGAATAGAAAACAGTAGTAATTGCATTAATCTATTAAAACACAGCAGAGCTCCTCACCCCCCACCTATGGATTTTAGAGACTCATGCCATAGAAGATACAATATGAAGTGTAAAAAATGTCATAAGGTACAAAATGAATCCCTAAAAGTAGTTTTTATACTAGACTAGTAACTTAGGGTTACAGAAAATGAGTAACTAGGTGTAGATAGTGGCAGAATTCCACTTCCGGGACCCACTTGGTGAGTGTTTGGGCTGAGCTTTCAAGCTTTCACGTGCATATGCCCAAAGTTGGAGTTAAATGCCACCCTGGGTGCCAGAATGGGTGTTTAACGCCAAGAATTATGCTAGTTCTGGCGTTTTACGCCAGAAAGTTTTAGGCTGGCTTTTAACGCCAGTTTGAGCTATCATATCTCGGGAAAAGTATAGACTATTATATATTTCTAGAAATCCCAAGATGTCTACTTTCCAACGCAATTAAGAGCGCGCCAATTGGGCTTCTATAGCTCCAGAAAATCCACTTCGAGTGAAGGAGGGTCAGAATCCAACAGCATCTGCAGTCCTTTTCCAGCCTCTGAATCAGATTTTTGCTCAGGTCCCTCAATTTCAGCCAGAAAATACCTGAAATTATAGAAAAACTCAAAAACTCATTGTAATGTCTAGAAATGTGGTTTTTGAATAAAAACTAATAAAAATATAATAAAAAGTAAATAAAACATACTAAAAACTATGTAAAAACAATGCCAAAAAGGGGTATAAATTATCCGCTCATTAGTAACCAACAGATGAGACTCATCAGCCACTAGAACAGGCATTCAGCATATGCATCTATGTGACATTATTTGGGTGTGCATATTATACTTGGTTTGCCAATGTGATTAATTATGTTTAATTGTTATTTGCTCTACTTGAAGTAACTGTTTTTTTGTGCTTGAACTTTCCTACTTGCGTTTGCGACTGAAACTCTGTTGGATTATGGTGGATTGGTTGTTGTTTGGATTGTTTGGGCCTAGGGCTATGGTTGATCATGAGGTGGGCCGAAGGCCGTGTTTGGTTTGTGTTTCTGGTTTTGAAAAGTATGAAAAACAAAACTGATTCAGCATAGACTTAATGAACCTATGCTTGGAATAGGTTGGTCATTCATGCTGTTAGGAAAAACCTTTTGAAAGGCTTTTGAATTTTGAAGAAATAAACAGTTTGCACTTTCAGAAAAGATTTCAAATTTTTAATGGTAAATCTTTGGGTTTTAAAAGGATGCATGAGATGGTTATTAATCACTATGCTTTAAAAAGAGTTTTATCTTCACGTATCCTATTATTGTAATTCTCTAAACTCATAGTGAGAACCTGCGAGGACGATGTTCTCATTCTCCTACAAGTATTTTCTTTTCAGGTTATGGATGACGAAGTTCGGAAGAGGTTACTTATTTCGTTTCTATTTAAATGTTGTGCTGTGTTGTATTAGTTACTTTTTCCCTCGCCTTTATCCTTACAAGTTTTTATAAGAGGTATAGGAATTTGATTATGTAATGGTTGTAAAATTATTAATGAGTATATATATATGTATCCTTTGTAAGTATTGATATTAGTATGGATGTATGTTATCTTTTAAAAAGTCTTTTGAGCGGAAATGCATTTTTTTAAGATTTAAACAGGCTCATATTTTAGTATTAAATATTAAAGAGTAGTCATAATACCCGAGCTATCAGAGTGGCGCAACCGGAAGTGTGACATTTTGATAGTTAGGGTGTTACATGAATCTTTTCTTCTTTTATATCTAACCTAATTGATTCATAAATTAAATTCAAAAACCTAATTAACTACATAAAATAAATCTTTTTGTTTGGACGTGGGGACCACTCTGGATGCAGGGATTGGCACCAAATGCCGGGCAGGTTGCGTTTGGCGCCACTTGAAGCACTGGAAGGCACAAGACACAAAGAGAATGGTGCCAAACTTAAGGAAGTGATGTTTGGCGCCTCAAGGAAGACTTTTTGATGCTAATTGGCATCAATCATGGCACCAAACTTGAAGTCGTGGTGTTTGGCGCCACCAAGGTGACTCATGGGTTGCTCTTTTGCATTGATCTGGCACCAAATGCCGTGACGTGGCATTTATCGTCGGCTCCTACTGTGTTTCTTCATCTTTTTGCCCCTCTAAGCTCTGCTAAACTTGCTTGAATGCTACCTGTAATAAATCAAATTTCAAAATAACTCCAAGTAGCATTCATGGTAGTTTATAGCATCTAAATCTCAGAATAATATAGCAAATCTACGTGTAAATTGCTAAAAAAATACAAGAAAGATGCTGACGTATCACAACACCAAACTTGAATTGTTGCTTGTCCTCAAGCAACTTAAACAATAGAACTTGAGATGTGGGTTTGCTTAAGAATTGATCTATCCATTACGTTCCTGTCTGTCCTCTAAATGGGGTTAATGACACTGTGATTATGAATAGTTTTAGCATCTCTCTATCTCTTGAAAACCTGATGACATCGATATCATACAAAACTAGAACCCAGATGGTGTTATGAACTCTCTCTCTTTTAACTCCTGATTAATCCTTGAACACAGTAATTTTCTCCCTTTTTTTTTCTTGGTGCTTTGCACCTTGAGCCTAGTTGTGACTCTAAATGTTTTGTTTCAAGTTTTGCTCGACACAAAAATACCACAAGCACTTAACCGAGGAACTCTTTGAGCTTGATCATTTTTCTTTAGATTCTTTTCAGTCAGTAGTGCTCAAAGCCTTTGGCTTCTCTTTAATTTCATTTGGCTTTGACTCTAAGTGTCCTGTCGAAAGATTTTTTGACACATTCACACCACAAGCATATAGCTAAAAAAATAACTCTTTTGAGCTTTTGATCAGTTAAACCTTCCTAGCCATTGATGCTCAGAGCCTTGAGGAAGACTTTCAATCCTAGTTCATTAGCTTTATCAAATACAATAAATGAATGCGAAGTGCTCGTGTCATACAATGCAGTTAATGTCTTGTCACCAATTTTCCACTTACCTCTCATCAGAGGATCCGACCTAGTCGCATCATTAGCATTCATAACAAACACACGGCCTTGTTGCTGGTTCTGACCCACATTATGATTCCTCCCATGAGTGCAATCCTTAGCAATATGTCCACGTAGTCCACAATTCAAGCATAAATCTCTTTCTCTCGCCTAGTGAAATTGATCATAGTTAGTCCTCCTGAAGTTTCCTTGACCCTGAGGATGCTAAGGGGCATGTCCACCCCTCTTGCAGTTCTGGGTTCTTAGTGGAAGATATTTCCCAAGACCTCTGTTATTTGTACCACCACAAGTATCTCTCGCCAAAGTCAACTTCTTGGCACATTCCTCTACAACTCTTGCTTTGTTCACCAATTCGGAAAACCTCCTAATCTCAAATGGAGCCACAACACTCATGATATTCTCCTCAAGCCCTCTTTGATATTTGATGCATTTCCAACCCTCATAGGACTCAAGGACACTTAGACATACCTTTGAGAACCTATAGAGTTCCTCGAATCTTTTGGTGTACTCAGCTAAATACATGAACCCTTGCTTCAGCTACATGAGTTCTAATTCTCTAGCCTCCCTCACTGATTCAGAATAGTACTTCCGGTAGAAACCAGTTTGGAATAATGCCCACGAAATATGCATATTTTGTTGCTACAGTAATTGACACTCTCGTTGCCACCAGTGCTGAGCTTCTCCCACTAGTTGGTACATTGCAAACTCTACGAATTGATTATCCAGGACATGCTAAACTTGCAACGCACACTCCATAGTTTGGAACAAATTATCTACTTTAGTAGGGATTGTTGATCCCTTGAATACCGACAGGTTAGATTTCAAGAAAACAGCTAACGTCATCGGGACGCCACCCAGGTTATTTCCGTTCCCTTCATCGTCTCCAATCCCATTTTCGGCTGGCCGACCTATCCTTTCCATAGCCTGAGTGGTTGCAGCAGCGCCTGCTTGCATAGTGTTAGCCAAGTTAGTCATCGCCGTCATGAATTCGGCATGGTTATCAGCTGGCAAATTATCCTCACCATCTATTTGAATACGTGTCTGACCTCACCCCCGTTCGCCATTCAGGTCCTATCCACATCAAACAACCGATATCAAGGTAATCAAATATCAAAAGAAATATTGACTTAGGGGGGTTTCTTCTCCAACACCTCAGCAAAAGAAATATTGACTTATAGTTTCTTGAGGATAGCCAAGAATTGAGCAATTTGCTCATCCTCAGTCTCCTTTTTCACGTTCAGGGGGTGTTGTGCTTCAGGCTCCTTCATCTCCATAGGGGCATGCATAAATGTAGGGGTGAGCACGGATCAGTTTGGTTCGGCTTCATGGTAAAATTAGAACCGAACCGATCAAAATATAACTGGTTCGGTTTGGTTTAGATTTGTTTTTTTTTTGTACATGTACCCGAACTAAACCAAACCGATTAAGAATGGATTGGTTTGGTTCGGGTAATTAGGTACCCGATGACTTTGAAATTCATAAAAAAAAATCAAATTTTTATTTTAAAAATTCAACAAGTACAATAAACATGTAACATCAATAGAAATAATCCAAACATGTTAAACACCAAATACATTAAAAACTAAACTCATTAAAATGCAATCATATTAACAGTGAATAATCTTTGTCTAATAGAAAAGTCATATATATATATATATATATTTATTTTTTTATTTAATTAATATATGATCCAGTTCGCGGGTTAGTTCAGGTTCTGCATCCCCAGAACCGATACCCAAACCAATCACTAACAAAGACTATCGGTTTGGTTCTGGTTGAACCCAATTACCCATTGGTTCCAGAACCAATTTAATTGGTTCAGTTCGAGTTTGGATGGGTAATCGGGTACCCGCTAACCGTGCTCACCCCTACATAAATGCACTCCCAGTCTCATCTTGAGCCTTGTTCTCCTTCAAATCCTCAGTAGCATGCCCCTCCTTGGTTTTTGCCTCC
>NC_029789.2:99045998-99050791 GCF_000816755.2 Arachis ipaensis | reverse complement strand
CTTTCCTTGGATTTATCTCTGTGTTACTAAGGAGAGTGTTAGGAGGTTTCTTAGTTATCCTGCTACTCAACTGACCTACTTGTATCTCCAAGTTCTAAATTGAGGACCGAGTCTTTGCCATAAAGCTATGAGTGGTTTTGGAGAGGTTATTAGAAACTTCTGTGGCTAAGTTAGAGAGGCTTTGTTGGGGTGTCTCCATCTGCTACTAAGAGGGTTGGAACTGTCTGTTGTTGAACCTATTTTGATTGGTTTCACCCTAATTGTTGAAGCCTTGTTGCCTCCCCTACTGCCCTCTCCACCCAAAGTTAGGGTGATTCCTCCATCCCTGATTAAAAGTATGTGCACAGGGATCATTGTTGGAATTTTTGGAAGAATTTTCCATATAATTCACTTCCTCCATAGTGGTCTGAGCAATGTCACCAACGTCTCCTTCATAGGGTGCATCTTGAATATTGATAGTTGAAACCTGCATCCCACTTAAGTGTTGGGAGATCATGCTAATTTACTGGGATATAAGCTTGTTCTGAGCCAAAATAGCGTCAAGTATGTCCACTTAATGACTCCTTTCTTCTGAGTAGTCCCAGTGTTCACAGGGTTCCTCTCAGAAGTGTACATGTATTAGTTATTGGCAACCATCTCAATGATCTCGTGTGCTTTCTCAGGTGACTTCTTCATGTGCAGTGATTCACCTGCAGAGTGATCCGGTGATATCTTGGCCATTTCAGAGAGGCCATCATAAAAGATCGCTATCATGGTCTAGTTTGAAATCATGTCGGAAGGGCATCTCCTGATCAGCTTGCTCAGCTTTTGGGGTGGAAAGAACTTGGCCAGAAATCCAGTGATCACCTTGTCCTATGTGTCCAATCTCTCCTTGGGTTGAGAATCCAGCCATAGCTTTGCTTTGTCCTTTACAGCAAAAGGAAAGAGCATGAGCTTGTAAACCTCAGGGTTCACTCTATTAGTCTTGACCGTGTCACAGATTTGCAAGAAATCAGAAATGAACTTGTTGGGTCCTCCTGCGGGAGTCCATGAAACTGATAGTTTTGTTGCACCAGAGTGACCAGTTGAGGCTTGAGCTTGGAATCACCAATGGCAGGTATGGATTTGCTGCGCCCATAGAAGTTCGATGTGGGTGCAGTGTGTGAGCCAAGAACATTCCTTGTGTCCTCTTCAGCGTCCGGATTGGCTGCCATAGTTGTCTCTTCAGCTTCCTTCTTGATGGATTCCGTGAAATTCTCTCCGACTCTGTAAGCTTGGGTTTGTTGCAAACACCGCCTTAAGGTCCTCTCAGGTTTTAGATCAAAATCAAGAAGACGTTTTTTATCCCTGTTCCTGCCCATAAACAACAGGAAACAAAGAAAAAGTGGGAGTCTCTATGTCAGAGTATAGAGAGCTCCTAGTGAGATATCCTAAAAGAAATAAAGTAAGATAAAGTAAACAAATAGAATTCAAAATTAAAGATGGAGGATTTAAATTAAAGATTTTCGAAAAATAAAAAAAGAAAGGGTTTAAAAAAAATTTTTTAATTTAAAAAGAAAGAGAAAACACTCAAGAAGCACCAAATTCAAAATTTGAATGTAAATGCAAATAAGATAAAGATGTAAGAATTAACCTAAAACTTTTGAAAATTAAAAAGAAAGGGTTTTTTAAAGTTTTCAAAATTTTAAAATGAATGAAAAAGAAACATTAAAGAAACACCAAACTTAAAATTTGAAATTAAATGAACAATATCTAAAATAGAATTTGAAAATCAAGGAAAAAATAAAAAAGATAAAGATGAAAAATCAAGAAAGATAAACAAGATATTCGAAAACTAAAAGGAAAATTGATTAAACCAAAAAAAAAATCACTAAAAGGACACCAAACATAAAATTTAAAAATAAGATAACTAAAACAAAGAAATTTGAAAATAAGGGAAAGATAGCTAAGATAATGATTGAAAATTGAGGAAAATAAACAAAATAAAGTTTGAAAATCAAGAAAGAAAAAAGAAGAACTAAAACACACCAAACTTAGAATTTGAAATTAAATGAAAATAAGATAACAAAAATTGAAAAGAAAGAAAAGATAACTAAGATAAAATCAAAAATTAAGAAAATAAACAAAATAAGAATCGAAAATTTTAAAATGGAAAAATAATTAAATAAAAATTAATAAAAGTACCTAATCTAAGCAACAAGAAAACCGGTAATTGTCAATTACGAACAATCCTCGGCAACGGCGCCAAAAATTTGGTGCACAAAATTAGAACTCGCACAACTTTATCGGCAAGTGCACCGGGTCATCCAAGTAATACCTCAGGTGAGTGAGGGTCGATCCCATGAGGATTGTTGGATTGAGCAAACAATAGTTATCTTGCTGGGCTTAGTCAGGCAAACAGTAAAGAGAGTTGTTGTTGAAAACACATAAGACAAGCAAATAAGAAACGCAATAAAAGGTTGGTGAGAGATCAATTTAGGAAAACAATTAAGGTCTCTACAAGTATAGCTCCCAACCGACAAGTAATGCTCAATCAAGTTTAAATACGGTTGTCACAAGTACAAACCCCAAAATAAACCAAAGTATTTAAACCTCGGGTCGTCTCTCAAAGGAATTGCAGTGAGGTATGCATATTATTGGTTATGGTATCCAAGGGGTTGGGTTAGTAAAAAAGGGGCACGAAAATAAACCAAGCAATTAAAGATAACAACTACTAAAAAGAGGCGTTCATGGCAAGGGTTGAGAATCTAGACTTTCTATCCTAATCATCAATCATATTAAAATGATTAAGAAGAGCTCATCCTATTTAGTCATCTCCAACATAGGAAGAATGTATAATGTTATCTTCACTTGAGAAAAAGTCAAATAAGACTAGTTAATCTCAATCCAAAAGTCCTAATCAACTTAATAATTAAATTAGCAAGAGATTAGAGTCAATGGAAATAATATTAACTAACAACTCTAGATCACAAATCTAAATTGGATATTAATAACTCAAGATTACCCAATTTTTCTTTCCAAGCCAAGAATGCTCAAAAACTACTCTAACATCCAACCAAGCATTTTGTCAAATACTTCGAAGGCATAAAAGCAAAGCATAGTAAAAGTGCAATAGTAAATCTACAACTACCAATTGCAAGAAATTAACAACAATAGCTCAATTAAACATCAATAACATGAAAACATTGATGACAAGTCATCTTATGATAGTTTTACAAGCATTTTTCACTTGTTTCATTAGGTTTTATGCACTTTCTTGCACAATAAGTAAGTGATTAGAGTGGAATTTCATGATCATTTTGAATCAATCAAATATCATTTATTTTACACAAAATCAAAAGGTTTATGCTAGAATTAATTGATTTTATGAATGATGTAAGGACTTGTGATTTTGGTGGGACTTTGATTGCTTGTTTGGTTGCTTGTAGGTGAAGAAATGAGGAAAGGAGGAGGCAAATCAAGGAAGCGTTACGTTCACAAAGAGAACGCCACGCCCAGCAACATTTTAGAGTAGCGTTCACTTTCGAAGTGAGCGCCACACTCACTAAGTTAACTTTTTTGGGTTTTTCAAGTTGGGAGGCCATCCTACGCACTAAGCAGCGCTCGAATAGCTAACTGGGCGCTCACTAAGGGAGCGCCAGTTGAAGAAAATGCACACCAAATGGTGCAGCGCTTGAAGAACGAGCGTAATGCTCAATAAAGGAGTGCCAGTGAGAAGAAGCGCACCAAAGGGTAGCGCTCAAATAGCTAGCGCATCGCTCACTAAGAGAGTGCTAGGAAGAAAAAATGCGCACCCAAGGATAAAGGAACGTAGCGCTGACGTTTGGGATTTTTGCCAGTAAAGAATGTCATAAAAACAGTCGCGTTGTAGATATAGTCTCTAAACCGACAGAAATCCCTTCGTACAAACATTTGGGTGTCACAAGTAACAAACCCCTTTGAAATTGATAACCTAGTATTCAAACCTCGGGTCGTCTTCTCAAGGAACTGCGAGGAAGTGTGTTCTTATTATTGGTTATAAAGGTTGTAATCGGGGTTTAGAAGGTGAGAAGCAAGTAATTTAAATGACGAGTGAATTAAATGGCAAGTAAAAATAGATAATAACTGTAAAATAACTTTTGGCAAGATAAGGGAAATTAGAAGTCCAACTTAGTTATCCTTCTCAACAATAATGAAAGTTGTATCTTAATTCCACTTGGTCAACCTTTACCAGAGCAAAGGAAAGTCAAGGGACTAATTAAATTGGCCTTTGAATCCTAATTATTTCCTAAGAAAAGGTTGGGATTATTTAAGTTCAACTCAATTAGCAAGGTAACGATTATCAATTATGTTGAGTTTAATAACTGTTGAGTTACTGAATCCTTAACCAGAACCAAAAGGGGAAAAAATAAAATTGCTGGAATAATAAAAATATCCTTAGATGGGACACAATGATAACTTAAATCAAAGAGAACAATCATAAACTGAAAATACCTCAAATATCATTAATTCAAATAACGGTCTGTAACATGAGAGAATTCATAAATCAAATTATAATAATCTCAACTAAATCTAAATCATTGAAAGGTGAAAATATGTGAGCTCCCTTTGAATTGGTGCATTCCCACACTTTATAACCTCTGGTCTATGTTGTCTGTACTTGGATCTGGGCCAAAAAGGGCTTCAGAATTCGCTGGGGGCGTATTCTATAATTTCTGGTGCGTGGCCTCTGTCACGCGTCTGCATGGGTCACGCGGTCGCGTCATTTGGAGCTTTTCCTTGCCACACGGTCGCGTCAGTCATGCGGCCGCGTCGCTGCTGATTCGTGCTTGGCA
>NC_029789.2:99039757-99045961 GCF_000816755.2 Arachis ipaensis | reverse complement strand
TAGCTAAGTTAATTCACATTCTCAAGGAGTTGTGTATATATATATAGCCAACCCTTAAATAATAAAGCACTTTAGCAAATGAGATGGGAAAGAAAACATTGTACAAACTTGTAAAACAATTAGTAAATTTTAAGCACAGATATATGTTGATGAGTTATTGAACCCTCACTGGATTTTGTGTTTACTCTCTAGTCACTCAGTGTTTATCGGGTTTATTCACTCTATTTTTCTTTTTATTCTTAATTTCTACAGCTTTGTTTTTCATCTAACCAATCAACAATTATAGAATATAGTCATACCAAAAAGTCATGAGGTCTTAATTAAGGTTGTAATGGGGCCAAGGTAAAGGTAAGGATTTATGTATAGGGTTAAGTGAGCTAATAAGCGAATCCCTAATTAGACTAAGATCTCACTCAACATACACATCTAGTAAAATAAAATTTCTTTACCTAATTTCCCATAATTTCCCACTTATTGTTACATGCTCATGTTTCACTTTTTATTTTATTTTTTTCTATTCTATGTGCATTGTTTTCATTGGGGAATTTCCTTTTTGTATTCCCTTTTATTTAGATGCTGAAAAATAACTTTTTTTTTATGCACATGATAATTAAATCACTTAGATTTTCTCATGAGCATGCTTCCCAAATTTTTTTTTATTCCTTTTTACTTTTTCTACCCTTTTGTTTCTATTACCCATGTTCCCAAAAGGTCTCCCACATTTAACTCTATTCATAATTTTCTATCTTAAGCTAACTAAGGATTCACTTGGGATTTTCCTTTGTTTTTCTGCTTAAGGCTAGTAATTCGGCTAAATAGAATAAAGGGGTTTTAAAAGGCTCAAGGGGGTTAACAAGAATGATGTAAAAGGTAGGCTGATTTGGGGTGAGTGAGCTAAAATCAAATGATGGCCTCAATCATTATCTTCGTATGTATCTATTCTATATTCTATAATTGGACATATAAATTAAAGCAAAGTAAAGAACATCAGAATAAAAAGAAATGTGACACACAGAAATGAAATTATGGTTTGAATGCAACCATACAATTTAAGCTCAAGACTCACAGGCTGTGTGTTCTCTAACTCAAGCATCATATATCATTCATATATTGTATGTAGGTTTAGTTAAAAATTCCCATTATTCCCTTGAAAAAAAATTATTTAGGGTAGCTTTTAAAGTTTTAATGTTCATCCTTGATGAAATGTTGTCAAATAACATGTAATGCTATATATACAAGGTGTGGGTTATTTTGATTCTGTTAAAATTTCTAGTTTACTTCCTTTTATATTTTTCTATTTAAACTATACTATCTTATGCTAAAAAGGGTAAACTATACTAATTAATCCACTAACAAATCAGAATTGTAAACTAAACTAAATAACTAAACTAAACTAAATAACTAAAATATGAACAAAAAATGCAAAATGCAGAAAATAGAGTAAAATACACAAGTAGCAATGTATAAGTACTCAGAAAATAACAGTAAAAGAAAAAGAGAAAAATACAGAAAAAATATCCAAAATAAAAGAAAAAGTATGTAGTGGTTCACCAAAATAAACGCCAGAGATGGCGACCTCCCCACACTTAAAATGAAGCATCGTCCTCGATGCTCAATCAAGCCTGGTGTGAAGGAGTGTCATCAATGGTAGGGATGGTAGTTGGAGTCTCCGTGGCGGTGGTGGGCTGAGGGTCTGGCTGCTGTGGAGGTGGGACGGACTGGAGCGGGATCTCCGAATCTGCAGCCTCTATCTGGGGCATAACCTCCTGATGCGGGGCAGCCTGCTCTGTGGCTGCCTGCTGATGAGTCTCCGCCTGGGAATGAGGCTCCTCCTCGTGCTCATCCTCCTCCTCGTGCTCATCCTCTGATGGCCTTGAAGGGGTGTCGGGCTCGGAGGGGATGTCGGCGCCCTGTCTGATCATCATCTTCAGATGGGAATAGCGTCGCCTGCTGCGGCGCTTTAATCTCTCATATCGGCGCCTGTTACGGCACTCCATCTGATCAAGCTGGCGGAATAGACGGTGCACGAGGCGATAGACCGGCTCAGAGGTGGGTGGAGGTGCAGTGGTGGCAGCAGGGGCAGCTGGGGCAGCTGTGGATGAAGAGGGTCCAGCAGACGGAGGGGCTGTCTCATTAGTAACAGTGACAGGTGGTGGTCTGTAGCCCAAGGCAAGGAAGTTCCTGCTGTGCGGGATGATCTTCCTGCAGTCCGCTGCTGGTGGTCGCTCATCGGCATCCTCCCAAGGCACATCAGCCTGACGGCCTAGCCGTGTAACCAGGTAAGGAAAGGGGAAGGTGCCTCGGATGTGGGCCCTGGCCATATAATACCGGATAAAACAAGGCAGATAAATGTCCTTACCCTCCAGCACACACCAAAGGAGGGAGATCATGGTAGCCGGGATCTCCGTCTCGTGAGTACTCAGCATCACAAAATTACTTAAGATCTGATGCCATAGCCGAGCCTCATCATTTAAGTACACTCTCTTGATCCCTCTAGGCATAGTGGTGTTCTGACCCATCTCCTAAGGAAGAGCAGGGTCGAGAGCTATCCTTGCCTTCACAGCATCCCAATCAAACCGCATCTGGTCCATGTCCTCCTCAGCCTGTGCAAAACCATCTGGCTGATCGGACTTGGCTGGGAGCTGGAGAATGGTCTCTATGGCCTCCTCAGTGACCAGAATTTGCTTTCCCCTCAGGTTCACTGCATCTAGGGTAGTAAGGTAGTAGTTGCAATAGAATTCCCATACCCAAGATGCATTGGCCTCTGTCAGTGGTCTCTCCAGAAAGAACCAGCCCCTTTGCTTGATTTTCTCAGTAGTGTACTGCTGGAGGGCCTCTGGAATCTTCAAGGTACGTTCCAGGTATAGATTTCTAGAGTTTGCAAAAGCCGGGTACTTCAGTTCACAGTACCGATTTGCAAATTTTATAGGATCATTTGCAGGAAGCAGCTGGTTAGCTTTCTCCTGCGGTGTGAAGTTCTTCTCCTGCCATGATGAATCGTGCATTAGAGCAATGATGGACTGGGAGGAATCTCCTCTCTTGCGCTTGCCAGTGGCCTTGCCTTTACCTTTCCTGTGTGAGGCAGACATCCTGAAAAATAGAAAATTAGGAATGGATAAAAAATAGGAAAGCAAATAGGCAATTAAACAAAGGAAACTCAAAGCGGTAAGGGAGAAATAGAATAAGGAAAATGAGTAATTGAGATGAGATTGAATGAATGTTAAATGGAAAGAAAATAAGCAATATGCCATGGTTAGAAAGTTAGAGGAAAGTGAAAATAATCAGAAAAGAGACCAAAAGGGTTAGTATGGTTAGGATTTGAAAAAGAAATTAGTAAATTAAAAACAGTGAGTTAGTAAAGCGCGGGTTAAAGTAAGTGGCATAGAGAAAAAACCATATAACAAGGATTCATAGGTAAGAATAGAAGTACTCATAATTGAACAAGCAGTTTATGAACCAGGAAATCAAAATGGGTGAGAAGGTCTGCCATAGCATTCATGTAGTGGTTTGGGTAAAGCAGAGCAAAACAGATTTCAGAAATGCCAAACCAAAACATGAATGAAAACAAATTTAAAAAATTTGGGCAGCATTCCGGCTAAAATTGGATTGTCCCGGAAAATAAACAGCAATTTAATCAGTTCATATGAATTAAAAATAAAGCTGCATGTACAAAGATATAAAATAAATATAAAAACGCAATGTAAACAGCAGCAACATACAAGAAATGCAGCATATGAATCAGGATTATAGCAGCACGGAGATGCACATATGATAAAACATAAGTAAGAACAGTGCAAATAAACAGACCTAGATCCACTAACCACAGCCTAAGCTACCTAACAACCTAAAAATCCACTAAGACTATCTATCCTAATCATGAACATAAACGGAAAAAATACAGAAAAATAACAAACAGATAGAAAGGGCTGCGTATTGCGGAACCTGGTAAGCGGAAGGGGTGGAACAGGGAAGAAGGTGGCGGAGAAAGGGTTTAGGTTAAGTGGCGGAGGAAGAGGATAGGGGTGGGAGGTGGGGGTTGGGGTTGCTGGCTGAAGGGGTGTGGCGCGGTGGATGGCCGGCGGTGGTGGGCGGTGGTGGTGGCGAGCAGCGGTGGAAAGGGGAGGAGAGAGGAAGAAAGAAGGAGAGAGAAGGGGAGGGGGTGGTACGGCGGCGGTGGCGGGTCGGCGGCGGCATCTGGGTGATGGTGCGGTGGCGGCTGGAAGGGGAAGGGTGGTGGTTGGAGGGAGAGGAGGCAGAGAAGGGGAAGAGGGTTGGGGGTGAGGGCTGCACGACTGATAGGGTTCGCGGGCTGGGGGGGTATATTTTCGAATCCACGTGGCCGCGTGGGGCACGCGGTCGCGTGGTTGGGACGAGAATGGGAGTGACGCGATCGCATGGGGTGCGCGATCGCATGAGAGGGGGGAAAGAGGGGTGACGCGATCGCATGGGTCGCGCGATCGCGTCGCTGGAAGTTGTGCTAAACGCACGACTCCAGTGCCATTTTAGCGCAACTCTCTGTCTCCTTTTGGGGTGATGTGCAATCCATGCGACGCGATCGCGTCGCTCACGCGGTCGCGTGGGATTGGTATTGGGTAAGTGACGCGATCGCATGGGGCACGCGATCGCGTGGGCTAATTTGTGCGAAACGCACAAGGGCCGCACGATTCTAGCCCAACTTTCTGTTCGTTGGATCCTTATGCCGATATATATATCACGCGGCCGCGTGGGTCACGCGGTCGCATGGGTGGTGTTTTTCGCGATATGACGCGATCGCATGGGGCATGCGGTCGCGTCATGCAACCCTTTTTTTTTTATATATGCATGAAAAGTGCAGAATGCAATGACTATCATGGACGCTTATGCATGATTCCAGGTTTAATAAATTAAAATGAAAAAGGAAAAATGAAAGCAATTAACAAGAAATAAATTGAAAAAGAAGCGACCATACCATGGTGGGTTGTCTCCCACCTAGCACTTTTAGTTAAAGTCCTTAAGTTGGACATTGGAAGAGTATCCTGTTATGGTGGCTTGTGTTTAAATTCGTCCAAAAATCTCCACCAGTGCTTGGAATCCCAATAGCCTCCGGGGTCCCAAACTAGGCATGTAAAGCTTCTGAGCAGCTTCAAATAACCTTTTAGGCTCCTGGGGTAGCAAATGTCAGAATAAACCTCAGGATTCTAAGCCTTGCGTTTAAATCCGCCTCTGTCTTGGTCTACATGTCTCCATCCGGGCGGCTTAAAAAGTAGAATCTCACCGTGGTGACCAAACGTTCTCTGTGATCCATGCAATTGAGCATGATACCAATCCGTGTACTTCAAGGTGAAGCGTGGTACCTTACTGAACCTGGTGCACCAACTCTGAATACGAGCCATTTCCCTCTTACTCTTAAAGCCACAGAGAGCTCTAAGCTGGCCATCTGTTTCAAGCAAACCATATTCAAGTGAATAAGTAAAATTATAAGTTAAGGATTGTACCCACTTGAAGCTTGTATTGGGTGGTAATGGCCTTGAGATAGGTGTTTTTGGTGGTTCTGCAAGTTCTGTTTCCTTGTGTTCTTCTGTGAATTCTTCCACTTCCTTGCAAAGATCTTCAATTGTATCTGTATCCTGGTCAAAGTCTTCTATGTCTTCCTGATCACTCGAGTCATAGATTGGAGGTTGAGAGAAATCTACCTCTGCATCATCTTCATATTCACTTGGGGAAGATTCTTCGATCTCAGAGAATTCACTTGCGGACGCAAGTTCGTCACTAGGAGAACTAGACTTGTGACTATCATCATCAAGGAAATTTGCTTCTTGGATTATTCCATCTGATTCTTCGTAAACGACTTGCCTTGGAGATTGTACGGTATCCTCCTTAGCATCAACTGTGGCATCTCGGACGGAGTTTTCCTCAATTCTGTATTCCCAAGGTAGTTCAGCATCGCCTAGATCTTCAACCAATTCTTCTTCTTGAACAATGACAGCATCTTCCACTTGTTCTAGTACGAATTCATTTTCTGTCTTGTCCACTGGAGTCTCTAGTATTTTTTTCATGCTACGCTCTTCATTGGGCTGTCCACATGGGGCTGTGGTTGATCCTTGTATACTTGAGTGCCTAGTGGCCCATTGAATTAGTGCTTGTTCCAGTTGTTGAATGGTTGTTTGAAATTTAGTTACTGTTTCTTTTAGGCGATCCTTTGCTTCGCGGTTTGCCAGACTTGGA
>NC_029789.2:99026640-99039716 GCF_000816755.2 Arachis ipaensis | reverse complement strand
ACGCCATTTTGACGTTTGGGATTTTTGCCAGTAAAGAATGTCATAAAAACAGTCGCGTTGTAGATATAGTCTCTAAACCGACAAAAATCCCTTCGTACAAACGTTTGGGTGTCACAAGTAACAAACCCCTTTGAAATTGATAACCGAGTATTCAAACCTCGGGTCGTCTTCTCAAGGAACTGCGAGGAAGTGTGTTCTTATTATTGGTTATAAAGGTTGTAATCAGGGTTTAGAAGGTGAGAAGCAAGTAATTTAAATGACGAGTGAATTAAATGGCAAGTAAAAATAGATAATAACTGTAAAACAACTTTTGGCAAGATAAGGGAAATTAGAAGTCCAACTTAGTTATCCTTCTTAACAATAATGAAAGTTGTATCTTAATTCCACTTGGTCAACCTTTACCAGAGCAAAGGAAAGTCAAGGGACTAATTAAATTGGCCTTTGAATCCTAATTATTTCCTAAGAAAAGGTTGGGATTATTTAAGTTCAACTCAATTAGCAAGGTAACGATTATCAATTATGTTGAGTTTAATAACTGTTGAGTTACTGAATTCTTAACCAAAACCAAAAGGGGAAAAAGTAAATTGCTGAAATAATAAAAGTGTCCTTAGATGGGAAGCAATGGCAACTTAAATCAAAGAGAATAATCATAAACTGAAAATACCTCAAATTATCATTAATTCAATTAGAAATCTGTAACATGGAATAATTCGTAAATTATAATAATCAATTCAAATGTTGGAATAAATAAATAAAAGTAAAACTAAAAGAACATTAAACCTGGATCCAGAGTTACTCCCAAAACAAGAAGAAATCCTAAATCCTAAAAGAGAGAGAGAGAATATCTCCCTCTCAACTAAATCTAAATCATTGAAAGGTGAAAATATGCAAGCTCCCTTTGAATGGGTGCATTCCCACACTTTATAACCTCTGGTCTATGCTGTCTGTACTTGGATCTGGGCCAAAAAGGGCTTCAGAATTTGCTGGGGGCGTATTCTGTAATTTCTGGTGCGTGGCCTCTATCACGCGTCCGCGTGGGTCACGCGGTCGCTTCATTTGGAGCTTTTCCTTGCCACGCGGTCGCGTCAGTCATGCGGCCACGTCACTGCTGATTCGTGCTTGGCACGCGATCGCGTCATCCATGCGATCGCGTGGATACCAGTTTCTTTAAAGCTCCGTTTTGCTTCCTCCTTCCATTCTAGTATGTTTCCTTTTTCATCCTTTAAGTCATTCTGCCTTTAGAAAATTTGAAACTACTCAACACACTAATCACGGCATCGAATGGAAATAAAGGTAATTAAAATAATTAATTTTTAAAGCTTAGAAAACATGTTTTTCATTATATGACATAATAAGGAAGGGAAAGTAAAACTATGCAATTAATGTGAATAAGTAGGTGAAAAGTTGAATAAATCACTCTAATTAAGCACAAAAGAACTCATGAAATATGGGTTTATCAAGCGCTCATTTAGTGAACTGAGCGTTCCCCTGGGAGCAACCAAGCACCCCTGACCCACTTCAAACAATTGCCACTCAGATCTACTTCTTCAAGGCCAAACCAAAAAAGCCAACTCCAAATGCTTAATGACTGGAAATAGAAAGTGTATAAATAGGAGCAAATTTGATTTGAAGAGGACCTTTTTTTTTTTTTACCTTTTGCTCTCTTTTAATTTTCTTCTTAGAATTGGAGAATTTGGGGAATTGGGATAAGATCTATTTTTCTTTCTGTTTTGTTTTTTCTTCTGCAACTTCTATTTTCTGTTTTGGGTTCTAAACTCAGATTGAGGAATTGGACTGAAATTCTTCATCTGAGAATCATCTTTTGCTTTTCCTTTTTATAGTTCTAAGAATTGTGGATCTGATCTTAGTTGTTTCTTTGATTTTCTTTCTTCTGAAATTTTTCATTTCTATTTTGGTTCTTCTGCAATCTCTCTTCATCTCACACTTCTTTAATTTACTGCACTTTACATTTTCCAACTCAGTTTTAAATCCCAGTACCCAAATCCCTTTATTCTTCATGCAATTTAAGTTTTCTGTCAATTTAGATTCAGCAATTTAAATTTCTTGCACTTTAAGTTTCAGTTATTTACCTTTCGTGCACTTTAAGTTTCAGTTTGTTTACTTTCTTGCACTTTAAGTTTCCGCAATTTACTTCTTCTGCACTTTAAGATTTTGTCAATTTACCTTCTCCCTTTTACTTTCTTGCAATTTTACTTCTGTTAATCAAGTTTCACTCAAATCATCAAATATTCGCTTAACTAAATTCATCACCATACTAAAGTTTCTCAATCCATCAATCCCTGTGGGATCGACCTCACTCTTGTGAGTTATTACTACTTGATGCGACCCGGTACTCTTGGCGGTGAGTGTGTGGAAATCTAATTTTCCCTCATCAAACATAAAATTGCATTAAATGAAAATCCAAATCCAACAAAGTGCATGAACATAAAAATGACATAAAAGGAAAATTAACAAGAGAACTAAGAAGAATAAAAATGTAAGAACAAGAAATTATAAAGAAAACAAGATGAAAATAAGGATCTAAACCTAGATCTAAGTGAAATTACCCTAATTCTAACCTAATTCTAGAGAGAAAAGGGAGCTTCTCTCTCTAGAAAACTACCTACAACATGATACTAAGCTAATCTAATTGCTCCCCCTTGACCCATCTTGAATTCTACATGAAATAGCCTCAGAAATGAGTTGGACTTGGGCCTGAAAAGCTCAAAAATCGCCCCCAGCAAATTCACTTTAAGTGAGTCATGTGCCGCTTGTCACGCTTGCGCGTCGCTGGCCAAAATTCCTCCTCATGCGTATGCGTGGGTGACGCGTGCGCGTGGCCATGAATTCTCCAAATGCTCATTTCTTCATGAATTCTCCACTTTGCATGCTTTTCTCTTCACTTCTTCCATCCAATACTTGCCTTATGGATCTGAAATCACCTAACAAACATATCAAGGTATCGAATGGAATTAAGGTGAATTAATTTAGCTGTTTTAAGGCCTAAAAAGCATGTTTTCACATTTAAGCACAAATTTAGAGAGAATTATAAAACTATGCTATTTCATTGAATAAATGTGAGATAGATTGATAAAATTCCCTAATTTAAACACAAGATAAACCACAAAATTGGGGTTTATCAAACCTCCCTACACTTAAACCAAGCATGTCCTCATGCTAAACTCAAGAAAGAAACAAAGGGTATCGACATTTATTCAATGCAAACTATCTATATGCAATCCACCTACATGCACCTATCTAAATGAATGCAACTACTTGGTCAAAATAAATCAATTTCCAAAAATACAGATATAAACATAAGGGCTAAAGGTATTAACAACCAAGTCAAATCCACAATTGATTGAGTTATTGAAAAGATTTTACAAACTTGCAAGAAAGGAGATGATCATAGGTGAGAACATGCAATTGAGCGATCAAACCCTCACCGGATGTGTATCCGCTCTAGTCGCTCAAGTGTATAGGGTTGATTCACTCAATTCTCCTCTAATCATGCTTTCCAAAATTTGTTTTTCATCAAACAATCAACAATTATTCCATGCATAGATACAAATATCATGAGGACTTATCCATAGGTTGTAATGGGGCTAGGGACAAGGTAGGATTGTTTTGGTCAAGTGGACTAGAATTTGAATCTTTCATTAACTTAAACTTCCCACCTAACCTATGACAACCTATATAATTTCAAAGCTAACCTAACTGCCCATTCTTCACTTTTTCACACACTCATGCATTCACTTTTTTTTATCACAACCCATATGTATTGATTATTATTGAACTTCACTTTGGGAATTTTTGTCCCCTTTTTTATTGGTTCCTTTTTCTTTTTCATTTTCTTTTTCTTTTTCTATTTTTTTCTTTTTCTTTTTCTACACATTTTTTTCTTTTGTTTTTCTCATTTTTTTCCTTTTGATGAATTATATACAAAGGTACCAATGCATATGGTTTAAACATTTAATGCATGAGTATGTACCCAATTCCCAATATTTTCCACAAAAATACCAAAAACACACTTTTATCTCTACCCAGTGTTCCTAAGTTTTCCACACTTAAATGATAAACACTTTCATTAGCCTAAGCTAATCAAAGATCCAAATTAAGGACATTTATTATTTTTCGCTTTAAGGCTTGTAATGTGCTAAAATTAAGAACAAATGGGTTTAGCATAGGCTCAAAGTTGATTAACAATGGAAGATAAAAGGTAAGGTCATTTGGGTAAGTGAGCTCAATGAAATGAAGGCTTCAATCATATAAGTGCATTCATACACAAAATAATGGACATAAAGAATCCAATAAATCAAATATTACAATCATAGAAAGAGAATAATGCACACAAGAATGGAAAATAGTGGCTGTATGATGTAACCACACAATTAGGCTTAAACTCACATGCTTATGTTCTTAGCTCAAAAACATGATCCATAATATATAGTTAAAGCAAGTTCTAAAAAAAATTTTTTCAAATCAATTGGGGTGCCCTATAGATAAATTTCTTGAAAAATTTCATTATTTTGACTAAGCTTATTATATATGTATATGCAAACTAAGGAAATGCAACAAAAATTCCTAAAAGACCTAAAAGATGAAAAGCAAAAGTGTTAGAATTAGAAATTTGTCACCCAAAAATGGCCGATTCGGTCGAACGACCTCCCCACACTTAAAAGTTTGCACCGTCCTCGGTGTATTCAAAGATGAGCAAGGGGGTACGGTGACTACACAGGTTGCCACCTTCAGCTGGTGGATCAACCGGCTACTGCGCGTTCTTTTTCCCGCTTCTGTCTTTGCTTATGATGACTCACCCATGAAAAATAGAAAATAGCACAGTAAGATATGAAAATGTAAAAGCAAGGAATCATATATTGTTGGAATGAGGTAAGAACCTCTAGAATGGAGTGAGTGAATTAGTGTGACATTAAGGAAGAGTAGTGTGTGAATTCTAAGTTGCATGCTGTTTAGAACACACACTTTGATATTAAAAGTTATATCACAAGTACACAAAAGAAAGCATATGCTCCACTCATTCTAGTGTGCTTGAAATACTTCAAGGAAACTTGTAAGTTAAGATAACCAAACAAGCAATAAAGAAGCATAAAAGCATTCAAGCTAATAATCAAGCAATTATGAATTGGATAATGCATGTGCATTGATTGATGTGCAAGGAAACTTAATGAACCAAATGAAATATAGAGCTCACACATCAAACAATGACACATATTGAAGTTTGTTTACAACACCTAAGTGACATATAGGTGGAACATATAGGTGGAACACATAGGTGCTATGGAACTTAGGAAAAAGAAGACAAAAGTGAAAATCAATCACATAGCAAGCATGGTCCACAAAGCCTTAAAAAGCTCAAAAATATGTCACTTAGGTAAGCTTACGATCCAATTTCACAATTCCACAATCTCAACGCATGAAATAGGTGATGTGAATAAGGGTCAATCATAAACAAGCATCACCTAAAAAAATGCATTAATAATACACAATTGCCTCATCATGGATGATGAATGCTTGGTGGCCAAAACATGCAATTCAAAAGAGTTAAAATGCTTGAAGGCAATTCACAAGTACTTGGTATGCACAATCATTAAGCATGAAGAGTTCAAAACCAAGTAACAGACTACAACCTCAAGAAAGGAATCCAACAATGAATATCAAAAATAGTTATGCTAAAATAGTATTCAATTAATAATAAGCAGCAATAAACAACAAACAAAATTAGTAATCCAACACTTATCATGAAAACAAAAATTAAACTAACTAAATAACTGACTAACTAAAAGAGTTGGTGATAGATGGTGATTGGTAGTGTTGGATGATGGTTGAAGGGGGGAAAGAAAAGAGGAAAAGAGAGAAAAAGGAAAGAATTGGAAAGAAAAGAAGAAAAGAAGAGTGGTGAAACAGGGCAGAGTCACGCGTACGCTTCGTGTCATGCGTACGCGTGAGTTGCAGAAGTGAGCTGCGACACGTACGCATCGGCGACGCGCACGCGTGAGTGAAGAGAGAGACACGCGTGGGTGAAAATTATGCCAGAGGCACAATTTCAGCACACTCTACGCACAACTCTCTGGTTTTTGTACTGGCCCTGAAAAATTTGGATGTCACGCGTACGCATGGGCGAGTCGTACACGTGAGTGGTCGAAAAACTTGGGGTCACACGTACGCGTGGCTTGGTGCTCTGTTTTTCAAAATTTTTCAATTTCTTACACCAAACCAAGCATTCCAAACCTCCAAACAGCTACCAAAACACGATAAAACCTTATTTAACATACTAGACTACCAATTAAACTCAACTAACTAAATAAAACATGAAATTAAACTACTTTAACAATATGTACAAAAAAGGAAAATGAAAAAGATGTTACCATGGTGGGGTGTCTCCAACCTAGCACTTTTATTTATAAGTTGGACTTATGGGGAGCTCTCATCAACGTGACTTATGCTTGAATCCATCCTTGAACATCCACCAATGCTTGAATATCCAATAGGCTCCATCATTCAAAATTAATAGCTCCAAGCTTTGATGGAGTTCTTCACAAACCATGAGCTCCCAAAATTGTTCCTCTTCTTGTAATCCAAGATCCCACACTTTATTTTCACACCCGTCTTCAAGTCAATATCATTGTTCCATTCGGGTGGTTTAGCCTTGAAATTCTCACTTAAACTTCCAAACAACTTCCTAGACCCCTTCAATGTAGCATGACTCCAACCCTTGAAACTCAACTTTGAGCATGCAACCATCATGAACCTCGAGTGATGTTTTCAACCACTAACCATCTCCCTTTTACTCTTAAATCCACAAAGAGCTCTAAGTTGACCATCCATCTCAAGCAAACCATATTCAAGTGGGATAATAAAGCTTAGAGATAAGAGATTTACCCACTTGAATGAAAGGATGGATGGTGATGGCTTGGGAGAGGTGTCTCCAATGGTCTTGCAAGCTCCACTCCCTTGTGTTATTCCTTGACAACTTTCACCTCCTTGCAAGCTTCTTCAATTTCAACCTCTTCCTTTTGGTAGCTTTCTTCCAATTCAATCTCTTCTTCATTCCTTGCGAAGGGTATCAGAGGTTGTGCACATTCTTCTATGATCTCAATTTCATGTCCAATGGGGAAGGATTCAATTATAGATAGAAATTTATCAATAATTGAATCCATCTCTTGATCAAGCTCTTCAAAGTCTTCAACCATGATATGCTTTGGAGGTTGTACACCCTCCTCAACATCACTATCAAGCTTCTTGGAAGAGGGCTCTATAATTCTACATTCCTATGGACTTCCAACATCTCCTAAATCTTCAACCATTCCTTCCGACTCAATTGTCTCAACTTCCTCCCTTGGTTGCGATTCTTGCTTCAACTCCTCTTCTTCACCTTGAAGCTTCAAGTTCACTCCCTCATTATGCTCCTTGGTTGATCCTCCACATTCGTCAATGGGAGTACTTGGGATGTATAAGCTTAGGTGGGAGGCCATGTGGTTAAGGGTTTCTGCCGTGGTAGTAACCATGACTTCTAACTTCTTCAGCTCCTTTTGCTTCTCTTCTTGCCTTTGGATATAAGAGCTAATATCTCTTTGTTATTCTAGCATGAAGGCATTGAGAGCTTCATCCATTGGAGGCAGTGGTGGAAGAGAGGATTTATTATTTGGGAGAAAGGATTCATAATTGGAAGGTGGTTTATCTTGGTAAGGGTATGGAGATGATGTATATCGAGGTGGTTCTTGGAAGTAATTGTGTTAGAATTGTTGTGGTTCTGTGTATGGTTCATATGGCTCATAAGGTGGTTGGTATGGTGGATAAGGATTAGGGTCATATAGAGGTGTTTGGTGGTAGGAGACTTGTGAGTATGGTGGTTCAGGACTATATTGAGGAGGGGTTCATAGGTATATGGTGGTGGTTGTTGATAATCACAAGGAGGTCCACCAGAGCCATCCGATTGGTATGCATCTTGGAATGGCTCTTGCTCATAGTACATTTGGGAAGGTTGTTGCCAAGAAGGTTGATCAATTCCTTAAGACTCCTCCCATCTTTGATTGTTCCATCCTTGATGTATGTTGTCAGTACAATTCCCATTCTCTACAACATAGTTGTAACCACACTCAGCCAAAATGGTTAGAATTCATAGTGACAAATAAAAATAAAAGCTAACAAAAATAATGGAAGTAAACTCCTAAAACTAGCAACAACTAACAAAGAAGCAAAAGGCAAACATATTCACAATATTCACATATATACAATAGCCAATAACAAGCACACATTGCAATTTCCTAGCAACGGTGCCAAAAACTTGAAAGAAAATAATCATCGGTTAGGAATTTCTTCTCGGTAAAATCAATAACCTCGTTGCAAGTATAGCTCCCAACCGACAAGTAATGCTCAATCAAAGTTTAAATATGGTTGTCATAAGTACAAACCCTAAAATAAACCGAATTATTTAAACCTCGGGTCGTATCTCAATGGAATTGCAGTGAGATATGCATATTATTGGTTATAGTATCTGTTCACACCCTGGATCGAGCTGTCCGACCCGGGATGTTTAACGAGAAGTCGACCGACCTCTTCAGGTCAAGACTATCCGACCTCTTCTCAAAGAGCTCAGCCAAATTACCAGGAAAGGCCCAAATAGGGCCCAAACAGATAAACACGACCCAAATCCAAAGGCAGTCCAAAGCCTACAGAGATAAGGGCGGTTCCCTTAAAGATAAAATGACTTCACTCAAAGATAAGATAAGATAAGATAACTATCTTATCTCTAAAAAGGTCACTCCACACTACTATAAATACACTAGAGCACCCAGGTATAACTCATACTCTGATTCTACCAAAAACCTGCTTAATACCCTTGCTAACTTAAGCATCGGAGTCCCTTGCAGGTACCACCACCCTCCGGTGACGAAGGATCAGCACCACCACCAAGTCCAACAAGTCGGACACAGCGGCTCCGGCCACCATCAACAAGTCGGACACAACAGCTCCGACCAGTACAGAAGATCTCGTCCGAGATCGACCTACAGTTTTAGGTAACCCTCGGAACATTGGCGCCGTTGCCGGGGACCTGGAAGTCATCCCATCATCATGGGGGACAACCTTGACAACGACTACAATTCTGATTTGGAGAACAAAATACCACACAAGAACGCAGAGGTCATAGTAGACGATACTTCTCAACCTAACAAAGACAAAAATTCACTAAACACGGGAGCCATGGAGGCACTTCAGGATTGCCTAAAACAACTTAAAAAAGAGGTCGAGTATCAACGGGAAGCCGAGAGAGACCTACGGAGGGAAGCTAGGCGACGCCGCGAGTTAGAGGACAAGCTCCTAAAGCTCGAAGCCGATCTCAAGACCAAAACCACTCGATACGATCACGAAGACAGCTCCCGTAAGGACCAAGACCCATTCATCAAAGAGATCATGAAGACCAAAATCCCGAAGAACTTCAAACCTCCCGGCATGACTCTCTACAATGGCACAGCAGATCCTAGCCATCACCTCAGTATTTTCAGAAGTAGAATGTACCTCACTGAAACCTCAGATGTGGTCCACAGCAAAGCATTCCCGACTACCTTAACAAAGACAGCAATTAAATGGTTCGACAATCTGCCCCCTAGGTCCATCTCAAGCTTTGACGACTTAGCCAAGAAGTTTCTGGCCAGATTCTCCATCCAGAAAGACAAAACGAAGCATGCCCCAAGTCTACTAGGGATCAAGCAAGGAGATCGGGAAAGTCTCCGTAGCTACATGAAAAGATTCAACAAAGCATGCCTGGATATACAAAGTCTGCCAAAAGAAGCAGCCATTATGGGTCTCATCAATGGCTTACGAGAGGGACCTTTTAGTCACTCAATATCGAAAAAATATCCCACATCCCTAAATAAAGTGCAAGAAAAAGCAGAGAAATACATCAACATGGAGGAAAGATCAAGAAGTACCATAATTACACCCCTTTTTGGGTATCTCTTGTAGATGTTTATTGAGAAGTATGCCATACTGAAAGGATACCTCCACCTCGCCCACTCAAAATCAAGAAAGGAGGAGGAAATCAGACTAAATACTGTGAATACCACCGAATCTACGGACATTCCACCAATGAGTATTTCGGCTTGAAAAATGTCATAGAAAACTGGTAAGAGAAGGAAAACTCGATCGGTACTTAGCCAGCAGAGCTGATGAGCCAAGAAAAAGAAGAAGGGACGAAGACGTCGGACGAACTGAACGACAACCTCGTACCCCGGAGAGACATGTCCACATGATACACGGAGGATTTGCGGGAGGGGGAATCTCCAAATCATCTCGTAAAAGACATCTTAAAGAGGTATATCATGTCGAGGGAGGAGAAGGAGCACCCGACCTCCCTACCATCACTTTTACTAGAGAAGACGCAGCTGGCATCGTCTCGGGACACGACGATCCCATGGTCATCACTATCATATTGGCCAACGCTAATTTCCACCGCACACTGGTAGAACAGGGAAGCTCGACTGACATCTTGTTCAAAATCGCCTTCGACAAACTTGGCCTAGAAGAAAAAGAACTCAGAGCATATCCGAACAGCTTATTCGGGCTGGGAGACACTCCAATCCAACCACTTGGATACATCTCACTGCACACAACCTTTGGAAAAGGAAACTGGTCAAGGACGCTCAACGTAGACTACATCATGGTCGACGTAAGTTCAGCCTACAACACCCTGATAGGCCGGACAACGCTAAATCAGCTCGGTGCAGTAGTCTCGACTCCATGATGAGCGGATAATTTATACGTTTTTTGGCATTATTTTTAGTATGTTTTTAGTAAATTTTAGTTAGTTTTTATTATGTTTTTATTAGTTATTATTCAAAAATCACATTCCTGGACTTTACTATGAGTTTGTGTATTTTTCTGTGATTTCAGGTATTTTCTGGCTAAAATTGAGGGACCTGAGCAAAAATCTTATTCAGAGACTGAAAAAGGATTGCAGATGCTGTTGGATTCTGACCTCCCTGCACTCGAAGTGGATTTTCTGGAACTATAGAAGCCCAATTGGCGCGCTCTCAATTGCGTTGCAAAGTAGACATCCTAGGCTTTCCAGAAATATATAATAGTCCATATTTTGCCCGAGATTTGATGGCCCAAACCAGCGTTCCAAGTCAGCATAGAAATTCTGGCATCAAAATGCCAGAACTGGCATGAAAGCTAGAGTTAAACGCCCAAACTGGCACAAAGGCTGGTGTTTAACTCCAAGAAAGGTCTCTACATGTGAAAGCTTCAATGCTCAGCCCAAGCACACACCAAGTGGGCCCCGGAAGTGGATTTTTACACTAACTATTCTAGCTTACTCATTTTCTGTAACCCTAGGTCACTAGTTTATTATAAAAAATACTTTTAGTGATTCATCTTATACCTCATGACACTCTACACGTTTCATATTGTATCTTCTACGGCATGAGTCTCTAAACCCCATGGTTGGGGGTGAGGAGCTCTGCTGTGTTTTGATGAATTAATGCAATTACTACTGTTTTCTATTCAATCACGCTTGCTTCCATTCTAAGATATTCACTCGTACTTCAACTTGATGAATGTGATGATCTGTGACACTCATCACCATTTTCAACCTATGAACGTGTGCCTGACAACCACCTCCGTTCTACCTTAGACTGAGTGCTTATCTCTTAGCCTTCTGGTTCAGATCAAAGTCTTCGTGGTATAAGCTAGAATCAATTGGCAGCATTCTTGAGATTCAAAACGTCTAAACCTTGTCTGTGGTATTTTGAGTAGGATCTGGGATAGGATGAATGTGACGAGCTTCAAACTCACAAGTGCTAGGCGTAGTGACAGACGCAAAAGGATCAATAGATCCTATTCCAGCATGAGTGAGAACCGACATATGATTAGCCGTGCGGTGATAGCGCATTTGGACCATTTTCACTTAGAGGACGGATGGTAGCCATTGACAACGGTGATCCACCAACATACAGCTTGCCATGGAAGGAGCCTTGCGTGCATGAAGAAGAAGACAGTAGAAAAGCAGAAATTCAGAAAACAGAGCATCTCCAAAACCTCAACCTGATCTCCATTACTGCATAACAAGTATTTATTTCATGTTCTTTTACTTTTTACAATTAAATCTAAGAATTATTGATATCCTGACTAAGAGTTACAAGATAACCATAGCTTACTTCAAGCCGACAATCTCCGTGGGATCGACTCTTACTCACGTAAGGTATTACTTGGACGACCCAGTGTACTTGCTGGTTAGTTGTGTGGAGTTGTGACAAAGAGTTGAGATTACAATTGTGTGTACCATGATCTTGGCGCCATTGATGATCACAATTTCGTGCACCAAGTTTTTGGTGCCGTTGCCGGGGATTGTTCGAGTTTGGACAACTGACGGTTTATCTTGTTGCTTAGATTAGGAATAATTTATTTTTGTTAGTTTAGAGTCACTAAATTTGAGTCTTTTATTTGAGTTAGTTTCATATTTCAAGTTTGGTGTCAATTACATGCTTTTATTTTCTTTTAATTTTTCGAATTTGCATGTTCTTAGTTCTTTCTTGATCTTTAAAAATTCTATGTTTGGTGTCTTCTTTGTGTTTTCCTTTAAATTTTTGAAAATTTGTGTTTGATTTTCTAAAAATTTTAAGTTTGGTGTGTTTTTGTGCTTTTATTTACTTAAAAATTTTTCAAAAATTTGTTCTTGTTGTTCATCTTGATCTTCAAAGTGTTCTTGGTATTTATCTTGACATTCAAAGTTTTCTTGTTTGTTCTCTTTGTTTTGATCTAAAATTTCTAAGTTTAGTGTCATTTTGTTGTTTTCCTCTTTCCTCATTAAAATTCAAAAATTAAAAAAATATCTTTTCCTTATTTTACTCATAAATTTTGAAATTTTGCATTAAATTAGTCAAAGATTTTCAAAATCATATTATTTTTTTTAGTCAAGTCAAAATTCTAATTTCAAAAATTGATCTTTCCAAATCTTTTTCAAAAATCAAATCGTTTTAATTTCTTCAATCATATCTTTTCAATCATATCTTTTTTTTTAATAAATTGCAATCATATCTTCTCAATCATATCTTTTT
>NC_029789.2:99015544-99026591 GCF_000816755.2 Arachis ipaensis | reverse complement strand
CTCCATCATGGACATAAGTGAAAATGAACAGTCCAGAAGGACTCTGGGATCATATGCTAACCTCATTACAGCTGCATATGGGAGTAGCATCTGTATACCTCCCATCAAAGCAAGCAGTTTTGAGCTAAATTCTCAGCTCATTATCATGGTGCAGTAAAATTGCCAGTATTCCGGTCTTCCACCTGAAGAACCTACTGAGTTTCTTGCACAGTTCCTACAAATTGCTGACACAGTACATGATAAAGAAGTGGATCAGGATGTCTACAGATTATTACTGTTTCCATTTGATGTAAAAGATCAAGCTAAAAGGTGGTTAAATAACCAACCCACAGCAAGCATAAAAACATAGACACAACTATCAGACAAATTTCTGAATCAATTTTACCCTCCAAAAAGGATGACACAGCTAAGGCTGGACATCCAAGGCTTTAAACAAGAGGATCATGAATCCCTTTATAATGCCTGGGAGAGGTACAGAGGGATGCTAAGGAAATGCCCCTCTGAAATGTTTTCAAAGTGGGTACAGTTAGACATCTTCTACTATGGGCTTACAGAAAGAGCTCAAATGTCTCTAGACTACTCAGATGGTGGATCCATACACATGAGAAAGACGATTGAAGAAGCTCAAGAACTCATTGACACGGTTGCTAGAAATCAACATCTGTACTCAAGCAATGAGTTCTTTATAAAAAAAGAGGCTAGGATAGTAACTACTGATCCTAATCCTCAAGAACAGATTGTTGAACTTAATCAGCAATTACTCCTTATGACAAAACATTTAGCAAAATTTAAAGAGATGCTCCAAGACACTAAAAATGCTAACAAGAATATGGAAGCACAATTGACTCAGACAAGACAGCAGCTATCTAAATAGATAACAGAAGAATGCCAAGCTGTCCAACTAAGGAGCGGGAAGACATTGAATAATTCAGCTCAAAGTAGCAAAAAGCCAAGAAAAGAACAACTGACAGAGGATGAGCAAACCACTGCCCAAAATCCCTCTAAGGACAGCAAGAGCCCAAAGAGGAATAATTCTGGCATTCAAATGCCAGAAAAGGTTGAAAGATTGGCGTCAAACGCCCAGTGGATGCCCACTTCTGGCGTTCAAACGCCAGAAAAGGGAGAAAAGTTGGCGTTGAATGCCCATTCCTTGCCCAGTTCTGGCGTTCAAATGCCAGAAAATGGTGGGAAGCTGGCGTTAAACGCCCATCCAGCACTCAATCTTTGTGTTCAAACGCCAATGAGGGATCAGACACCTGCAAGTGCTGATAGTAACCCCTCTAAGAAGGCTTCTCCAACCACCTCTGTAGGGAATAAACCTGCAGCAACTAAGGTTGAAGAATATAAAGCCAAGATGCCTTATCCTCAGAAACTCCACCAAGCGGAGCAGGATAAACAATTTGCCCGCTTTGCACACTATCTCAGGACTCTTGAGATAAAGATCCCATTTGCAGAGGCACTTGAGCAAATACCCTCTTATGCTAAGTTCATGAAAGAGATCTTAAGTCATAAGAAGGATTGGAGAGAAACTGAAAAGGTGTTTCTCACTGAAGAATGCAGTGCGGTCATTCTGAAAAGCTTACCAGAGAAGCTTCAAGATCCAGGAAGCTTTATGATACCATGCACATTAGAGGGTGCTTGTACCAAGTCAGCTCTATGTGACCTTGGAGCAAGTATCAACCTAATACCTGCATCCAATATTAGAAAGCTTGGATTGACTGAAGAAGTCAAACCAACCCGGATATGTCTTCAACTTGCTGATGGCTCCATTAAATATCCATCAGGCATAATTGAGGACATGAATGTCAAGGTTGGGCCATTTGCCTTTCCCACTGACTTTGTAGTGCTGGAAATAGAGGAGCACAAGCGTGCAACTCTCATTCTAGGAAGACCTTTCCTAGCAACTGGACAAACTCTTATTGATGTACAAAAAGGGGAAGTGACCCTGAGAGTCAATGAGGATGAGTTCAAGTTAAATGCTGTCAAAGCTATGCAGCATCCAGACACATCAAATGATTTCATGAGCACTGATATTATTGACTCTTTGGTGGAAGAGATCAATATGACTGAAAGTCTCGAATCAGAGCTAGAGGACATCTTTAAAGATGTTCAGCCTGATCTGGAGGAATCAGAGGAAATAAAAGAACCTCTGAAAATTCTTCAGGAAGAGGATAAGCCTCCTAAACCCGAGCTCAAACCACTACCACCATCCCTGAAATATACATTTCTGGGAGAAGGTAACACTTTTCCAGTGATCATAAGCTCTGCTTTAAATCCATAGGAAGAGAAAACACTAATTCAAGTGCTAAGGACACACAAGACAGCTCTTGGGTGGTCCATAAGTGATCTTAAAGGCATTAGCCCAGCAAGATGCATGCACAAGATCCTATTGAAGGATGATGCTAAGCCAGTGGTTCAACCACAGAGGCAGCTAAATCCAGCTATGAAGGAGGTGGTGCAGAAAGAGGTCACTAAGTTACTAGAGGCTGGGATTATTTATCCTATTTCTGATAGCCCCTGGGTAAGTCCTGTCCAAGTTGTACCCAAAAAGAGAGGCATGACAATGGTTCACAATGAAAAGAATGAACTAGTTTCCACAAGAACAGTTACAGGGTGGCGTATATGTATTGACTACAGAAGGCTCAATACAGCCACCAGAAAGGATCATTTTCCTTTACCATTCATAGACCAGATGCTAGAGAGACTAGCAGGTCATGATTATTACTGCTTTTTGGATGGCTATTTAGGTTACAACCAAATTGCAGTAGATCCTCAAGACCAAGAGAAAACAGCATTCACATGTCCATCTGGAGTATTTGCCTACAGAAGGATGCCTTTTGGTCTGTGCAATGTACCTGTAACCTTTCAGAGGTGCATGCTTTCTATCTTCTCTGATATGGTAGAGAAATTTTTGGAAGTCTTCATGGATGACTTTTCAGTATTCGGAGACTCATTCAGCTCCTGTCTTGACCATTTAGCACTTGTTCTAAAAAGATGCCAAGAGACCAACCTAGTTTTAAACTGGAAAAAATGTCACTTTATGGTGACTGAAGGAATTATCCTTGGGCATAAAATTTCAAACAAGGGAATAGAAGTGGATCAAGCTAAGGTAGAGGTAATTGAAAAATTACCACCACCTGCCAATGTAAAGGCAATCAGAAGCTTTCTGGGACATGCAGGATTCTACAGGAGGTTTATAAAGGATTTTTCAAAAATCGCAAAACCTCTGAGTAATCTGCTAGCTGCTGATACACCATTTGTCTTTGACACAGAGTGTCTGCAGGCATTTTAAACCCTGAAAGCTAAGCTGGTCACAGCACCAGTCATCTCTGCACCAGACTAGACATTACCATTCAAACTAATGCGTGATGCCAGTGACCATGCCATTGGTGCAGTATTGGGACAGAGGCATAACAAGCTTCTACACGTCATTTACTATGCTAGCCGTGTTTTAAATGATGCACAGAAGAATTACACAACCACAGAAAAAGAGTTTCTTGCAGTGGTTTATGCCATTGACAAGTTTCGATCCTCTTTAGTAGGTTCAAAGGTGATTGTGTATACTAACCATGCTGCTCTTAAATACCTACTCACAAAGCAGGATTCAAAACCCAGACTCATAAGATGGGTGTTGCTTCTGCAAGAGTTTGATATAGAAATAAGAGACAGAAAAGGGGCAGAGAACCAGGTAGCTGATCACCTGTCCCGGATAGAACCAGTAGCAGGGGCGTCCCTCCCTCCTACTAAGATATCTGAGACCTTTTCTGATGAGCAACTCTTCGCCATTCAGAAAGCACCATGTTTGCAGACATTGCAAATTATAAAGCTGTGAGGTTCATACCCAAGGAGTACAGCAGAGTGCAAACGAAAAAACTAATTTTCGATGCAAAGTACTACTTATGGGATGAACCATATCTCTTTAAGAGATGTGCAGACGGAATGATCCGCAGATGCGTACCTAGAGAAGAGGCACAAAAGATCCTATGGCACTGCCGTGGATCACAATATGGAGGACATTTCAGAGGTGAGCGAATAGCCACTAAGGTCCTCCAATGTGGCTTCTACTGGCCTACTCTCTATAGAGATGCCCGAGAGTTTGTGCGTAACTGTGACAGTTGCCAAAGAGCTGGCAACTTGCCCCATGGTTATGCCATGCCTCAACAAGGGATCTTAGAGATTGAGTTGTTTGATGTATGGGGTATTGACTTCATGGGTCCTTTCCCACCATCATACTCAAACACTTACATTCTGGTGGCAGTAGACTATGTATCTAAATGGGTAGAAGCAATTGCCACACCCACTAACGATACTAAGACCGTGCTAAAATTCCTCCAGAAACACATCTTCAGCAGATTTGGCGTCCCCAGAGTATTAATCAGTGACGGGGGCACTCATTTCTGCAATAAACAGCTATACTCTGCTATAGTCTGATATGGAATTAGCCACAAAGTAGCAACTCCATATCATCCACAAACAAATGGGAAGGCTGAAGTCTCTAATAGAGAACTAAAAAGAATCCTGGAACAGACTGTAATTGTCCGTAGAAAGGATTGGCCAAAAAGCTTGGATGATGCTCTGTGGGCATACAGAACAGCATTCAAGACTACTATAGGAACCTCTCCCTACCAGCTTGTGTATGGCAAGGCCTGTCATCTGCCCGTGGAACTGGAACATAAAGCCTATTGGCCAACCAGATTCCTAAACCTGGACGCCAAGTTAGCTGGAGAGAAAAGATTGCTCCAGCTGAATGAGCTAGAGGAATGCAGACTCAATGCTTTTGAAAATGCTAAAATTTATAAGGAGAAAGCAAAAAAGTGGCATGATAAGAAACTGTCATCTAGAGTCTTTGAACTAGGACAAAAGGTTCTACTATTTAACTCTAGGCTCAGACTATTTCTCGGGAAATTAAAATCCCGGTGGAGGGGACCATATGTGATTACAAGTGTATCACCATATGGATATGTTGAGCTTCAGGATTTTGACTCTGGCAAAAAGTTCATTGTTAATGGACAGAGAATCAAACATTATCTTGAAAGCAATTTTGAGCAAGAATGCTCAAAACTGAGGCTTGAATAAAGCTCAATCAAGGTCCAGCTAAAGACAATAAAGAAGCGCTTACTGGGAGGCAACCCAGCCATTAGCAAGTTATTTGTTTTACTTAATACTTAGAGAAGTTTAATATAAATTCTCTTCAAGATTAATCATCAAATTGTAGGAATTCACAGAGTTACAGAAGGATTCAGCGCAAAAAGCAGAGAAAATGAGCTCACTGGCAAGAAACGCCAGTAAGTGGCATTTTGGGCATTAAACGCCAGAATGGATACCATTCTAGGCGTTTAACGCCAGTAAAGATACCATTTTGGGCATTAAACACCATAATGGGTACCATTCTGGGCATTTAACGCCAGAATTACAGCATCCTGGGCGTTCAGAAAAATGCCCAGTAACAAAAGATTTCTGGCATTTAACACTAGCCAGGAACACCCACAATGGCCAACATATGGGCATTAAACGCCAGAATGGATACCATTCTGGGCGTTTAACGCCAAAAAGATAGGGGGAGGATTTTGTTTTCCACTTCAAAATTTTTCAAATTTTCATGTTTTGACTCATAATTTTCTGCATAAACATGTTTCAAACTTTCATCATTCACCCTCAATTTTCAAAAATTCAACAATTTTCTAAATCTCTTTTCAAATTTCTTTCAAATCCTTCCCAAATCTTCTTCAAAAACTCAAGTATCTTTTCAATTTCTTTCCAAATCTTTTTCAACTCATCATATCATCTCTTAATTCTTAGATGTATAAACAAATTTTCAGATTTAACCTCTTTATATCTTTTCCATTTAAAAATCTCATCTTTTTCATATCATGACTCTATTTTCTTCCACCAATCATATCTTTATGTCATATCTTTTTCAAAATTTTCGAAATCCCTCCCCTCCACTTATAAATACACATTCGGCCATCCCCATCTCTCCACCATTCGAATTTGCCTCTCCTCCTCTCTCTCCCCTTTCCTTTCTTTTTCTTGAGGGCAAGCAAACCTCTAAGTTTGGTGTGTTTTTCCGTGATCACCGAGCTAAGACTCATCAAGATCATGGCTCCTAAGGGAAAATAAACCAATTCAAGAGGTAAGAAAGAGAATACTCCAAAGAGTCTTTGGAATCAAGAGAGGTTCTTCACCAAAGAACATGCAGACCATTACCATAAAATAATGGGTCTAAGATCAGTGATCCCGGAAGTTAAATTCGATCTGAAAGAAGACGAATATCCAGAGATCCAAGAGCAAATTCGAAACAGAGGATGGGAAATTCTAGCTAATCCTGAAACAAGGGTTGGAAGAAACATGGTTCAGGAATTCTATTCAAATATGTGGCTGACAGATAAGCAGAGAATAACTGGAACCACCTTTCATACCTACCGAACCATGGTCAGAAGGAGGATTATTTACTTTCATCTGGATAAAATAAGAGAGGTCTTCAAACTGCCTCAACTACAAGATGATCCAGAATCCTTTAATAGGAGAATGGTGAGAGAGGATAAGGGGTTGGACCAAGTTCTAGAGGACATATGCCTCCCTAGAACTAAGTGGATAACCAATTCAAAAGGTGTCCCAAACCAACTCAAGAGAGGAGATCTCAAACCAGTCGCAAGAGGCTAGTTGGACTTCATTGGGCGTTCCATACTGCCCACTAGCAACCGTTCTGAGGTCACTGTCAAAAGAGCAGTGATGATTTATTGTATTATGCTGGGAAACGAAGTGGAGATTCATCATCTAATTTTTTGTGAGATTTACACAATTGCAAACAAGAACTCCACTGAAGCCAAACTGGCATACCCAAGCTTAATTTCCCTGCTATGTAAAGATGCTGGGGTGAGAATGGGAGTAGATGAATTCATCCCAATCGAACACCTAATCACCAAGAAGTCAATGGAAGGATAACAAGTGTAAGACAACTCCATCAAAAGGAGGGCGCAGAAGTTCTTCCCAGAAATCCCTGAAATTGACTACTGGACCCACCTAGAAGCATCTGTCGCCAAGCTGCAAGAAGCTATGCATCAACTTAAGGAAGAACAACAGAATCAAAATTGCATGCTCTGCAAGCTGCTTAAGGAACAAGAGAAGCAGGGGCGTGAGCTATAGGAGCTAAAGCGCCAGAAGCTCTCCCTTGAAGGATCAAACACCCCACAGATTGAAGGAGCATCCACTTCTCAAAATCAAGGTTGAGTCCTAACTCTGTGATAACCTTTATTATTAGGAATCTATTTTAAGAGTCATTTATTTTTCTGTTTTTAATTTCTGTCTTCTACTATTATTGGTCTGCTCTTATATTTATTTTTGAGTCTTATTTATGTCTTAAAGCTATGAATGTCCTATGAATCCATCACCTTTCTTAAAGGAAAAATGTTTTAAATCTCAAAAGAACAAGAAGTACATAATTTCGAATTCATCCTTGAAATTAGTTTAATTATTTTGATGTGGTGACAATACTTTTTGTTTTCTGAATGAATGCTTGAACAGTGCATATGTCTTTTGAATTTGTTGCTTATGAATGTTAAATTTGTTGGCTGTTGAAAGAATAATAAAAAAGAGAAATGTTATTGATAATCTGAAAAATAAAAAAAATTGATTCTTGAAGCAAGAAAAAACAGTGAAAAAAAACATATTTAGCGAAAAAAAAAGAAAGAAAAAGAAAAAGCCAATAACCCTTTAAACCAAAAGGCAAGGATAATAAAAAGGATCCAAGGCTTTGAGCATCAGTGGATAGGAGGGCCCACAGGAATAAACCAAGCTGTCCCTAACCATGTGCTTGTGGCGAGAATGTGTCAAGTAAAAACTTGAGACTGAGCGGTTAAAGTCGTGGTCCAAAGGAAAAAAAAAGTGTGCTTAAGAGCTCTAGACACCTCTAATTGGGGACTTTAGCAAAGCTGAGTCACAATCTGAAAAGGTTCACCCAGTTATGTGTCTGTGGCATTTATGTATCCGGTGGTAATACTGGAAAACAAAATGCTTAGGGTCACGGCCAAGACTCATAAAGTAACTGTGTTCAAGAATCAACAATACTGAACTAGGAGAATCAATAACACTATCTCAATTCTGAGTTCCTAGAGATGCCAATCATTCTAAACTTCAAGGGATAAAGTGAGATGCCAAAACTGTTCAGAGGCAAAAAGTTACTAGTCCCGCTCATCTAATTGGAGCTAGGTTTCATTGATAATTAGGAATTTATAGTATATTCTCTTCTTTTTATCCTATTTGATTTTCAGTTGCTTAGGGACAAGCAACAATTTAAGTTTGGTGTTGTGATGAGCGGATAATTTATACGCTTTTTGGCATTATTTATAGTATGTTTTTAGTATATTTTAGTTAGTTTTTATTATGTTTTTATTAGTTTTTTATTTAAAAATCACATTCCTGGATTTTACTATGAGTTTGTGTATTTTTCTGTGATTTCAGGTATTTTTTTGCTGAAATTGAGGGACCGGAGCAAAAATCTGATTCAGAGGCTGAAAAAGGACTGCAGATGCTGTTGAATTCTGATCTTCCTGCACTCGAAGTGGATTTTCTAGAACTACAAAAGCCCAATTGGCGCTCTCTCAATTGTGTTGGAAAGTAGACATCCTGGGCTTTCCATCAATATATAATAATCCATACTTTGCTGAGATTTGATGACCCAAACCGGCGTTCCAAAACAGCATAGAAATTCTGGCGTCAAAAAGCCAGAACTGGCATGAAAGCTGGAGTTAAACGCCCAAACTGGCACAAAAGCTAGCGTTTAACTCCAAGAAAGGTCTCTACACGTGAAAGCTTCAATGCTCAGCCCAAGCACACACCAAGTTGGCCCTGGAAGTGGATTTCTACACTAACTATTCTAGCTTACTCATTTTCTGTAACCCTAGGTCACTAGTTTATTATAAAAACTACTTTTAGTGATTCATCTTGTACCTCATGACACTCTACACGTTTCATATTGTATCTTCTACGGCATGAGTCTCTAAATCCCATGGTTGGGGGTGAGGAGCTCTGCTGTGTTTTGATGAATTAATGCAATTACTACTGTTTTCCATTCAATCACGCTTGCTTCCATTCTAAGATATTCACTCGTACTTCAACTTGATGAATGTGATGATCTGTGACACTCATCACCATTCTCAACCTATGAACGCGTGCCTGACAACCACCTCCGTTCTACCTTAGACTGAGTGCTTATCTCTTAGCCTCCTGGTTCAGATCAGAGTCTTCGTGGTATAAGCTAGAATCAATTGGCAGCATTCTTGAGATCCGGAATGTCTAAACCTTGTCTTTGGTATTCTGAGTAGGATCTGGGATAGGATGACTGTGACGAGCTTCAAACTCACAAGTGCTGGGCGTAGTGACAGACGCAAAAGGATCAATGGATCCTATTCCAGCATGAGTGAGAACCGACAGATGATTAGCCATGCGGTGACAGCACATTTGGACCATTTTCACTGAGAGGACGGATGGTAGCCATTGACAACGGTGATCCACCAATATACAGCTTGCCATGGAAGGAACCTTGCGTGCATGAAGAAGAAGATAGTAGGAAAGCAGAAATTCAGAAGATAAAGCATCTCCAAAACCTCAACCTGATCTCCATTACTGCATAACAAGTATTTATTTCATGTTCTATTACTTTTTACAATTAAATCTAAGAATTATTGATATCCTAACTAAGAGTTACAAGATAACTATAGCTTGCTTCAAGCCGACAATCTCTGTGGGATCAACCCTTACTCACGTAAGGTATTACTTGGACGACCCAGTGCACTTGCTGGTTAGTTGTGCGGAGTTGTGACAAAGAGTTGAGATTACAATTATGCGTACCATGATCTTGGTGCCATCGATGATCACAATTTTGTGCACCACCCCACATCTGTGCATGAAGTTCCCAACTACAGAAGGGCTGGCCACGATAAAAGGAGACCAGAGAATAGCGCGCCGCTGTTACAACGAAAGTCTAAACCTCAAAGGCAAAGGAGAAGAATTCCACACCATCGAACTCACGGGAGTTTGAGGGCGGGAAGAACTTCGTCCACAACCCAAAGGCGAAATAGAAAAAGTCCAGATCGGAGATGTCCCAGACAAAACAACCAATATCGGCACAATCTTAAAAGGAGACGTAAAGGAGTCACTCATACAGTTCTTAAGAGACAATGTCGACCTCTTTGCATGGAAGGCCGCAGACATGCCAAGCATAGACCCTAAGTTAATGTGCCACAAGTTGGCAGTTTACCCAGGATCTCGGCCAATATAGCAGAGATGTAAAAAACTCGGACCAGAACAATCCCAAGCTATGGAGGAGCAAGTACAAGCTCTACTAGAGGCAGGATTCATAAGAGAAGTTAAGTACCCACTATGGCTAGCTAACGTTGTCTTGGTGAAAAAATCAAATGGAAAGTGGCGGATGTGCACCGACTACACTGATCTCAACAAAGCCTGCCCAAAAGATCCTTATCCACTCCTAAGCATCGACGCTCTAGTAGATGCCTCCTCCGGATACAAATACCTCTCGTTTATGGACGCCTATTTGGGATACAATCAAATCCCGATGTACCCACCTGACCAAGAAAAAACCTCATTTTTGACCCCAAAAGCAAACTACTGCTACATCGTCATGCCATTCGGACTCAAAAACGCAGGAGCCACTTATCAGAGATTAATGAATAAGGTCTTCACAGACCACATCGGGAAAGTCATAGAAGTCTACGTGGACGACATGTTAATAAAAACACAAAGCGAAGAGTCGTTACTGCCCGACCTCACCCAAGTATTTAACACTATAAGAAGGCATGGTATGCGACTTAACCCTGCAAAATGCACCTTTGCAGTAGAAGCTGGGAAATTCTTGGCTTTTATGCTCACACAAAGAGGAATTGAGGCAAATCCGGATAAGTGCCAGGCTATACTCAACATGAAGAGTCCGACCAGCGTCAAAGAGGTACAACAACTCAATGGAAGACTGGCAGCCTTCTCTAGATTTCTAGCTGGATCGGCAATAAGATCTCTCCCCTTCTACGCCAAC
>NC_029789.2:99009158-99015327 GCF_000816755.2 Arachis ipaensis | reverse complement strand
GGGAAAGAGGTTTGAATAGACAACAGAATACGAGCAGGCCTTCCAGGATTTGAAAAGGTTCTTGGGACAATCACCTATTCTAACTCGGCCACGGGAAGGAGAACCACTTGTATTGTACCTCATAGTAGGAAATCGGGCAGTAGCCTCAGCACTGGTTAGAGAGGACGAAAGCGGACAACAACCTATATACTTCATCAGCAAAGCACTACAAGGGTCTGAACTGAACTATCAAAAAATAGAAAAATTCGCCTATTCCCTCATACTAACATCTCGACGACTTTGCCCATATTTCCAAGCACATATCATCAGGGTTTGGACCAACCAGCCCATAAAAGGCATTCTGCAGAAAATAGATTTAGCAGCAAGAATTTTTCAATGGGCAGTTGAGTTGTCCGAATTTGACCTTCAATATAAAGCTCGAATAGCCATCAAATCACAGTATTTGGCCGACTTCATTGCAGAGTTTACGGACACCCCGAAAATCCCTACAGAGTGGAATCTCTACGTAGACGGTTCCTCAAACAAAACTGGAAGTGGCGCAGGTGTGATAATAGAAAGCGACCAGGGAGCCCAAATCGAACTTTCCCTCAAATTCGGGTTCCCTGCCTCAAACAACCAAGCCGAATATGTGGTACTATTAGCTGGTTTGAAGCTAGCTAAGGAGGTTGGAGCTCAAAAGCTTATCATCTTCAGTGACTCACAAGTAGTCACCTCACAAATAGCAGGAAGTTACCAAGCCAAGGATCCCACCATGAAAAAGTACTTAGACAAAACCAGGGAACAACTCGGACAACTCGGGGAATATAAGGTCTGTCACATACCCCGGGAATAGAATGCTCGAGCTGATGCACTCTCAAAACTAGCCAGCACCAAACCAGGGGACAATAATAGAAGCCTCATCCAAAAGATGCTGCAAAACCGTCAATCTCAGAAGAAGAAGAGGTCCTAGCCATAACAGGTCTGGATCAGGGATGGATGACTTCCATAATTAATTACCTCAAAATAGAAACACTCCCTACAGATAAGAAGGAGGCAAAGAGGTTAAAACGGGAAGCACAATACTACACCATCATAAACAATACTCTATACAAGATAGGGATTTCAACACCACTATTAAAATGTGTGCCGACTTCCAACACAAAGGAAGTCTTAGAAGAAGTACACAGTGGCATCTGTGGCAACCATCTCGGAGCACAAGCTCTCATCAAAAAGGTACTCTGGGCCGGATTCTATTGGCCAACTTTACAAAAAGAAGCAATGAAATTCGTAAAGACATGTCCACCATGTCAGAAGCATGCTAATTTCCATATCGCCCCACCAGAGGAGCTCATCAGCATAACCTCACCCTTGCCATTTGCAAAATGGGGACTCGACATCCTTGGGCCATTCCCTCAAGGATCAGAACAGGTCAAGTTCTTCATCATCGGAGTAGACTATTTTACAAAATGGATTGAGGCAGAACCCCTAGCCAACGCCACTGCTCAAAGAAGTCGAAAAGTCTTATATAGAAACATTATCACAAGGTTTGGGGTCCCATACTCTATCACCACAGATAATGGCACTCAATTCACAGACGCAGGCTTCAGAAAATTGGTGATCGACTTGAAAATAAAGTACCAATTCACATCCGTAGAACACCCCCAGGCTAATGGACAAGCAGATGCTGCTAGCGGTGGCAATATGTACTCTACCCGCGGGTATCCAACCTGACCCTACCCGATCGGGTAGGGTTGCCAACCCTATCCGCAGCGGGTAGGGTAGGGTGCGGGTAGGGTTCTCGTACGGGTGGGGTAGGGTGCGGGTTGAGCCTCAACCCTACCCGACCAACCTGCACTCTATATATGTTTATGTTATATATTTATATAAAAATATATTTTAAGTGGATGTTGAATCAAAGACCTCTCACTAAATGCAAAAGATCCTTAACAACTAAAAGAAAATTATTAATTGATAATTTAATATTTTTTTTTACATAAAAATCAGTTCTATTTTAAATTATCATCAAGTTATATAATAATGTTGTATATTTTTTGTAACCCGCGGGTAGGGTCGGGTACCCGTGGATTAAGAGCGGGTAGGGTTAGGGTTGGGATATTCTCAACCCGCGGCTAAGGTAGGGTTGAGTTTATATAAAAATCTCAACCCTAAACTCCACACTCCACCACAAAGGAATCACCTTTCCAATTAGTTTACGGAATGGAGGCAATGATCCCAGTAGAGGTCGAAGAAGGATCAACCAGGGTGATCCACTACAGTGAAGAGGCCAACTCCCAACTTCAAAAGGAGGAACTTGACCTACTTCCAAAAATTTGAGAAAGTGCTCGGATCAAGGAAAAGGCGTTAAAACGTCGTATGGCCTCAAGATACAACCGAAAAGTAGTACAGCAAGGTTTTACCGAGAATGATCTCGTCTTAATCCGAAATGATATCGGAACAAGCCGACCTGGAGAAGGAAAGCTGGTAGCAAACTGGAAAGGACCCTACCGAGTCATAGAAGTACTCAGAAAGGGATACTACAGGCTGACCGAACTCGAAGGGCGAGAGCTTCCAAGGTCATGGCATGCCTGCAACTTAAGAAGGTACTACAGTTAGGAGGTAATAAAGATCTTAGGATGAGGTGTATTCTTTTTCCTGAAAAAAGTTTTTTAACGAGGCACCGAGCCAAGATCCATGAACTACCTGACTTAGAGGGATAAAATACCCACATGTATATATTTTCATTTTCTTTATTTTGAGTAAAGTTTTTAGATTTCCTACAAAACCTATTATCAAGACACATTAATCTGAAAAGAAAAAAAATTCATCGTCCGATTATAAAGCTACAGATCAGCAGAAAGTGAAAATCAAATTCACTGCTCGATCACGATAAAGACCAACAAAGATGAAAACCAAATTCATCAAAAGGTCGACCAAACGGGGATCAAACACAATTTTTACAAAGTCGGCAAAGATGAAAAGGCGACAAAAACAGAATAATGCAAGAAGTTATCGAAAGTGATCCATAGAAAGGACCTGACGAGGTCTTAATAAAAATGGGTTGCTAAAAATAACTTAAAGACAGGCCGACGTAAAGAAGTCGGACCAGTCGACCACAATAACCAAAGTTATAAAAGTAAATCCCCGGAAAGAGGCCTGGCTAGCCCTAAAAAAAGAGGATTACTAAAAATAACTTAGAAGGGACCGACATAATGAAGTCGGCCCAACAAAATCACAAAGTTATAAAAGTAATCCCTAAAAGAGACCTGACAAGAGTCCAAATAAAGAGGATTACTAAAAATAACTTAGAAGGGACCGACATAATGAAGTCGTCCCAACAAAATCACAAAGTTATAAAAGTAATCCCTAAAAGAGACCTGACAAGGGTCCAAATAAAGAAGATTACTAAAAATAACTTAGAAGGGACCGACATGATGAAGTCGTCCCAACAAAATAATCCTTAAAAGAAACCTGACAAGGGTCCAAATGAAGAGGATTACTAGAAACAACTTAAGAGGGACCGACATGATGAAGTCGGCCCAACACAAACCTACAAAGTTGTAAAAAGTAATCCTCAAAGGATTACTAAAAATAATTTGAAGAAATCGATCGACAGAAGATATGCGCCACGAGTATTAAAACACAGAGGCAATCAAAGGAGGCCAGAAAATAAGATTCCAATATCCTGAAGGATGCTAAAGCAAATAACCGGCAAGCATATCGTAACAAAACAAGGTTGTTATAATAAAATAGACTCAAGAGGCTGCTTGAAGCCAACCTCAAGAGGCTTATAAAACAACTTTTGATTTTTCAAAATAAAGTTGCTAAAAAAGCAACTAAAAGTATCCAAAGAGTTCAAAGCCCACAGGCCGAGCTATATACAAAACATCAGAAATAATTATAGAGGACCCAAAGACTTCCCAGTAGCAGCATCCTGGGGTGAAGGAGGACGAGCCTGAAGGGGTACCGCATATACCGTCCCATCATCCCGGTTCAAAATCTGGACGTCAGGATCAGACTGAGGTTGACCAACTTCAGCTGCCAGAGTTAAGGAAGGCAAGGCAATAGAGACTTTGGCAGAAGTTGTAGAAGGAGGGTCGACATCATCATCATCATCAGGGTCATCATGGACAATCTTACCATCTTTCACAATGTTATCCAAACTAAAAAGAGTAAGGTCAAGCTCGGGTGCAAGAACTCGAACTTGATTCTTCAAATTCTCATAAGCAGCATTTACACTGCCTATAAGATGACCTTGAAGCTCGGCATAGTCAGCTCGGACAGACTCCAAACTCTCCCTGAGACCCATCATCTCCCTATAAGTTGTGACATAGCTCTTCTTATGCTTCAACACCATATCCTCAGACAAATTAGCAGAAGCTGCTAAGGCAATAACCCGAGTCTTCTCACCCTTCAACTCTTTTTCTAGCCTCGCCACCTTCACTTCAAGCTCTTCCTTCAGATCCTTCATCCGGTCGAACTCTGATTTGGCCTCCTCCATAAAGGCCTTCGTTGCGTGGATAGAAAGATCCTGGGCAGTTCGGTATAGAGCCGCCCCCATATGTGCCATCTTAATGCTATTACGGGTAATGAAGTCCAGATGACAAAGGAGGGAAACATCGTCAGTAGGAATGACACCATAAGGAGAAATTTGTTGGTCAACAAACCCGACAGCATCAAAGTCAGGGGCATCCAGATTGAAGGGCTCAACAGTTCTCTGTCTTTTTGGAGGAAGAACGGCAGTAGGAGAAGAGGTAGCAGCTGAAGCCTGGGGAGGATCAATCAACTGAACTCGAGGAGTAGGAATCATTTTCCTCGGCCCAGAAGAATTCAAGATCGGTTGTTTCAGAGGAACTTGAGAGGATCCCTCCCCAGCTACTTTGGCCGAGATGTTCTGGGTAGCTGTAGCCTTCCTCGTCTTCTTAAAGGCCCTCATGGAGTCATTATTTTTAATCATCTCTGAAATAACATACAGTAAAAACCGAGTTATAAGTTGGAAAGAAAAAGAAGAACTCGACAAAATAAACAAAGCACAAAGAAGTAAGCTACTATCCAGCTCAGCTCGAAGAAGAGAGGGATTTCCTAGAAATTTCTTTGTGTTAAGATGGGGAGGCTGCCCCAGTTCTCTCCCAGCACAATCACAAAGGCTTGCTCAACCTCATCTAACATCTCCCAAGTATACCTAGACACCACTACATTCTTTTGCCACTCTAAAGGAAAGCTGGGCTCGCCATTCTCATCCAAAAAGAAAGGCCAAACTCCTTCAACAGCTCAGACCTTGAAGAAATAGTTCTTAAAATCGCAAAAAGATTCATCATACATTGAAAAAACTTTCTTTCCCTGGGCAGCACAGAAAGATACCCAATCAGCCTTCTTCTTAGCCACCCCGGGCTTAATCAAAACAAAAAGATAAAGAAAAAGGGTTTGAGATGGTTTAACATCCAACTCTTGACACAGTAATTGAAAAATCTTAAGAAAGCCCCACAAATTCGGGTGAAGCTGGGAGGGAGATACATTGCACGACCACATCAAATTGGTCTCAAAAGGAGTAAAAGAAAAAAGTAATGGTCAGCTGGCTGAAAAAATAGTCATAGGCATAAAAAAAGGGATGCTCCCCCTAGACCGAGGTCGGGAAACAAACCCTCTCATCGGAATCAGGTGCTACAAGCTCATAATCTTTCTCCTGTGCCCGACTATCACAAATCCTGTGATGTTTCCTCAGTTCTACACAGTACTTAGCATTTACCACAGAGTCACACATCAACACGAGGGAGTCCAGCCAGTCCGACATACCCTCAGGGACTTTTGAAGAAGTCTCTACAATATTTTTGCGAGAAGACATGGGTCAACTAGTCCTACAGTAAGAAAGGAAAAAGGGGTTACTAAACAGCTCAGGCAAATCAAAAAACAACTCGGGCTAAACATATAAACAGCAAAAGGAGACCCCTGGACTCACACCAAGGTCCAGGGGCATCCTTTGGAGGCAGAAACAGAATAAGGCTTTAGGAAAAATATACGACCTACATCCCTCAAAACAAGGAAGCAACTCTCCTTCGATAGTGACACTCCACAAAAACAAGGAAATAATCTATCAAAGTCATTACTCTTTACAGCCTATCAGAAAAATCAAAATATCAAAGCACGCAAAGGGGCAATCATCAAAGACGCAACCTTTCTCAGGATCAAACGGTTC
>NC_029789.2:98990928-99009018 GCF_000816755.2 Arachis ipaensis | reverse complement strand
TTAAAAAAGGGACAATCATCAAGGGCACAACCTTTTCTCAAAATCAAACAAGTTCACCATTTCAAAGGAAGAAATCAAGAAGATACCATCAGAAATAGTAAACAGCGTTCGAAACCCTAAAAATGAATCAAATACCAGCAAACAAGGAAAGGTTCTACAAAAATTAAAGAAACCCTAAAATAGCACGTAGAGCAGAAGCAAATCAGACACAGCAAAGCAAAGAAATATTTAAAAAGAAGTCAAGCGAATATCAAAACTTTTTCGTAGGCAAGCATAAAAAGACAAGTCACAAGATGAAAACTAACCTGTAGAAGAAGGAGACAAAAAGCTACTCGTAGAACGAAGCAACGGTAAGCCCACACCAACAAATCACTCCCGAAAAGCAAAAAGCACAGAGACGTAAAAGCTTGGGAGCAAGTGAAAATCGAGAAATCACAAAAGGAAGAAAAGTTCCAAGTGAAGCAAGAAGAAGAGAATCGAAGAAGAGAAACTCTTTGAAAAATTTTGAAAAGAAGTAAAGAAGTGGGAAGCAAAGGAAACGGCGAAAAGGGCGGTTAATGAGCATTTAAAACATTTGCATGTTTCCAATGAAGTACAAAAACGCGTGCTACAAGGAGAAACGTTCCGCATTTAAAGCTACTTAAAATGAAGTTCTACAGACAGACCCAACAAAAGAATGCTCGAGTTCGGCTTCCTCAAAGGGGATCGAAGTTCCAAAAAATTCGACCTTAAAAGAAAGACCGAGCCCGAGCAGGGGCACTGTTCACACCCTGGGTCGAGCTGTCTGACCCGGGATGTTTAACAACAAGTCGACCGACCTCTTCAGGTCAGGACTATCTGACCTCTTCTCAAAGAGCTTGGCCAAATTACCAGGAAAAGCCCAAATAGGGCCCAAACAGAGGAACACGACCCGAATTCAAAGGCAGTCCAAAGTCTACAAAGATAACGGCGGTTCCCTTAAAGATAAGATGACTTCACTCAAAGATAAGATAAGATAAGATAACTATCTTATCTCCAGAAAGGTCACTCCATACTACTATAAGTACACTGGAGCACCCAGGTATAACTCATACTCTGATTCTACTAAAAACCTACTTAATACCCTTGCTAACTTAAGCATCAGAGTCCCTTGCAGGTACCACCACCCTCCGGTGACGAAGGATCAGCACCACCACCAAGTCCAACAAGTCGGACACAGCGGCTCCGGCCACCATCAACAAGTCGGACACAACAGCTCTGACCAGTACAGAAAATCTCGTCCGAGATCGACCTACAATTTCAGGTAACCCTCGGAACAGTATCCAAGGGGTTGGGTTGGTAAAAAAGGGAAAGAAAATAAACCAAGCAATTAAAGATAACAACTACTAAAAAGAGGCATTCATGGCAAGGGTTGAGAATCTAGGCTTTCTATCCTATTCATCAATCATATTACAATGATTAACAAGAGCTCATCCTATTTAGTCATCTCCAACATAGGAAGAAGGTATAATGTTATCTTCACTTGAGAGAAAGTCAAATAAGACTAGTTAATCTCAATCCAAAAGTCCTAATCAACTTACTAATTGAAATAGCAAGAGATTAGAGTCAATGAAAATAATATTAACTAACAACTCTAGATCACCAATCTAAATTGGGTATTAATGACTCAAGATTATCCAATTTCTCTTTCCAAGCCAAGAATGCTCAAAAACTACTCTAACATCTAACCAAGCATTTTGTCAAATACTTGGAAGGCATAAAAGGGAAGCATAGTAAAAGCGCAAGAATAGTAAATCAACAACTACCAATTGCAAGGAATTAACAACAATAGCTCAATTAAACATAAACAACATGAAAACATAAAATTGCGTTAAATGAAAATCCAAATCCAACAAAGTGCATGAACATAAAAATGACATCAAACAAAAATTAACAAGAGAATTAAGAAGAATAAAGATGTAAGAACAGGAAATTATAAAGAAAACAAGATGAAAATAAGGATTTAAACCTAGATCTAAGAGAAATTACCCTAATTCTAACCTAATTCTAGAGAGAAGAGGGAGCTTCTCTCTCTAGAAAACTACCTACAACATGATACTAAGCTAATCTAATTGCTCCCCCTTGACCCATCTTGAATTTTACATGAAATAGCCTCAGAAATGAGTTGGACATGGACCTGGAAAGCTCAAAAAGTGTCCAGAGCAAATTCACTTTAAGTAAGTCATGTAAGAACTGCAACTAATCAACTGGTTAATTAAGAGATTGGTTGCCCAAATTAGGCTTCAAAAATTTAGAGTGAGAATTTGAGGATTTAAAGGTGATTTTCGGACTCAGTAGGTCTTTCTGAGTCAGAAAATGTGCTTTCCGCGAAAAACCGTAAGAAATCGCGAACTGGCAGTTGAACCAGTTGAACCGGTTCAAGTCTTCCCGGTACCGCATGAGGAAAAGTGAAAACCGGCGAAAATCTTAGAAAAATATTAGGGATGGAAAATCAGGTGTTAATTTTAAAGGTTTGGCGCGAAGTTGGGCCAAACGGGCTAAAAACGCTAACGGGTTGGACCAGGCCCAAGTTGGGCCCAAGCCCAACATATAAAAGGCTCATTAAATGAACCAAATCTACCACAACACTAAACAAACACAACACTCATGCTGAAAAGAGAAAGGGGAGGAGAGGAAGGAAAAACACTATTCACCTCCTTCTTTTCTAGCTAATATCTTGAGCTACGGTGCTCCGATTTGTGTGCCGTCAGCGGCTACGCGTTCCTTGCAAAGAGTCTACAAATCCCATGTAAGAAACAGGTACGAAAAGCTCGAATCTCTCTCAGTTTCTCTCCTCAAAATTTTGGGTATATAGGGTTTTTTATTAAATGAGTTTTTGTGATTCTTGGTGTTTAGGTTTGCTCTAATCCTTGCTTAGCCTTGGATTCTTGCTAGTAAATCTGTTGGAAAAGGTAAGAGCCACTAAAACCTTGTGAATTTATGTATTGAAACCCTAGGTTGATGTGAGGTGATTTATATATATATAGTTTGATTATTGTGGCTTTTGGAGCTCTTGGAACTTATTTGTGCTTATTGGAGTGGATTTGAAAGCTTGGAATTTGGTTAAAAGCTATTTGGTGATCAATTTGAGCTTTGGTGCATAAAGGGAATCGGCCAAGGTATGGTTTCGGTTTCCTCTATGTACTATATAATATTCATCGATACATAGGCTAGTGACCAATAAGATAGGTTGAACTAAAATGATGGTTGGTGTGTTAAATATTGATGAATTGATGAATGTTGGGTTGATTTGTGATGAATTTTGATGATATGATGTTGTTGAATGATTGTATGGATTGGAAGTTGGTTCCTTATAATAATTTTAGTGTTGTGATTTTTGAAATGGTGGGTTTGATGGTGATTTTGATCATAAGTGTTATATAGTTGATGTTGGAATTGGGAGTAATGAAATGAGAAGGAGAATGTGGTAAGGTTGGTGTATTATGGTATAACTAGTACATTTTGATGAAAAGTGGTGTTTTGAATGGCTTGATGTGATTTGGTATGGGTATGGTAATAAATTTTGGAAATTCTGAAGCTTGGTAAAATTGGGTTTTTGATGAACTTTGTACGATCATAACTTTTGCCTCGGTTTTGGAAATTGATTAAAATTTATTTATAATTGAAGATCTTTGAAAACTCTTTAAATCGATATAAAATTTGGAAAAATTGGGATTTGTAGAGGAAGTTATGATCCTTCAAAGTTGGTGTTAAAAATCTGAAATTCTGCAAAGTTGTAGAACTTCATGATTTCTGATATGTGCGGAAGCACAGGTCTGTGCGGACGCACACCCTGCAAATATTTCAACCTGTGAGGACGCACACACCTGTGCGCACGCACAGGTAGGAAAGTGTGTTCTGTTTGCAGTGCTAGCACGGCTTCTGCACGCACATATCCAAGGAAAAACTTCAAGCTGTGCGGACGCACATGTCGGGAAGGTCAGTCTGTTGAGGGCGCTGGCACAGGTTGTGCGAGTGAATAGCTTTTGAAAATTTTGTCACCTGTACATACGCACACCCCTGTGCGTACGCACACATCTTAAAATCCCCTGGGCATGCGCACGCACACACCCCTGTGCGGCCGCACGCGTCCTGTTTCTTAAACATTTTCTTGTTTTTCAACTATTCTACCTTTTCAACAAGGTTGTAAGCTTCTAAAACACCATTTTAAGAGTTTTGGGCTTGATTTTGAGTATTAGAACAAGAGATATAACGTTAGGTTGCTAGAACACGGTTTTATGATAAATTAGAAAACGGAGGCTTAGGTTTCTGGCGTGCTGAGAATGATTTGACGTTGGGTGGAGGATGAGTGATATATGAAATAAGGAATGATGAACTTTTGACATTGGAAACTGAGTTATGAAAGGGACAGTGGTTGAGGTGAGTCGAGGACTCGGATTGAGACGATGGATCTCTGTGTACTGAAAATGTTTTCTGAAAACTACTGAAATATTATTTTTACTGAGAAAATGAGACACTATGCGCCCGGTAGGGACGGCGGTTGGATCCCGCCTGTCGAGGTAGCGGCAGCGGCATAAGGGTGGTGGTTCGTCCTGCATGCATTGAGATGTGAGGTCAGTGGCAAGAGTATCCCGCTCGCATCCCTTCAGACCTATAGAGCGTGCAAGCGCCGGTACCTGGACAGTGATCCGGGAACTATATCTCAGGGGTTCCCATATGAGAAATCCGAAGGGCGACGTTTCCATGGAGATGTGTCGGGTTGGCAGTTGAACCGACAATGTGATATCACAGCCAGTAGGGCAGGCATTCATCATATGCATTCCCTATCTGTTTGTTTGCTTTGCCGACTTGTAATTGTATGCCTACTTGAATAACATGCCTATTTTCTTACTTGATCTACTTGAATTGTATGCTTTTACTTGTGAATTACTTGCGTTGCTATTAATTGTGCTTTCTACTGGGATTGAGGAGGTTCGGAAGGCGGTGGTGATGGGATCGCATGCAGGATAGGTTGGTGAAGGCTGTAGGACAGCGGTGTTTAGTTAGAATAGAAATCCGTTAAGATAGATTACCCGGCTTATTTATGATGAGGTTTATATTATGCTTATTTGTTTTAGAATGCTTTAAGCTTGAATCTTGTGATGGATATGGAGCTTAGGATTGCCTTTGGCGTCCCGGGGTCTTATATCCTACATCACTGGGCACTGTTACCAGACTGAGAACCTCCAGTTCTCATACCATATCTTTGTTGTGTTTTTCAGATGCAGGTCGCAACCCACCTCGGTGAGTTGCTTTGGGATGGTGACAGAAGCGGAGGATCTTAGACTATTTTGGAGTCTTTTTGGTTTATCTGTTTATACATCTCTCTTTTGTATTTTGTTTAGCCTAGAGGCTTGTATTATGAGCAAAAAACTTGTATAAGCTGTTTTAAAACTGTCAAGTTTCTATATGATCTGTATATGGCTAGCCAGCTTAAACTCCGCGAGTCGAGGCTAGTTTCTTATGACATTATACTATTATACTATTACATTGTTTATATCACTTCTATTTCTTATGCCTTAAGATAGTACGGTTTGCGCTTTTCAAATCCTGTCTTTGAGCTATATCTTTCATCGGGCTTCAAGATTATTATATTCCTTCTATATATATACTATGTATGAGCTTAGAACTGTCGTAATCTCTGATTAACCTTTGCTTTACGATGCGAGGTAAGGCTTAGGCTAATTAGGGTGTTACATGTAGTGGTATCAGAGTGGTTCGTCCTCGTGAGCCTGAGGGATAGACCGATTGTGCTTCATTGCATACTCTGTGTGTCTTTTCTTTGATGCTATTAGGTTATCTACTTGATATATGCGTAGCATGCTTGTTTGTGAGTGCGTGTTTGGGATAATTGAAACACTAGGCTTTTGATATTGAGACTGATCACCTTGATATCGATTGTTTGGTATAGACAGGAACCCTAATGGCCACTCGCGGGCGAGGTCAAACACGTACGCGAGAGAGTAGGAATGAGCAACCAACTGATAACCATGCCGAGTTCATGGCGGCCATGGCTAACTTAGCAAACACCATGGAAGCGAATGCTGCTGTGACTCTGCAAGCTGTGCAGAGGTTAGGCCAACCGGCGAAAAATGGCAATGGGAACGGAGAAGGAAATGCCAATGATAATGCTGAGGGAAATGTCGATAACATGGGAGTAGTTCAAATGACCTTGGTAACGTTCCTCAAGGTTCATCCGCCAACTTTCCGAGGGTCCACAAATCCTGTTGAAGCAGACCACTGGTTCCAGGCTATGGAGCGTGCTTTACAGGCGCAGCATGTTCCTCTTAATCAATATGTAGAGTTTGCCGCTTATCAGCTAGCGGGAGATGCCCAGCCCTGGTGGCAAGCTGAGTGTCGTTTGCTACAGCTTCAGAATGCCGACATTCCATGGGAGGTGTTCCAAACGGCTTTCTACAAGAAATACTTCCCTGAGTCTGCAAGGAAAGCAAAAGAGATAGAGCTAATGCAGCTGAAGCAAGGTTCCATGTCTGTGGCTGAGTACACCAACAAGTTTGAAGAGCTTTGTAGGTTTTCTCGGGTGTGTCAGGGTGACCTAGAGACTTTGATGAGGGAAAAATTATTCCACACAAAACTCACCGACAAGTGTACCGGGTCGCATCAAGTAGTAATTACTCACAAGAGTGAGGTCGATCCCACAGGTATTGATGGATTGAGCAATTTTAGTTAGGTGATGAATTTAGTTAAGCGAATATTTGATGACTTGAGTGATTTTGATTAACAGAAGCTATATTGCAAGAAAATAAAAGTGCAGAAGGTAAATTAGGCAGAAAAGTAAAGTGCAGAAGAGATAAATTACAGAAACCTGAAGTGCAAGAAAGTAAAAGAGCTAAAACTTAAATTGCAAGAAAAGTAAATGACTGAAACTTAAAGTGCAAGTAACTTAAATTGCTGAATCTAAATTGCTGGAAAATGTAAATTGCATTAAGAGTAAAGGGATTTGGGTGTTGGGATTCAAATTGAACTAGAAAATGTAAACTAAAGTAAATCAGAGAGTTATGATATGAAGAGATTCAGCTCAGTAGCAAAACAGAAATGGAAAATTGCTTGAAGAATAAACAGCAAGAAAACTTAGTTCAATTATGAAATTCTAAAAGAAAAATTGAAGATCGAAGAAGAGTAATGAGATCAGAAAATGGATCTAGATCTCCATTGCTCCCTTGACCAATCAGAAAAGGAATTGCAGAAGAAATGAAAATGAAAACAGCAAAGAGAATTCAGATCCAATTCTCCAATTCTCAGAACTATATAAAAGAAAAGCAAAGATGATTCTCAGATCAAGAAATTCAATGGAGTTCTTCAATCTCAATTCAAAACCCAAAACAGAAAGTATAAGTTGCAGAAGAAAAAAAATGAAAACAGAAAGCAAATTAGATCTAATCCCAATTCCCAAATTCAAAATGAAAATTTAAAAGTGAAAAGCTAAAAATGAGCAAAAGGTCCTTTTACAAATCAAATTAACTCCTATTTATACACTTTCTATTTTGGTCTTCAAAGCTTGGAATGGGCTTTTCAAATGTGGCCTTGAATGAAGGTTGGATCTGGGTGGCTTTGGTTGAAATTGGGTTGGAGGCATGCTCCAGTGGAGCATTCAGTTTGGTTTTGTGAACTTGGCGTTCACTTAGCATTGTGTGCCTTCCTCGTGCCAACCCTTCTTGCCTAGCGTTCACTCTTTGAACACTACGTTCAAATTGTGAACGCTACACTTGATACTGAGCCTTCTTCCCATGAGAAGCATGAAAACGTTGCTAAGAGAGAACGCAACGCTATCAATTTTGAACGCTACCCTTCCTTGTGCATGCTTCCTTTCCCTTGGTGCTTGATTGAATGGATTCCTGCCAGTAAAGAATTTTTATAGAAATAATCGCGTTGTAAGTATAGTTTCTAAACCAACAGAGAATCCTTTCGTACAAAAACTTTAGTTGTCACAAGTAACAAAACCCAAATAAATTTATAACCGAAGTATTTAAACCCCGGGTCGTCTCTCAAGGAATTTCAGGTGAATATGAATTATTATTGGTCATGGAAACAGGTGTATTTTTGAATTTTTGAAATAGGGAACAAGTAATTTAAATGGCAAGGAAAGATAAATTAATAATTAGAAAAATCTCTTGCAAGGTATAAGAACTGGAAATCCCATCCTAGTTATCCTTATCAGGTGTGATGAGAATTTTTATTGCTCCCACTTAGTTAACTCTTACTAAATAAAGGAAAGTCAAGTGGACCAATCAATTTGATCCTCAAGTCCTAGTCAACTCCTGTGGAAAGACTAGCTTTAGAGTGATCCAAATCAATCAGCAATTCCCAATTTTCAATCAACTGCTGAGTCTGATAACTCAAGTGTTACCAATTACTTAACCAAAGCAAAAAGGAGAAAAATCTAAATTAAATTGAAAGCATCAATAACTGAATAAAACAATTATAAATCTGAAATACCTCAAATTATATTAAATAGAATATTCAAATCTACATGGAAAGATTCATAAGCCAATTTGGCAAGATAAGTAATTAACAAATAAAAGTATTAGAGTAACTAAAAATAGAAGAGAATATAAAATTAAAGTAAACATTGAACCTGGAATGGAGTAATAACCATAAAGTAAAAGAAATCCTAATTCTAAAACCTAAGAGAGAGGGGAGAACCTTTCTCTCTCTAAAACTACATCTAAAACCTAAAATTGTGTATTATGAATGTTTTATCAATCGTTGTTCTTGATTCCCTCATTCTCTGGCTTCTATTCTGTGTTTCTGGACTTGGATTTGGGCCGAAAAAGGGTCCAGAAATCGCTGGGGGTGACTTCTGCAATTTTCTGCACGTGGCGTCCGTCATGCGTGCGCGTGGGTCACGCGTTCGCGTCATTTGGAGTTTTTCCTTGTCACGCGTGCACGTCAGTCACGCATACGCGTCAGTTGTGTTCTGCTCTAGGCATGCGTCCGCGTCGTCCACGCGTACGCGTCACTGCCATTTCGCGCTAGACACGCGTCTACGTTGTCCACGCGTGTGCGTCGCTGCCTTTTCTTCAAAACTCCATTTTTGTGCTTTCCTTCCATTTTTGTATGTTTTCCTTTATGTCCTCTAAGCCATTCCTACCCTATGAAGCCTAAAAATACTTAACACACAGATCACGATATCAAATGCTAATGAAGGTTAATTAAAATAATTATTTTTAAGGCATAGGAAACATGTTTTCACATATATCATAAAATAAGGAAGGAATTATAAAACCATGCAATCCATATGAATAAGTGGGTGAAGAATTGATAAAAACACTTAATTGAACACAAGATGAATCATAAAATAGGGGTTTATCAGTGCTCCCTTGTTTCCAAGCCAAAAGTCACGAAAAAGTTCACAAAAGTGAACGTAGCGTTCCCTTTGGAAGTGAACGTTACTCCAAAAGTGTTGCTAAGTGTGGTTCTTGGGCCTTAAAGATGCTTATCACTTGTGCATCAATTTCATGCCAAATATAGATTGCTATATATCGTTGGAAATCTCTGATGTCAGTTTTCCAATGCAACTTGAAGTGCATCAATTGGACATCTGTAGCTCAAGTTATGGTCCTTTGAAGAAGGCATGGTTACGCTGTTTTGGAGGCCGAAAACGTTCACTAAAGTGAATGTGGCATTCACTTGCTTGAACGCTGCATTGGAGGCCAAAGTTAACACCAGCTTTTGAGGCCCAAACTTAATGTTCACCCCCATACTATTATATATCGTTGGAAAGCTCTGGATGTCTACTTTCCAATTCATTTTAGAGCGCATCATTTAAAGCTCTACAGCTCAAGTTATCCTCCTTGGAAGGTGGAGAGGTCAGCTGACCTTACTGCAGGTTGATACTATGTTCATCTTTGCACTTTCGGGGTAAGTTTTCTCCTTCAGATGTAGTGTCCACCATACAGTGCCATATATGCTTGGAAAGCTCTAGATGTCTACTTTCCAATGCCACTTGAATGACCTCATTTGGAATTTTGTAACTCGAGTTATTCTTGTTGGAGTGTAAAGAGGTCAGGGTTGCAAATCCTCTTTGCTCCTCCTTGAGTCTATTTTTACTCTTTTGCCACCTTGGGGTTGTGATTCTTCTTTTAGTGCTTTTATTGCTCCTTCTCCTTCATCTTTTCACCTATCATCAACCAAACAAATACATCAAAGCTTGGCATAATCATCAACTCTTGCATCATTCATATTATCAACTAAATCTTGCAAGAAATCAAATGAAAATGCATAAAATTACCAATCTTTGATTGAATCTAAACAAGCATGAAATTCTCACTCAAACACTTACTTATTGCCTAAAAATAAATGAAAACCAAGTGAAAACTAATGAAATAGGCTTGTGAAACTAGCCTAAGATGACTTGTCATCAGACTTTTGAGAGCTGGAGGTACATTAAGTACCAAAGGGGTTTGAAGGACAACATTATGACTGATGTGGCTCCTATGGAGATCCGTGTCTTCTCCAACTTGGTGAATAAGGCTAGAGTAGTGGAGGAGTATGCCAAGACCGTGGCGGCATCTAAGGACACTCATGGAGGGAGCTCTAGTCGTGGGCGTGGCAAGTACCTTCATCCGAGAGGACAAAGCTTCAAGAGAGGAGAATATGCACCTCAAAGTCAAGGAGGCTTCAAAAAGAACACACATGACCATATTCAGCATGGCAAAGGGAGAGAAAATCAGAGTAAGGGTTCTTCGGATTTAGCCTGTGATCGTTGTAGACGTTTTCATCCATATGACTCTTGTAAGATTGGTATAGGTGGATGCTTCAACTGTCGCTTGCCTGGTCATTTTACGAGGGATTGCACTCATGGGAGGAATCAGAATGCGGGCCAGAGTCAGCATCAAGGTCGGGTCTTTGCTGTGAATGCCAAGGATTCTTCTAAGGTGGATCCATTGATGAGAGGTATATGTCTAATTGGTGATAAATCCTTAGTTGCATTATATGATACTTGAGCTTCGCATTCGTTTATTTTGTTTGCTAAAGTTGAGGAATTAGGCTTGAAAGTGTCAGAGTTACCTTTTGATCTGCATGTACATACTCCGCATTAAACAGTTATGACAAGGTCAGGTTGTAGACAAGTAGGTTTCAAGCTTGAGGGTAGAGAGTTTATGCATGATTTGATCTGTTTACCAATGGTAGGGCTTCAAATGATTTTGGAGTTTGATTGGTTGTCGAAGAACCGGGTTTTGTTGGATTATTTTGAACGGACAATTCGGTTTATGCCGGAAGGAGAAAATGGAGTAGTAGTAGCTACGTGGTATTACATAAACTCTATAATGGTGCATTGTAGTGGGGAGGAGTGTCAGGGTTATATTCTGTTGGCTACGTATACGTTGGGTGATGCCCAGAACTTAGATCAGATACCGGTGGTTAAAGATTTTCCAGAAGTGTTCCTGGAAGATATCCCTGAGTTCCCACCTCAAAGGGAAATTGAATTTGCGATCGAATTGGTGCCGGGAGCCGAACCAGTGTCGATTACACCGTATAGGATGGCTCCGATAGAGCTGGTAGAATTAAAGACTCAGTTGGAAGAGCTTCTAAATAAGAGGTTCATTTAACCGAGTGTATCACCGTGGGGAGCGCCAGTTTTATTGGTAAAGAAGAAGGATGGAGGAATGAGATTGTGTGTGGATTACCGACAATTGAACAAAGTGACTGTGAAGAATAAGTACCCGCTGCCAAGGATAGATGACTTGATGGACCAATTACAAGGAGCTAGAGTTTTTTCCAAGATTGATTTGAGATCCGGTTACCATCAAATAAGGGTGAAGGAAGATGATATCCCTAAGACTGCGTTTAGGACACGCTATGGACACTACAAGTTTGCGGTAATGTCTTTTGGGTTAACAAATGCACCTGCTATTTTCATGGATTACATGAACAGAGTGTTTCGTCCCTTTTTGGACAAATTCGTGGTGGTTTTCATAGATGATATCTTAGTTTATTCTAAAACAGTGAAAGAGCATGAGGAGCACTTGATGATTGTGTTGCAAATTTTGAAGGAGCGGAAGTTGTACGCTAAGTTGTCAAAGTGCGAGTTCTGGAAGGAGGAAGTAAAGTTCTTAGGCCACGTGGTGAGCAAAGGAGGAATAGTTGTAGACCCTTCTGAGGTAGAAGTGGAGATGGAGTGGGAAAGACCGATGACGGTGACGGAAGTTAGGAGCTTCTTGGGCTTAGTAGGATATTACCGAAGATTCATTGAAGGATTTTCCCGGATTGCATTACCGATGACGAGGTTAACAAGGAAAGAGGTGCCATTTGTGTGGACATCAGAGTGCGAAGAGAGTTTTTAGTCTTTAAAGCAGAGAATAACTTCAGCACCTGTTCTAATCTTACCAGAACTGCATGAACCGTTTGAAGTATATTGTGATGTGTCACTGAAAGGTTTGGGTTGCGTGTTGATGCAACATCGGAATGTGGTGGCCTACGCATCGCGTCAGCTGAAATCGCATGAGATGAATTACCCCACTCATGACCTGGAATTAGCGGCGATTGTGTTTGCATTGAAGATTTGGAGACACCACTTATACAGAGTAAGGTTTAGCGTCTTTTCTGATCGTAAGAGTCTCAAGTATATCTTTGATCAGAAAGAGCTAAATATGCGCCAGAGAATGTGGATGGAATTGCTTAAAGATTATGATTTCGAGTTGAATTATCACCCTGGAAAGGCAAACGTATAGCAGATGCTCTGAGTCAGAAATCTTTAACAATTGCTTGGATGAGAATCAAGGAAGAAGAGCTAGTGGATAAGTTCGTAGATCTTAAGCTGGATATTGGTGAAGTTGCTAGGAGAGCTTGTTTGAACCAGCTACAAATCTCAAGCACGTTTAAAATAGAAATACAAAGGGCTCAGCAAGATGAGCAGAGGCTCCAACAATTGTTTCAACCTGTTGGTGATAAGAGGTGCGAAGAATTCACTAAGGATGATGAAGGGTTATGGAGATACAAGGGAAGAATTTGCATACCAGATGTGGGGAATTTGAGGCAAGATTTATTGTCAGAAGCTCACAACAGTGGGTTTTCCATTCATCCCGGAAGCACGAAGAAGTATTATGACTTAAAGAAGATGTTCTGGTGGCCGGGGATGAAAGGTGATGTAGCAATAGTAGTATCCAAGTGTTTGACTTGTCAAAAAGTCAAGATAGAGCATCAGAAACCGTCAGGAATGTTACAATCACTTGAGATTCCTCAGTGGAAGTGGAAAGGAATTGCTATAGATTTTGTGACCGGTTTACCGAGGACTAGATCGAGATTTGATGCGATTTGGGTGATCGTGGATCGCTTAACCAAATCCGCTCATTTTCTGCCTATTCGAGTGAACTGTTCTATGGAAGAGTTAGCAAGATTGTACATCAAGGAGATAGTAAGGTTGCATGGTGTGCCGTCGAGCATAGTATCGGACCGTGATTCGCAATTCACTTCAAGATTTTGGGGCGCTTTCCAAAGGGCTTTCGGTACGAAGCTATGTCTCAGTACCGCATATCATCCGCAAACAGATGGACAATCAGAAAGGACTATTCAAACATTGGAGGATATGCTGAGAGCATGTGTTTTAGATCAACCCAGAAGTTGGGACCGATACATGCCATTAGTGGAGTTTGCGTACAACAATAGTTTTCATGCGAGCATTGGGATGGCTCCGTATGAGGCTTTGTATGGACGGAAGTGCCAGTCTCCACTTTGTTGGTATGAATCTGGTGAAGCAAGTGTATTGGGTCCAGATGTGGTAGCAGAGACTACTGAGAAGATTAAGAAAATACGAGAAAGGATTTTGACTGCTCAGAGTCGACAAAAGAGTTATGCGGATCAGAGAAGAAAACCGTTAGAGTTTGAAGTAGGAGAACATGTATTCCTTAAGGTAACACCGACAACTGGGGTTGGAAGAGCAATCAAGACCAAGAAGTTGAACCCAAGATACATAGGACCGTTTGAGATTCTAAAGAGATTCGGGCCGGTGGCGTATCAAGTCACTTTGCCACCTCATCTGTCTAATTTGCATGACGTATTCCACGTGTCACAGCTCCGTAAGTACACGCCGGATGCGGCTCATGTGTTGGAGCCTGAATCGGTCGAGTTGGAAGAGAACTTGACTTTCCAAGTAACACTAGTGAGGATCGATGACACTAGTGTGAAGAAGCTGCGAGAAAAGGATGTTCCATTAGTTAAAGTTGCTTGGGAGCAAGCCGGAGAAGAAGAGCACACTTGGGAAATTGGAGTCTGAGATGCGAAAGGATTACCCCGAGCTTTTCTCAGGTAATTCAAATTTTGAGGGCAAAATTTCTTATTTGGTGGGGAGAACATAAGAACCGCAACTAATCAACCGGTTAATTAAGTGATTAATTGCCCAAATTAGGCTTCGAAAAGTTAGAGTGAGAATTTGAGGATTTAAAGGTGATTTTCAGACTCAGTAGGTCTTTCTGAGTCAGAAAATGTGCTTTCTGCAAAAAACCGTGAAAAACCACGAACCGACAGTTGAACCGCTTGAACCGGTTCAAGTCTGCCCGGTACCGCATGAGGAAAAGTGAAAATCGGCAAAAACCTTAGAAAAACATTAGGGATGAAAAACCGGGCGTTAATTTTAAAGGTTTGGCCCAAAATTGGGTCAAACGGGCTAAAAATGCTAACGGGTTGGACCGGGCCCAAGTTGGGCCCAAGCCCAACATATAAAAGGCTCATTAAATGAACCAAATCAGCCACAACAATAAACAAACACAACACTCATGCTGAAAAGAGAAAGGGGAGGAGAAGAAGAAGAAACACTATTCACCTCCTTCTTCTCTAGCTAATATCTTGAGCTACGGTACTCTGATTTACGTGCCGTCAGCGACTACGCATTCCTTGCGAAGAGCTCTACAAATCCCATGTAAGAAACTGGTAAGGAAAGCTCGAATACCTCTCAGTTTCTCTCCTCAAAATTTCGGGCATATAGGATTTTTGATTAAATGAGTTTTTGTGATTCTTGGTGATTTATATGTATATAGTTTGATTATTGTGGCTTTGGGAGCACTTGGAACTTATTTGTGCTTATTGGAGTGGATTTGAAAGCTTAGAATTTGGTTAAAAGCTATTTGGTGATCAGTTTGAGTTTTGGTGCATAAAGGGAATCGGCCAAGGTATGGTTTCGATTTTCTCTATGTAGTATATAATATTCATGGACACAGAGGCTAGTGACTAATAAGATAGGTTGAACTAAAATGATGGTTGGTGTGTTAAATGTTGATGAATTGATGAATGTTGGGTTGATTTGTGATGAATTTTGATGATATGATGTTGTTGAATGATTGTATGGATTGGAAGTTGGTTCCTTTTGATAATTGTAGTGTTGTGATTTTTGAAATGGTGGGTTTGATGGTGATTTTGATCATAAGTATTATATAGTTGATGTTGAAATTGGGAGTAATAAAATGAGAAGGAGAATGTGGTTAGGTTGGTGTATTATGGTATAACTAGTACATTTTGATGAAAAGTGGTGTTTTAAATGGCTTGATGTGATTTGGTATGGGTATGGTAATAAATTTTGAAAATTGTGAAGTTTGGTAAAATTGAGTTTTTGATGAATTTTGTACGATCATAACTTTTGCCTCGATTTTTGAAATTGATTGAAATTTATTTATAATTGAAGATCTTTAAAAACTCTTTAAATTGATATAAAATTTGGGAAAATTGGAATTTTGTAGAGGAAGTTATGATCCTTCAAAGTTGGTGTTAAAAATCTGAAATTCTGCAAAGTTGCAGAATTTCAAGATTTCTGATATGTGCGGATGCACAGGTCTGTGTGGACGCACACCCTGCAAATATTTCAACCTGTGTGGACGCACACACTTGTGCGCACGCACAGGTAGGAAAGTGTGTTCTGTTCGCAACGCTAGCACGGCTTGTGCGCGCACATATCCAATGAAAAACTTCGACTTGTGCGGACGCACAGGTCGGAAAGGTCAGTCTGTTGGGGGCGCTGGCACAGGTTGTGCGAGTGAACAGCTTCTGAAAATTTTTTCACCTGTGCTTACTGATGCGGGCAGAAATTGGTGAATTAAAAATTTATTAGAATATGTGCGTTGCAAGTATAGTTCTTAACTCACCAGAAATCCACCGCTCAATTTAGAAAGGTGTCACAGAAAATTGAAATTTAAAATACTGGGAGTATGAATCACAGGTCGTCTCCCAACGAGTTGCAGGAAAGGGTGCTATTTTATTAATCAGATGTTTTCGAAAAGGTTTGAGTTGAGTAAATAGGAAATTAAATTGATGAAATTGAATAATGTAAATAAAAGCCTTGACTGGGAGTTGATTACATGGAAGCCCTATTCTTGATGGAACACTCTTAAGATTAATTGACAATTGAGAGTTATTTCGTTTAGTTATCATTTACTAAGTAAGGGAAGGTAAAACAAGTTGGAATATTGTTCTATCCACAAGTCCCAATCCACTCTTGGGAGGATTGGTGTCAGGAATTAGAAAGCAAACCAACAATAACCCAATTACAATCTTTCTCTTGAATCTTCCAACTCAAGGGTTCCTTTCAATCAACTCCCCATCAAGTTAGGGAACTACTCACTCATTGTAAAGGTAAAATTCATAGCATATAAAAAGGAATTAAAGAAAGATATTGTAAATAAAAATTAAAAATAGTCAATTAAAAATAAAAGTGATCCTTGTATTAAATAATCCTAAAAAGATTCCAATGGTAAAATTAAACAAAGCAAAGAACATGGAAGAGTAAGCCAAGTAAAGAAAACAAACTAGAATGACGAAGTCTTGATGAGATAATAACTCTTCTCAATATCCCAATGCAAAAAGCTAGAGAAACTAAAATCCTAAGAACTATCAATGTCTCGAGAGAGAAACCTAGGGGAGGAGTAAAACTAGATCCAAAAACTAAAACTTATGTAGAATGAATGTTATCCCTGGTTTTTTCATGTTCTCTGGCTCTAGTCTGCTGTTCTGGGCCAAAAACTGGGTCAAAATAGGGTCCAAAATCGCCCCCAGCAAATCCTGCAGATTATGCAGATCGCACATGTCACGCGATCGCGTCATCCATGCGAACGCGCTTTTCCTCGCCACGCGTTCGCGTCGTCCACGCCTCTGCGTCGCTCGTACTTTCCCAATCCGCGCGGTCGCGTGAGCCACGCTGCCGCGTCACTGCGATTTCTCCTCTTTCGTGCAGTCGCATGAGCCATGCGGCCGCGTCACTTCTCGCTGGTTATCTCCCCAATTTCTTGTGTTCCTTCCATTTTTGCTAGCTTCCTTTCCAATCTCCAACTCATTCATGCCTCATAAAGCCTGAAACGCTTAACACAGAGATCACGGCATCGAATGGAATAAAGGAGAATTAAAATGCATAATTAAAAGTCTCTAGAAAGCAGTTTTCAATCATGTAATAATTTCAGGAAGGAAATATAAATGCATGCTAAATTAATGAATAAGTGGGTAAGGATCATGATAAAACCACACAATTAAACACAATATAAACCATAAAATAGTGGTTTATCAACCTCCCTACACTTAAACATTAGCATGTCCTCATGCTTAATTGAAGGAGATAAAGTAAATCCCCTTAAGACCCATCGATCCATACTTAAGATTCCAATACGTTCAATATATCCAACCCAACTTCGAACCCAATTAATTTCTAAGTTAAATATTCGAGTGAACTGGTATGTACATAGGGATGGATGGAACCGGGGTAATGTTGGAACTTTTCTGGAGTACTACAAACGTAACCATATAATTGACAACAACTAACCAATCCTCTTCTTGTTTTCAATCTTTCGTACTAATCTCTTCCTATCTCACTAATGGGATATGTGATCTCTCTAATCTCGCATGTATGTAGTAGTCACTCCCAAGTTACGAACTTAAAGGTACAAAGGACGAAAGTATTCGATAGAAGAACGTGAAAATAGACAGAATGACATATTACTATCTTAATCACCTTAAACTAAACATTAACAAAACTTCTCGAATAAATGAAAACTAGTTCACCTGTCCTTAGTATATCAACGTAAGTATATATATCCTAACGTAACGTAACGTACTCAAAGACGTACAAGTATGAAT